>NC_050446.1:34193942-34493942 GCF_903995425.1 Onychomys torridus
GGGTTCAATCCCCGGCATCTCCAAGCGGCCTTGGTAGAATTTTTTCTTCCCCCCCACTCAATACATAGATTCTTAATTCCTGTACTAATATTTTGCTCACAACTAGAATATCGAAAAACAAAAACAAAAAAAAAAGGCCAAGAAAAATCTGCAGAATGTAGGAAACCGGCTCGTGATTGTTGGGAGAAAAAGTGAAACGAAAAGTTTGGAAAGATAACTCGTAGTTCCTTCTTTTCCTCATTAGTGCCAATAATTTCAGAAAAAGAAGATTTGAGCAAAGAGAACCATAAGGGGAGGGAAAAAAAGAAAGCTGCATTGGCCGGGAATCGAACCCGGGCCTCCCGCGTGGCAGGCGAGAATTCTACCACTGAACCACCAATGCAAGTGCAACAAACTGTTGTTCTCTCATGCTATACTAGGAAATATCTCCATGTGAGCTCTAAAATTTGTTATGTTTATTCATTCAAAAATCAGAAAATGGAACAGAATTCTTTAGTTATTTTTGTTCAGTTTTTATCTCACTTACATACATTGTATTTGGAAATATTTTTTGCCAATCACAGGATTTAGGGCACTGCACAGAATTCTTAATTCAATGTTCGCTAAATTTTGGCAAAACATTAACATTTTAAAATTTTCAATGTTCTAACTTTTGTTAAACTTTGAGTTTGGTTTGTTTTTCTGTTTGTTTGTTTGTTTGTTTGTTTTTTGTCCTTGACAAAGAACACAAGGGAAGATTTTGTATTCTGTATATGATTACATGATCACCAGCCCATTTTCAGATGCTTTGACCATATGTGTATGTATACATACATACGTATATACACGTATATGTATAACATGTGTGTATATATATATGTATATATATCCCACCCCTTCTAGTTTCATCAATTACTTTAAATACTCAGACAAAATTAAATGGTGAAAATTTTTAGGGATTGGGAATCGGAATCAGGGATCAGAAACTTGTAGTTATTAGGAGAATGCTGAACTGTCATACCGACCCGCACAGAACTGGGGGATCATTGCTTAGTCTAGCCATGGGACCTGGATTCTCTACATGGTCCCTGTCTCATTTGTGAAATGACAGTCTCAGGATCTCTTTCAACTCATAGGACGAGTCTGAAGCTTCACTTGGCTTCCATGGAAAGGGGCATTGCCAAAGACCCAAAACCGGTATAAACAAGGATAAAGTAACAGAGGTGGGAAAATGAGTTCAATGTAAATACGTGTTTGTAATTCGTAGAAGACTGTGGATTTGGGCAATATTAGCTTTGTTATTTTTGGAAGGAAATTTCTGACAATTTTGAAGGACCTTTGACTAGTCAAGGAAGATTCCAGAAAAAAAAAAAAAAAATGAAGTAAAGTAACAGCTGTACTAGTCGCTGACTGTATTGGCAGCTTGGTGAGTATGTGGCAGGTGGACTTCATGCTAGCAGAGTAAATTACTGCAACTTAACAAATGCTGGAGCTGAGGCTTTGGGAGCATGATTGGTACCTGATCACTATTATGTCCAATGTCTGAGGGCTTGGCCACTGCCCAGTCTGTCCACAGGAAATATTGCATCGTAACTCAGGATGTGATACATTCAGAATAGTTGGGAGCAGCTAGAGAAAGATTATAACTAGCCACTGAAATAATGTAAGGGTTTACACAAGGAGATTGTTTCTCAGGAGGTTTGAGTGTGGGGATAAACAGCAGAATTGAAAGGCAAATGAATTACAGAATCACAAATAGTGAAAGGTGTAAGATAACGGAGAACTGGAAAATCTAAACTCCAATCCCAAGCAAACTGCGAAAGAACAAGGTCAAACCACTTTACTTTGAACAGAGTTTGTTCTTTGAAATGAGAGAAATGGGGCAGAAATGGAGTTTAAAATATCACCATTGAAAGGACCCGACCTTCCAATGTTGTTATAGGCCAGTGAGGAAAGCCATGGCTTCCTTGTCCTGCACCTCAATTTACTACATCATTTTAAGACACTCATTTATTAGCATTTGCTTACTAGTTTGTAAGCCAGAAACTAGAGAGAGAGAGAGAGAGAGAGAGAGAGAGAGAACTTTGAGATTTTGAGACTGTAGCTGGGGATCATAGCATTAAGCAAAGTAAGCCAAATGCAGAAAGACAAATATACTTTCTTTAATATGTGCAATCCAGAATTATTCTCTCTCTCTCTCTCTCTCTCTCTCTCTCTCTTTCTCTCTCTGTGTGTGTGTGTGTGTGTGTGTGTGTGTGTGTGTGTGTAAAGTGCATTATTCACATGTGAAAATGTCATAATTGAAGCCATTGTTTTTATGAAAAATAAGAAGCTGAGGGTGATGGCCACACCTTTAATCTCAGCACTTGGGACGCTGTGGCAGAGGGATTGCCTGAAATTCAAGGCCAATAGAGTGTACAGAGCAAAACAGGGAGAACAGGAATTATTAGACAGGGTTCATGATCATAGGAGTGGTTGAAGAGAAAATTGATAATTCAAGAGCTAATGGGTAGAAAATGGAAGCTGTGCCCTTCCAGAGAAGAACCAGAAATGTTGCAGTGGGCAGTGATTTTGCTATCTGTGTAATCACACATGCAAAGTTCATAAGGCTGGCCCACTGTGCCCAAGTTTGGGCACGCACTCACACTTTCTCTAGTCTGGCCTGCTCTCTGATTCACAGAGATTGTCCCCACTGAGACTGAAAGAGAGGAAGAGAAAGCAGAGGCCTGGCGTGAAATTGTGAAATGTTACACAATGCCTTTGGGCTTACGTTGCAGCACAAATATCTTTGGGTGCTTGCTCAAGGTACCAAATCCAAAGATGGAGTTGGCTTGGCTCTGAAATCCAGTTAGGCTGAAGCTGTTTGAAGGAAGTAAGCCATTAAGAAATAGAAGTTGGTATAATACACTCAGCAAAGCAATGCCTTTTTTCTTTCTTTCTTTCTTTTTTTTTAAAGCTGTGAGTGATTGTATTGATTTAATACATGAGGCTTATTTCTGTCCCAGGTTAAAAACTAGCCCTGGGGAAATGGAGGAGCCTGTCATTTGGATTGCCCTTTACTGGCTGGGAATTAAATCATTACTTATTCCATTTTAGAATCACAAGTAGTACCCTAAGGCCTACTTTCCTAGGGATGAAAATCAGGGCATGGAAATGAAGAACCCAGGTCTAATTCTCATGTGCAGACATTGAGGATGTGGCCGTGTTTCCTGGAAGGCAGTCATTGAGAGTCATCTGCTTGCATTTTCCAGTTCTCAGGCATGTCCAATTAGTCAACAAGTCTGAGTTTGCTATCTTAAAGGAAAGCTGAATTCTGCTCTTCCTTCTCAGATCTGTCTCTCCTACTTGGTGTAGACGATTATCACCTTACTGCCTATACTGAGGCTACCCACATTTCCTTTCCCATGATGCATGCAGCTACTAGTTGAATTGTCTTTCTCCCTCACCTATTCCTCTCTCTCCTGCCATCTCTTCCTCCCTCACTCTTTGAGAATTCCTTTGTTCCTTTATTATCGATTCTAAAATTGAATTGGTTTCAAAGCCCTACAGAGTACAGAATGGAGATGAGAGTGTGAATTCATCACCCTTCTGATTCCCATTTTTGGAAGCAGTATTTATTCAAAGAGTCTCAGTGCCACATGACCACCAGCATCTACTGGCAGAAAGGAATGTTGCCTTCCTTACCAGTGTCATGTTCTGTCTAAAGTGTACACACACACACACACACACACACACACACACACACACACACACACACACCCCTATGCATTAAGCAACTTATGCCTATGATTCGAAATTCAACTGAAAACATGGGCATTGGAAAGTGGTTTTTGTCCCACCTCCTCTCAAGAGATGCAAACATTTAATGTAATTTAAAGCAGAGACGGTGCATGGTGTACATGACATGTGTACATGGTTGTAGCCTCAAGCTTTGCTTTTTTGCAGAAACAAAAATCATCTTAGAAAAAGTTCCTTAACATAGACAGCTACATTTCATAGAGGCAGAGAGCTCTGTGTACACCCTTTAACTGTCTTTTTACAAGTTAGGAATTAAGACCTTAATTTTCCTATTTCTCATTTGTAAGTAGTACCCTAAGACCAAGTTTCCTGAAGTTTAGAAGAGAGTAAAGAATGCAGCTGCAGTCCTAAGATATGTAAAGATGTTGGGAAAGTACATTTCCTAGAGGCTGGGTCATTCCTTCAGACTGGTCCTCAGCAGAGGATGCTCAAGCTGCTCCCCATATTATGTAGTTGGAACAACGCTGCAGTCAATACTTTGAACTAGTGCCATTTTGCATGATTATATCTGCAGAATAAATTCCTGCAAGAAAAATTGCTGGGAGGAAAGCTGAGTGTTTATTTATTTTCAAGACAGAGTTTCACTGTATAGCCCTGTCTGGCCTTGAACTCACAGAGATCTTTCTGCTTGCCTCTGCCTTCTAGATGCCGGGTTTAAGGGCATTTACCACCATGCTAGGAGTAATCTGGGTATACAATGTACCCCTGAGTAATCTGGATACACAATGCAGAATTACATCTCAGAGAAATCTATTTCTTTCCACATTTGTAACATTTCAGTGTATTAACTGTCCTGGCCTGCATTCTCTTACTCTAATAAATACCACACCAAAATGCAGCTTGGGTAGAGTAGGATTTATTTCAGATTACAGTTTATAGTCCATCATGAAGGGAAGTCAGAGTAGAAACTCCAGACAAAAACCTAGAGACAGGAACTGAAACAGAGACCGTGGAAGAAGGCTGCTTACTGGCTTACGTCAGGCTCATGCTTAGGACTTACACCTCACAGGACCACACCTACCAAAGGATGGCATCACTCACAGTGGGCTGGGTTCTCCTGCATCAACCAACAATCAAGAAAATGCTCCACCAACATGCCCCTAGGCTACCCCGACAAAGACATCACCTCCTTCCTCCCAGGAGACTCGAGTTTGCTTCAAGTTGACAAAAACCAACCAGCACATTAATCTCTTATTCCCAAACTTCAGTGGTTTCTAATTTCAACCATGCTCCTAAATGTTGCTCGATTCAAAGGGGGAGTTTCATGAATGGATAACATATGAGGTTGAGTGAGGATTTGAACTTATTAATTCTCTTCTGTTGCCATGCTGCAGTTCTTAATATTTAAACAGATATCTTTGTGTGTTCATCTTGCTAAGGACCATGCAAATTAGTTGGTCCAGTCCTGAGTAAATTCTCCAGACTGCTTAAGTGCCACCCTCCTTTTTTATATTGCAACTATTCACTCTTGGTTCCATCTCTCATGCTGCCAATGATGCCCATAAGGATGTTCACTGTAGTGTTACTTGTGGGAACAACCTCAGTGTCCCCTGGGAGAGTGAAAAAGTGAATAAGAGTATTTGCCATGGACTTGTCTATAATTCTTTGTGTATATCCCAGAGCAACATGACAACTTTCAAAAATATTATCCAGTGAACAATATGCACTATGAAATGAGATACAGTACTACAATTGTCAGAAGTTTAAAATCATTTACAAAAAATAGTACATGCTTTTTCATATCATGCATAAACAATAAGATGTGTGCTATTACACACGAAGATAGCTTCTGAGGAGGCAAAGGAAATGTAGTAAAGATATGAAAAAAATTAATAAATAATTGGACCTAGTGGTGTTTGCCTTTAATCCCAGCACTCAGGAAGCAGAGTCAGATAGATCTCTGTGAGTTTGAGGTTCGACTATCTACATAGTGACTTCCAAGCCAGTTAGGGCTCCGTAGTGAGACCATAGATAGATAGATAGATAGATAGATAGATAGATAGATAAGATAAATAGATAAAGCACACAACTCCCACACAAAATAAGAGAGACTGTGGTCTCAAGATAATAACTTATCATGAACAGGTGTAACATTAAGTTATCTTCTGTGTGCAACAAATGAGTTCCCCCAACAGAAGAAAAAGGATGAAAATTTAAAAAAGAAGCAAATGCATTGTGATAATGAATCTTCAGTATTAGCTTGACCAGATGTAGAATTGCCCAGAAGACATACCTCTGGGAGTGTCTGTGAGGATCTTTACAGAGCGGTTTAGCAGAGCATGAAAGACAAGCCCTGAATGTGTGTGGCACCACTCAGGGGGGCTGCCATGCCAGACAGAATAAACAAGGCAGAGGGAGAAAGCAGGCTGAGGGGCATCACGTCCTTCTCTGTGCTTGCTGACTGCACAGGTGCTAGGAGACCCCAGCATTCCTGCAGCTGTACCTCATGATGAGTTACCCACAAACTGTGAGGCTAGAAACCTTCTGCCAGCAGGCATTTCATCACAGCTTATGAATAAAATAACTAACACACAATATAGCCCAGCCCTCTATTGGTGGGCCCTGTGTTCCAGACTGGTTCTAGCTTATTTTACTGATTTTCTGGGGCTTTTGTGTATTAACAGATTTTTGTTTCTGTTCTCTTTTCCTAAGCTTCAGCAATAGTTTTGGTTCCTGTCAAATTTGGCTCTTAAATATTTACTGCTTGTATTTTGGTGCTGTTGCTCCGCTCTTCCTATACATCCACTCCCTGCTGACCTCATAATCAAGATTCTCCTGGCTCCACAGCCCTGGGCTACTGGTGCTCACAGCATGCATAGCTGGAAAGCTTATCTTGGTATCTACTTGCTTGACTCCCTCTCCATAATTGCTAATGCAATATTAATGTAATGCCTATCTGCCCAACATTGTCAACTGAATATACAAAGTTGCCTATCGATAATCATCAATATACAATAGCAATCAATCCTTTGATAGAAAAATCACAAAAGGAAAAGGAAAACACAAAACATATCCCCCTTCACAGCTCACAAGAGGAAACACTCATGCCCACACCTTGGTCTTGAATCTGGCCTTCAGAATCAAAGTGATGAATTCTGTACTTTAAGCCACACAATTACCAAGTAATGTACCAGGTTGTAAGACAAAGGAGACTCAACCAATTAGGAGGACACTGTAGGCTTAAACTTTTGACTAGGCAGAGACCATTGTATTTATTGATTAATAACATTAGCATTAGCCCTAAAAATATTGATTTAATCAGTTCTTCAAATTAAGCAGTATTCTGAAATTAAAAGGGACAAAGAATTTAATAGCAATAGCCAGAACAGAGGACTGAACTCTGTGTGTGTGTGTGTGTGTGTGTGTGTGTGTGTGTGTGTGTTGAGTGTATGTATGTGAACCACATGAGTGCAGGATCCTGCAGAGGTTGGAAGAGGGCTTCTTTTGATCCCCTGGAAATGGACTTATGCCAATTCCTAGCTGCCCTGTGGGCGAGAAGACCTGAACCCAGCTCCTCTACAAGAGCAGTAAATACTCTCAACCACTGAGCTGTCATTCATAGGACTGAATGACTGGATTTATTTCCAATAATATCCTGGCTACTACAATAATATCATGTGCGAGGGAACACAGACAATCACAGCTCTTGGTACTCTGAGACAGAGGAATCAAGATTTTTGAGGCCAGACTAGGCTACATGAGACTGTATTAAAAAGAAAAAAATTTAAATACAGAAGTTAGGGCTTCTTTTATTGGAGAAAAATGACCTGGCCCAACCATTCTGTATTATCTAAACCTTTGTGCATGAAGACAGGTGTCCAGATAAGACACAGGCAGTGCCAGTGTTCACGCTATGACATGCTTGACACTTGGCTTTATTTATTCTATGCTTCTGTTTCTTCTTTTATATTTGCCTCTAGATTTTGTCAAAATTATCATAGACTACTTCAGTTGTTCTTTATTTCAGATGAAAATAAAATGACTGAGTGGCAGATGGAGACCCCTACGCCTGCCAGGAGAGGCATGCCCTAGGTGGCAAGAAGAAAACACGGGCGGTTGGGTACTACTATGGTGAGCAAATATATGGCGGGTTATGGGAGAGAGAGACAGAATGGTTCCTGTCCTGTGGAGAAGGGCAAATCATAAGAGGTAAAGGAGGTGAAGAGCAAGCTAAGGTGAGTGGCTTGCTTGCCACCCAGGTCATGGTGATGTGTGGATCTGGGCTCCTGCCAAGGCCCTGCCCTGGATCAATGGTCGTGTTGCAGCTGGGGTCTCTGTTGATGTTCTTGGCTCCTGTTAGCACAGAAGGCCAAAAGGATAGGGATGCACAGAGTTGGCCCCGCCCCTCACTGGCTGCAACACTCAGAACTGGTCCTGCCTCTCACCCTTTGCAGCACTTGGGAGAGTGGCCCCTACACCTTGCCTGGGCAGCACAGCAGAGATGGCTCTGGTGGTGAAGGTGTGGAGAGGTGTCCTGAGGGTGTGAAAGCAGGAGAACTGGTCTTGCTCCTTGCTGCACAGGGTGACCTAGCCAGGGCAGTGCTGGAGAGCTCACCCTGGTTGTGAAGACTGGGGAGACCTGGCAAGCTGACCAACCACCCAGGCCGAGAACCAGGACTATCAGTGGGGCCACCCCAACATCCATCCCACCATCTGTGATCCGCTGGAACATATGAAGAGATGGGTCCTGCAGACCCAAAGCTGCAGGACCTCCAGGACACAGGGCAAAAGAATATCCAAGAGGAGTCCTAGTGAGAGCCCAGTATCAATAGATAGTGTAGCAGAAACCAAAGGCCTCGAAACAGACCAACAACTCACTGTGTCACACTACAGTCTCCACGATGAGATCTTCTTTCTTTCTTTTCTCTTAAATTTTATTTTATTTGGGATGGGGGGAGAAGTTGCAAGGGCAGAGGGCAGATATGAAGGGACAGGTAGATGAATGGGCTCAAGATGTGTGATGTGAAAGACACAAAGAATAAATAAATTTTTTTTAAAGAGAATAAGAGAAAAAAGATAAAATAGAATTGAAAATTAATTGTTTTTCTGTGTAAATGTTTAATTTATCAACCAAACTATCTCCCCCCTTTTTTAATAAGTGGGAATAAACTTATTTGTCTGACAGAATCATTTTCAGGCTTTCAGGATACCTTAATTATAATTGCCAATGTTGCACTGGTCAGTATGTGGAAATACTGCTCCCCCTGCTAGTCACAATTATTTGAAAATGAAAACAACATGGATGAAGAATTTATGGAAAAGACACTCTACTGTTTTTGATGTTGCAGTCACACACACGACACAAAAACATGATCATGTCCAATAATAAAAATGAAAATGAAATTTTGATTTGGAAAAAAATAAAGAAAAGAAAGGGAAAATAATATCCTAGTTATAAGATATGTAATTTAAGAAAATTTAGTAAATATTTTGAATTATTTCACAATGCTCTAGTACCCTAAGCAGGTTAATAGTACAGCTTTTGGAGGAAGGTTCTCAAATAAAATAATTTGACAAACACTATTTAAAAATAGCCCTTTCTAGTGCCCAGTACCACAAACTAAATGAATGCAAAATGGAAAAGTAAAACAATAACCACTTGCCCTGAATAAGTTTCTCTAATAATTTCTAGTGTAAATGTTACAACTCTAATTTTATGCTTGTGTGGGGTCTAGGGAGAAGCAAGTGTAATCAGAAGTTACAAAGGGTTACAATCAGAGGCCAAATACAAAATGCAGAGTGCAGGGAGCTTTAGGGAGGGCATGAAATTGTTTTATTTGCACCATCAACCTTGTAGATATTGTGCAAAATCTACGTATGCTTTGTTTATAAATCATCTTGGTTTTTAAATTTCCTGATTTGGTTGTGCATGGGTACACACACAAACACACACACGTGCATTAACTCTGACACCTCCCCCTCCTCAAAAAGAAAAAAAAAAAAAAAAGAAACATGGAGGAGAAATTCATAAAGAGTATGTGGGAATGAGGCAGTTGAGAGGTAGACCTCCTTTAGTGGTCACTTTTATACAGCTTTTAATTTTGGACCATTTCAAAATATTACAATGGTAAAATTTATTTATTCATTTATTTATTTACTTACTTACTTTTGGTTTTTAGAGACAGGGTTTCTCTGTGTATCTTGGTGCCTGTCCTGTATCTCACTCTGTAGACTAGGCTGGCCTCAAACTCACAGAGATCTGCCTGGCTCTGCCTCCCCAGTGCTGGCATTAAAGGCATGCGCCATCGCCGTCTGGCTACAATGGTAAAAAATTTTTTTAATTATATTTGTGTTTTAATTTTACACATCAGCCATGGATTCCCCTGTCCTCCCCCCTCCTACCCTTACCTTCCCCCCATCCCCTCCCCTTCATTCCCATGTCCTCCAGAGCAAGGGCTCCCCTGGGGATTCAGCTCAACCTGGTAGATTCAGTACAGGCAGGTCCAGTCCCCTCCTTCCAGGCTGAGCATGTGTCCCTGTGTAAGCCCCAGGTTCCAAACAGCCAGCACATGCACTAAGGACAGGTCCTGGTCCCACTGCCTGGGTGCCTCCCAAACAGTTCAAGCTATTCAATTGTCTCACTTATCCAGAGGGCCTGATCCAGCTGGGGGCTCCACAGCCTTTGGTTCATAATTCATGTGCTTCCATTCGTTTGGCTATTTGTCCCTGTGCTTTTCCAATCTTGGTCTCAACAATTCACACTCTTACAGTCCCTCCTCTTTTTTGACAATTGGACTCCTGGAGCTCCACCTGGGGCCTGGCTGAGGATCTCTGCATCCACTTCCATCAGTTATTGGATGAGAATTCCAGCACGACAGTTAGGGTGTTTGGCCATCAGTTCGGGCTTTCTCTCGACCATTGCCAGTAGACTACAGTGGATGTATCATTGTGGATTTCTGGGGACCTCTCTAGCACTTTGCTTCTTCCTGTTCTCATGTGGTCATCATTTATCATGGTCTGTTATTCTTTGTTCTCACTTTTTGTTCTTGATCCAGCTGGGATTGCCCTTCTTTTTTTTTTTTTTATTTTTTTACTCTTTGGAGCTTTATTGGGAGAGAGAGAGAGAACCGCGTGGAGGGGGGGAGAGTGCGGGAAAAGGGAAAAGGCTACAATGGTAAAATTTAATAAAAAGTGATGCAAAAAAAAAAAAAAAAAAAAACCCACAACTCTAAATTCTGAGTACAAACAGAAACCAGAGTTCGGTGGCATATTAAAATATAACCATAAATACCCGAAGGAGAAGCCCGAACAACATGACAGTGCTAACTGCTTAGAGGGCTGGATCTAAGAAAAAGGAGTTTGAGAAGCAAGTGGTGGCCTGTGCGACTGTGGCGCTCAGAGGGCATCCAGTCTGATGACAGCCTGGAAGAATCTCTCCTTCAGAAAACAAAGGAAAGCAGAAATGCGAAGAGGCCCCGGGCTTTCTGGGATGCTTGGAATGAGATGTCCTTCATATTCTGGGGCGTTGGAACACTCGGTCCCCAGCTGGAGGCCCTATGGTAGGTTTAGGAAGTACGGCTTTGCTAGTATGTCAGTGGAAGGTGGACTGTGAGGTTTCAAAAGTCATGAGCCACTTCCAGTTTACTCTTTCTGCTTCCTGTTTCCGGTTTAAGAATTTGAGCTTTCAACTGCTCCAGGCAGCTACTGTATGGTGTCCCCATTATTATGGAATCTCACCCTCTCGAACTATTAGCCCCCAATAAGCCCTTCCTTCTATAAGTTGCCTTGCTCGTGGTGTTTCATCACTGGAATAGGAAAGTAACCAAGACAGTGTCCATGGGAGGTGTGATAGAGGGATGTTGTGTTGTACCTTGTTTCTCACTTTGGAGAGGGAGATTTAAAAACATGGACTGGGTAGAAGCTGAAATGTATCTCACTGGTCACGTATGTGTGTATGGCATGTAAGGCCCTGAATTCTACCTCGAGAACCAAGGGCAAAAGAATGAAAGGACTGGGATTCCATGTAAATGACATTAAATGGGAAGTTGTCCATGTACAATCATGGCTAAGAAAAGGTTTGGGGGTCTTGAGAGAAGGCTCAGTCCATAAAACAGGCATGAAGACCTGAGTTGAGATTCCATCAACCACATTGAGAGAGAGAGAGAGAGAGAGAGAGAGAGAGAGAGAGAGAGAGAGAATCCCCAGTGTGAAGATCAGTCAATAAAGTTGAATTGATGAGGTTCAGTGAGACACTCTGTTTAAAAAAATAAGGATTGGGGCTGGAGAGAAAGCTCGGTGATTAAGACCATTTGTTGTACTTACAGTGGATCCAAGTTCAGTACAGAGGATCCATGTTCTGTTCCCAGTGCCCACATCAGGCAGCTCCAGAAGATCCAACACCAGCTTCCAACACCTGCTTCTGACCCTTGAGGGTATCCACAGACATAGATGCACGCACACAGACACACACATGCACACGCGCATTTCAGAGACAAGAATTTAGCTCAGAAGCGTTTATGTAGCATGCACAAAGCCCTATGTTCATCCCAATACTGCAAAAAGAAGGGGGGGAAAGCACCAATATCCTATGGTCCAGTAACTGACCCCATGTCTTCATCTTTCTTTCAAAGACCTCATGATTAGTTGGTAATGGCAGCATATACCTTTAAGCCCAGCACCCGGGAGGCAGAGGGAAGAGGATCTCTATGAATTTGAAGCCAGTCTGGTCTATATAGCAAGAACCAGGATGGTAAAAACTACATTGTGAAATTCTGTGTCAAAAACACAAACAAAAAAGGACCTTCATGATGTATTTGGGGTAGGGGGAGGCATGAGGAGAACAAAGACTCAATATGAAAAGATATTTTATATTAACATTTTTGCAATGAAAATAATGTGTCTAATCATAAAAGGGGGACTGATGGGAAAGGCTAACAGGAGCGGAGCAGTGGATGGGGAAATGCACACTGTCATGGACCAGCTGTGAGTTTTAGCGGGGCTGAGCCTTTCAGCCTTAATTTTTCTTCTACTAAATAGCAGTAACAGTTCACCTTCACTAGGTTACTCTTTTTAAAATTTTAAATTGGGTATTTCCTATTACCCACACATGTTTCCAGTTCTACTGTGTATTCCCATTTTGTTAATTATAGACAAATCAGTTATCTGGAGCATTGGGGCCTAAAAAAGGGAGATCATGACTCTGAGGCCAGGCTGGGCTACATCATAAGAATGGAAAACAAGAGCAGGCAAGCAAAAACAGGAGCTAATGATATAGTTCAGTGGTTACAATATTTGCCTCTCCTGCCAAGGGCCTTAGGTTTGTTCCTTATCACTAAAAACAAAATCTATTTGAATAGAAAAATTCAGAGGGTAATTATTAGCTTTTGGATTGGCATTTAATTTGGCATCAATGTCAAAGTCAAGCTAGATGGTTTTCAAAAATGTTTACCTTTCAGCATTTGCCTTGGTGACTTACACAGTTTCATGGTCTAGTCCTCAAATTTTTAAATGTGTGTGTGTGTGTGTGTGTGTGTGTGTGTGTGTGTGTGTGTGTGTGTGTGTGTTTTGTCAGGGGGTGGGGTGAAGTTTCATTTTGCCTACCATCTAAGGATACAGGCCTTCATGACAAGGAAGGGGTGAACAGGCTCATAAAGTGAGTGGCTGCTCATGCTGCATTAACACTCAGGAAATAAGGATGAGTGTTCTAGTCCTTGATTTTGTAAGTTCAGAAACTTCATTTGGTGTTTTACCAGAAGAAAGTTACCCCATACTGGGGAGATGGCTCAGTAGTACAGCCTTTGCCTATCACACAGGAAGCATAACAACAACAATAACAACAAGCTGGAAATAAAAAGCTATATCTCTGAGTCTATGCACATGGAACAAAACCCACAACAGCTGTTTTTCAGATTGCTTTACACCATCCTCCTGGAATGCTATTTTGGTCTCTATATGATGTGTTCCTACTTATAGTCAAAGCATAAGGAAGTCAAGCTGGACTCTGATAAGAAAACTGGATTTTGAGCACAAGACATCCATTGAGAATCAAATGGCATATGTTCACAAAATATCTAATATCTCCACATTTGTGATAGAGATACATCATCATGGAAACTGGATAGCCTAAGGTCATAGCTGCTCATGGATGGCTGTCCCTCTATTCCATAGTAAATATCTTTAACCCCTTCACATAGACTTTTTCATGTCACAATACCACTGGTAAAACTAGGTTAACCACCTCTCTGCTACTTGCTTAGTATATTTTTTTCCTGTCTATAATGCATCCTAGTGATATTTCACATTTAGTTGAATATTTCCAGATTAAATTTAGAATATATAATATATGAAGAAAATGTGAAACAAGTTCAGGCTCCCACTCCAAAGAATTTTCCTCCAAACATATTCATTCATTCAACACTAGAGAAGAGTCATGAAAAGAATATTGAATTAATCTGTCAGTACTACTATCCAACCTCCCATGGACTACATGACTAATGAACTTGAATTTATTTCTCATAGCTCTGGAATGAGGAAGTCCAAGCCTGAAGCCACCATGGTCAGGTCTTTGCACCAATCCTCTTCTTGTTGACAGACTGATGAGTTATTGACTGATGTTAGAAAGAGGAGGAGGCCCAGGGTTCCTTCTGTAAGGGCACTATTTCCATTCATCAGAGTTTCATCCTATGACCCAGTTACCTTATACCTTATTATTAGTTACTTTTCTCATCACTATGATCAAGTACCTGACCACAAACAAATTAAGATATGAAATACTCATTCCAGGTCATGGTTTAAAAGACGAAGTTCATTCTGGTGGGGAAGGAATGAAGGCTAGAGCAGTTCATACTGTGGCGAGGTACATCATGATAACATGTTAGTAGTCAAGAACCAGAGAAAACTTGGGCTGGAAATGGGGTGTCTACAACCCTCAAGAACTATGGCAGTGTACCTACATCTGCCAGCTAGACTCTGTATCCAAAAAGGCCTAAACCTTCCCAGACAGAAAATACCAACAGCTGGTAACCAATTATTCAAACAAAACCCTGCCTTCTAATACTATGACACCAACAGTTAGAATTTTAATATGTGGATTTGGGAAGGTGTACTATAAACAATCCATACCTTGTTATTGTTAATACAACAAATCAAAAGGACCTGCTTTCTCCACACCAGAACTAGAACAACAGGAGCCTGGCTATGAATTCTGGAACTGTCTAGGTCTCTGCTTTTAGACTGGGGTCCTTTTTATGTATATTCTTTTGTCTCTTCTTCCCTATGGACCTTGAACTTGCACTTGACTTGCATTCTTATAATTCCCAACTCCTTTATACCCTACTTTCTCTTCCTCTGGTGTATTTATCTCTTCAACCCAATACTTCCTAGGCCCACTTCAGTTGAGGTACACCCAATAATTGCTATTGGCCCATTATATGAGGTCAAGGTAATATTTCATACAGTTTGATGCTCCTTCAACAATTTTCCACTGAGCTTTCTCTTAGTGTGTGATAATATGATGGGCGAATTTACCTTTATTTGGTTTTGTTTTGTTTTTTGTTTTTAGAGACAGGGTTTCTCTGTGTAGCTTTGCACCTTTTCCTGAAACTCACTTGGTAGCCCAGGCTGGCCTCGAACTCACAGAGATCCGACTGCCTCTGCCTCCCAAGTGCTGGGATTAAAGGTGTGTGCCACCACCGTCTGGCCTCACCTTTATTTGTAAATACCTTGATTCTTTTCCACCCAGGTGTGAGTCATCTTAGAAGTGAAGACACACTTCTAAGTGTGAACAGTGAATAAGACACCCTGATTGAAACTTCCAGGCTTAACTGTGCTTCAGTCACCAACACTTTTGTCTGTGTTGTCCTGTCACTTGTCCACTGTAAGTGTTGTGCTGCAGTCCTGGGCCATTTGACTGTGCCTTTCTTCTTCACATTCCTGACTACCATATCTGGATTTCATGCTTAAAAGGTCAACACTGCCATTAGTTACTTACAGGCCTCTTCCTCTTTTCTATATTTCCAAATATACAACATCCACACAAAAAGGATCAGACTGGTAAAAGAACAATCCATTTAGTCAATTACTTCAATGACTAGTAGACAAACTATTCCCAATTTAATGTGGTTTCTTTTTTCACTTCTAAAGCTAAGATGCAGTAAAAGAAAAGACATAACTGGTTACAATAAGTAAAACAGTGTTTCTAAGAAACCAAACTTTGTTCAACTAGAACAGAAAACACAATTACCAGAAGCCAGAACCTTCCAATTAACAGCCAAGAAAATGTGTGCTTTCTCTAAACTTCACATACAATCAGCAGAGGATTGAAATTATGACTCAAAACCAATACTTCTGGCAAGTAGTCTATGTTCCATAAAAGATTTACTGTTCATACAATTCCCTAGTCAAGTAAGTTTTTTGTGAAAAATGATGTAATAATGAAAATTTTCTAGAACTTTTTCCTTTAAGATCAAGTATCTGGAAGATGCCAACCTAATCAGATATTGTCTACTGTGACATTATGGGTCATCAAATATCAAGTTGTAGCTGAACATGTTGGCACAGACCTGTAATTCCAACACTTAAGAGCTAGAATCAAGAGTATCACTCCAAGTTTGAGACCAACATAGTCTCCTTAGTAAGTTCCAGAATAGCCAAGGCTACATAGTAAGATGTTATCTCAAAGAACAAATAAACAAGCAAAAAGAAAAAAAACCTTAAGTTCTTTAGAGGGGTGTGGAATTCCAAAATATTACTGTCATATCTCCACTCGAAGAGCCTATATTATAGAACTAACAGATGTAAAATAAAAGCCCCTAATAGTAGTGCACATCTGTAATCCCAGTACTTTGGAGGCTGAGACCGGGGAATACCACAAATTCAAGTTAGCCTGGGCTTGAGTTTTAGGTTAGCACGGGCTATATTTAAAAACAAAATAGGTGGATGTCAGATAGCTTAGGGGCTTGTTATCTTGCTCAGGTCAGATATAATGACCTGACTTCAATTCCTGTAACCCGTATGGTAGAAGAAGAGAACTGACCTATTCATGTTGGCCTCTGACAAGTTAGCCACACACAAAATAAATAAATGTGAAAAAAGTTAAGAAATACATGTAAATACTATAAAGTGTTTGAGTGATTTCTCCTTGTAGAACTCTTGTTGGGCTTTAGGAACATCACAAATGTCCCAAATCACCTAGTTCACTCGGCTACCAAGGTTTTTCTCTGACTCAGTTTACTTTCTTGAATGAAAGTACTTACTTAAATCAGATAAGAAATCTGGTAACCCCGTGAAGTTTACACCAGCCCTTGAGTAGCAAATGTAGGCACTATCCATCAGACTTAGTGCCAGAAAATCCCATGAAACCCACAGGAGGTAGCTGGATGTGGTGGTTTGCATCCGTAATTCCAATACCAGAAGGGCTAAGGCAGAAGGATTGCCATGGGTTAAAGGCCAGCATGTGTTGAAGGGTGAGTTCTGAGTCAGCTTGGAACAGAGTAAGAGAAGCCCTTGTTAGTTATTTGGCAGTGCTCTTACCCTGCGAGGAAACGTCCCGAAACATGACAAATCCACAGAGGAGTTTTTATTAAGATAGGAGAGAGAGACAGATGTGAACAGGCCTGTGGGAAACACACATGGTCAAGAGGAAAGTGAGAGACCAGTGCAAAAATGGTGCCGGCTTATAAAGGTTGGGCTGCACATGAGTACAGGAACTCATCTACTCTATACATGCGCATAGATCACATGGCTGCGCGTGCACTTTACGCAACCATGCAAAGCCACAGAGTCCTAGACACGGGAGATGTTTTGACCTGGAAATGGCTATTTTGAACCGGAAATAACTAAGCAGAAGTGTCTAGGTCCGCCGGGTATGCCCAACCGTGTGGGCATGTTGTGACTTCGTATCAGCCCTATTTCAAAGACAAAAAAACAAACAACAATCCTGTTGGGCTTCCCATGTTTAAATAATTCTGTCTTCGTCTCTGACTGGTTCTATAACCTTGAGCAAGGTAGTTAGCTTCTCTGTCTCAGTTTCCTCCTTGGTATAATGACATATAATTGTATTGCCTTCACAGGTTGTGAGAAGTAAATGAGCTAATATAAAGCTCTCCCACAGTATCCTGTACTGAATAAGCTTAGAGCAGTAAATGTTAGCTGTTAAAACAGTAATTGAGAGGCAATACAGTGTGTTCTGTTTATAACAAGTATAAAGTCAACTTAGGAGCCACAAGACTGGTGCTTCTCTATTTATAACTTCCATGTATTCTTTTGGGGATGTCATTGTTAGAGTTTCAATTGCTGTGGTAAAATACCATAATCAAAAGCAACTTAACAAGAAAAGGTTTTATCTCATTTACACTTCCATATCACAATCCACCATGGAAGTAAGTCGGGACAGAAACTCAAGGCAGGAATCTGGAGGCAGGAACTGAAGCAGAGGCCATGGGTGAGTACTACTATTGATGGGCTTGTTCTTCATGGCTTGCTCAGCCTGGTTTCTTACAGCACCCAAGACTCAAGGATGGCCTCAGTCAGCGAGCTCTGTCTTCTCACATCAATCAGTGAAAAACATGTACCACAGGCTTGCTTGCTCAGGGGCCATTGTGTGAAGCGTTTTCTCAGTTAAGGCTCTCTCTTCTCATACCTGATAGTGGTGGTACTGGGTGGTGGAGCGTACCTTTAATCCCAGCACTCAGGAGGCAGAGTAAGGCAGATCTCTGTGAGTTTGAGGCAGCATGGTCTACAGATCAAGCTCCAGGACATCCAAGGCTGTTACATAGAGAAACATTCTTCCCCCCCCCCCCAAAAAGGTTCCTTTTTTCAAATAACTGTAGCATGTGTCAATATAACACATGGGATATTTGAGAAGGGTGGTAGCAGAAGTAATATCTATGTTGGGCCTTCAGGATATTTTTATGAGCATATGTTACTTTTATAAGCATTTTGCTTTGTAAAAACTTGATATGAGTGCTGGGGAGATGGCTCTGTAGTTGTGGGAACTAGCTGCTTTTGTAGAAGACAGGGGTTCAATTCCTAGCACCTACTCGGGGCAATCATGTGGCCTGTAACTCAGTTCTAGGGATCCACTGTTCTTTTTTTGGACTCTGTGGGTACATGCACACATGTGGTACACAGACACAGACGACACTTTGATAAATAATAAATAAATGTTGGTGTGATAAATAGTATTTTACTCATGAAGTTTCTGAGACTGAAAGGTGGGGATGATGTTTTAGAGAGGCCTGACACAAAGGCTTTTTCAATTCCAAATTTCTTAATCTTCTATAGAACAATATGTAATACAGGAAAATGACAGAGTTGCAATACAATTATTGACTCAGCAGAGAGTTTGCAACTTCACTTAGTTTATTTCAAAATTCATTCACTCTTACATGCATTACTTTAATATTAGATTTTAAAGCGGTACTGTAAATATACTTGGCAACAAAGCTTGATTTTTATTAATTAATTAATTGATTAATAAAATTCTGCTTTTGTTTCTTTGTTTGGAGGCAAAGCTCACTATATAGCTCAGGCTACCCTTGAATTGGTGGCAGTCTTCCAACCTCAGACACACATACACACACTCCTGTCCAATGCTGGACTCCAAGGCCTGTTCTACCACAATTTGCTAAATTTCCTTAATAGTAAAGAATAGGTCTTAAAGTCATTTCAAGTTTATAATACAAATATAGTGAGCATGGTATCAATGTATTCTCATTTGAATACTCCAAATGAAATTGCTTGATATTTTAAAACCGACTATCATTGTTAAGCATAAATAATATGCACGTGACTACCAACCTATCTTCCTTATTCTTCAAATTTGTTATGAACTGAAAGTTAGGCTTAACCATTCTGTGATAATTGATGCTGAAGCCCATGGAGAAAGAATGGATGTGAGGTCAAACATTCACATTAAAATGTAAAGGATAGTCTATTATCTGAAAGTATTCATAATGATTCTCACAGATATATCTAAATGTATTTCTATCCTAAGAAATATATGGAACCTGAATAGCTTTTATATTCACATGTTTTATGGAAAAGGCATGAACCAAATGATCCCCAGTCACTTTCTAGCTCTCCAAGCCTGAGCCTTCCAATAGCTTTACCAGAGTCCTATCAGCACAGAACGTCATTAAAAAAAAAAAAAAAAAAGAGGCAACCTCTTACATTCAAAATGAGTTCTAAGAATTGTCAGGGGTTATTTAGTACTAACCTTGCTTTATGAGTAGTTGTATTTTAAATTATTATATTCATGCCATTTTGCACTTTAAAACGTGGGACATCATCAGATGTTCCTTATGTGTTCTAAGTAATGACAGACCAGAAGGGACAAACAAGCCTTCGACACATGTTAAATAAGTATATGAAGATGTTGCATACCATCCAACCAGGAGTCATGTTAATGTACTGCTGCTCCTTCTGTCTTCTAGATAATAAAATGAAACCATGTGCTATCACACAGCCGTGGACAAAGAGAACCCGGAGGACATCTAAAACACACTCTGCTTTTCACTGACTACTACAGTCATCCATTAAGTATTTCATTAGAGGATTCCACGTTCCATTCTCTTGTCACCAATGCTACATCAAAGAACATAGATAACACTCCCAGCACTAACATTCTAATACTGGAGATGGACAGTAAACATAATATAACCACATTTACAAAATGATAAACGGTGAAAGGCACTTATTTAAAATAAACCTGATGAGCTCCAAGAGTTGACTCAGTAGTTAAGAGCGCTTGTTGCTCTTGTAGAGGACCCAGATTCAAGTCTCAGAACCCATACGGTGACTGAAAAAAAAAATCCATAACCCCAGTTCCAGGGGATCCAACAGGTTCACATGTGGTACATATAAAAGAACGCAGGCATGGGACCCAACTAGACCCGCTGAATGTGGGTGACAGTTGTGTGGCTTGATCTGTTTGTGGGGTCCCTGGCAGCAGGACCAGGACTTATCCCAGGTGCATGAACTGGCTTTTTGGAGCCCATTCCCTGTGGTGGGATACCTTGCTCAGCCTTGATACAATGGAGAGGGGCTAGGCTCTCCTTCAACTTGGTATGCCAGACTTTGTTGACTACCATGGGAGGCCTTACCCACTCTGAGGAGTGGATGGGGGCAGAATGGGAGGGAGGTGAGGAGGTGGGAGAAGGGGAGGGAGGGGAAACTGGGGTTGGTATGTAAAATGAAAAAAATTTTAATAAATAAATATATTTAAAATATAAAAAAGAAAAACAAGGGAAAAAAGCATGCAGGCAGACAAAACATTCACACTCATTCAGTAGAAGTAAGTAAATCTAATAAACTAATTAATTAGCTAATTAATTAACCTGAGATGGTCATTAGACAATGAAGTGAGAGCCTTCAG
This sequence comes from Onychomys torridus, assembly GCF_903995425.1. Lineage (NCBI taxonomy): Eukaryota > Metazoa > Chordata > Mammalia > Rodentia > Cricetidae > Onychomys > Onychomys torridus. The sequence continues at coordinate 34,215,034 of NC_050446.1, forward strand.
ACTATAAATTAGGTAATGAAGAAAATCCTCTCTGAGGAAATGCTGTTTTAATGAAAGCTGCCAAATAGACACAAATACGCATTCTAAGGAGAGGCAATAAAATGCAAAGTTATAAGCCCTGAGGGGTCCAAGTTAGGATAAGATGAAGGAGAAAGTGGTGAGCTACGAATGTAGGGACTAGGGAGGTAGTAGGCCAAGGTAAGAACTTCGGGTTTTGCTTTGAATGATGTGAGAAACTACTGGAAGTTTTTGTGCAGAGGAAGGAATAGGCTGATTTTGCCTTACAGGTATAGTCTGGCTATCAGTTGAGTATGGAATGAAAGAAGCAATGAGCTAAGGGCAAGGAGCACACAAGGCCTGGGGGCATGTGTCCCGGATTTCTGCAAAGAATGGGGCCAGCTTCGGTTACACAGTGAGTTCCAAGCCAGCCTGGGGCACAGAATGAGACTCTGTCTTAAAACAAAACAAAATATAGGAACCAGCAAAAAAGCTCAGGGGTAGTGCTTAATAACCTAAATTTGATTCCCAAAATCCATAGTAGGAGAGAACTGACCCCTGTTGTTCTCTGACCCTTAACAAGTGCCTTGTGGTGCCCGCACACACACACATTCTACATACAAACAATTAATAGAGTTATAGGTTTGTTGTTTTGATTTTGCAAATCAATCCACATGAAAGAGGATAGTGGCTGGGCAGTCACGGTAGCAGTGATGATCGGGGAGCAGTAAGTAGTAAGGTCTGCACACATTCTGTAATGAAGCCCAATGATGCATTGTCCCTAACAGAGAACAAAGGAGGCACAGAGAAGTTGTAGCTTGAACAAGGCAGCCTGTTATAGGCAGGGCTGGCATGGATCTCAGGTTTGTTTGTGTTTTTCCCCCCTGCCTAACCCTAGATTTCCCCCCATTGACCTCATAGTATGTGAGTTGGAATAACAAATCCTTTGCATTAACCCTGGAAAACAAAGAATTTTACTTACATGAATGTCAGGCCATTTGTTCATGGTTTATAACTAAATGGGAAGCAGGTGCATGTTGATGCATGAATCCTAGCATTCAAGAAGTAGAGACAGACATTCCAGGCTAGCCTGTGTTTCATAACAAAAACCAGTCTGAAAAATACAGCAGCAAAGAGAAGAACAGGGAAAAATAACAATAATTAAATGGAGCTGGGCCTTGGGAACACAGGCCTGGAACAGCAGCTACTTAGGAGTCCTAAAGTTCATTTTCTGAACTACAGAATGAGTTCAAGGGCAGCTTGAACATGTTAGTGATAACCTATCTCAAACAAATAAAAAATTAAAAGAGCTGAGGACATAGCCCAGTGGTAGAGAACTTGACTGCTATGTGTGAGGCCTGGGTTTCAATATCTAATAGCATATACAAATAAACAAAGGCAGGAAGCTGGGCAGTGGTGGCATATGCCTTTAATCCAAGCACTCAGGAGGCAGAGGCAGGTTGATCTCTGTGAGTCTGAGACCAGCCTTACCTACAGAGCAAGATCTAGAAGAGGCAGGGCTGTTATACAGAGAAACCCTGTCTCAAAAAACCAAACCAAAACAAAAACAAAGGCAGGAAGGGAAGATGGGAAGAAGGGAGAAAAATAAACAGAAAGAGAAAAATGAAGAGGTAATATTTCAGTATTCTCATAGTCTGTATCATTTTACCTTAAAGTTTATGTTGGTATTTTGGACATAGTGTTCAGAACAAACATTGGTTGAATTTGTCCCTACTTATACAAGTAGTTAACATCTTTCTCTATTTCTTCACTTATTCATCTAATTTAGAAAAAATTTTGAGGCCAGGCATGATAGTGCATATGTGTAGTCCCAGAACTTTTGATTTGGAGGCAGGAGAATCGGGAATTCAAGGTCAGGCTCATTCAGTTAGTCAGTTTTAGGCCAGCTTTGGTTACATGAGCCTGGTCTTAAAAGAAGAGAGAGGAGAAAATGATTTTTTTAAAAAATTGTATATCATGATTCCACATGCTAGATCATAATTGCCATGTAACTAAACTGAAATATGACTTTGGGTATCCTGGGGCACCATGGGTTATATATCCCTGGGGAATCAATGCTCTTTTCTGTGTTTTCATAGTCTCATTGATGGCAAGCTGTAAATTTTGGCTCCTGGTGGGAGGGAGAGGATGGAGAAGAGAAAGACACACTCTTTGAGTCAGGATCTAAGCAGGCTCTGCAATCAAAGCCTCTACACTGCTACCTTGCAGGTGTGGAAGCTCTTCAGAGATGGGAACAGTATGCAGAGTGTCCCAGCAGACATGCTTAGAGTTTGGGCTGATAGCCGAAGTGGTGATAGAAAAGGAGAAAAGGAAAAGGTACATTTTGTGAGAACTCAGAAAAGTGACCAGATGTGTAAATGAAGATCTGCAAGCAACTGCATTGAGGCTTCTGGGTGTATACATAGATTATCTCATTGTGGAGATTATTATTCCTCCCATCTCCTTAGCATGGTTCTAATTGTATCAGTTTCCCAAGGATGGCCTCCTGGACAGAAGATTGACAGGTCCAGTTGGATTAGAATTGCCAATAGTCTTGTTTAAGAAAGAAACACATTCTTCATCAAAGAGCTCTAACCCTTGGCACACTAAGGACAGAAGGAAATGATCTGTCGTAATGACTCAAATGGACCTAACCCACATCTATAGAACATTTTACCCAAACACAGAAGAATAGACTTCTCAGCACCTTATGGAACCTTCTCCAAATTTGACCACATACTTGGTAAAAAAGCAAATCTCAAAAGATACAAAAAAAAAAAAAATTGGAATAACCCCTGTAACTTATCCATGGCTTAGGTTATAACAACACAAATTCTACAACACCACAAATTTCAGAAAGCCTACAAATTCATGGCAGCTGAGCAATGTTCAACTGAATCATCAATGGGTCAAGGAAGAAATAAAGAAAGAAATTAAAAATTTCCTAGAATTCAATGAAAATGAATGCACAACATACCAAAACTTGTGGGACACCATAAAAGCAGTGCAAAGAGGTAAATTCATAGCACTAAGTGCCTATATAAAGAAAGTGGAGAAATCTCACACTAGTGACCTAACAGCACACCTGAAAGCTCTAGAACAAAAAGAAGCAAACTCATCCAGGAGGAGCAGATGCCAGGAAATAATCAAACTGAGAGCTGAAATCAATAGAATAGAAACCAAGAGAGCAATACAAAGAATCAATGAAACAAGGAGTTGGTCCTGTGAGAAAAACAACAAGATGGACAAACCTTTATCCAAACTAACCAAAAAGCAGAAAGAGAGAGAGCATCCAAATTAACAAAATCAGAAATGAAAAGAGGGACATAATAACAGACACCAAGGAAATCCAGAGAATCATTAGTTCATGCTTTGATAGCCTGTACTCCACAAAATTGGAAAATGCAAAAGAAATATATAATTTTTTGATAGGTACCACATACCAAAATTAAATTAAGATCAGATAAACAAGTAAATAGACCTATAGCCACTATGAAATAGAAGCAGTCATTAAAAGTCTCCTAACCAAAAAAAGCCCAGGGCCAGATGGTTTTAGCACAGAATTCTACCATAATTTCAAAGAAGAGCTAATACCAATACTCCTGAAATTGTTCTGAACAATACAAACAGAAGGAACATTGTCAAACTCTTTTTACGAGGCTACAGTTACCCTGATATCCAAACCACGCAAGGACACAACTAGGAAAGAGAACTATAGGCCAGTCTCCCTCGTGAACATTGATGCAAAAACACTCAATAAAATATTGGCAAACTGAATCTAAGAGCACATCAAAAAAAAAAAAAAAATCATCTACCATGATCAAGTAGGCTTCATCCCAGAGATGCAAGGGTGGTTCAACATACAAAAATCTGTCAGTGTAATCTACCATATAAACAAATTGACCAGCGGTGGTGGCGCATGCCTTTAATCCCAGCACAGGGGAGGCAGAGCCAGGAGGATCTCTGTGAGTTTGAGGCCAGCCTGGGCTACCAAGTGAGTTCCAGGAAAAGGCGCAAAGCTACACAGAGAAAGCCTGTCTCGGGGGAAAAAAAAAAAAAGCTCCCCAACACTCGGGAGGCAGAGGCAGGTGAATCTCTGTGAGTTCGAGGCTAGCCTGGTCTACAAAGCGAGTTCTAGGGCAGCCTCCAAAGCTACAGAGAAACCCTGTCTCAAAAAACCAAAACTAAAACCAAACAAACAAAACACAAATTGAAAGAAAAAAAAAAAAACACATAATCAACTCATTAGAAGCTGAAGCTGAAGAAGCCTTCGACAAAATTCAACACCTCTTCATGATAAAGGTCTTGGAAAGATCAGGGATAAAAGGAACATACCGAAACATAATAAAGGCAATATACAGCAAGCCAACAGCCAACATCAAATTAAATGGACAGAAACTCAAAACAATACCACTAAAATCAGGAACACGATAAGGCTGTCACCTCTCTTCACATCCATTCAATATAGCACTTGAAGTTCCAGCTAGAGCAATAAGACAACAAAAGGAGATCAAGGGGATACAAATTGGAAAGGAAGAAATCAAACTTTCACTATTTGCAGATGATATGATAGTATACATAAGTGACCCCAATAACTCTTCCAGGGAACTCCTACAGCTGATAAACTCCTTCAGTAACATGGCAGGATACAAGATTAACTAAAAAAAAATAAAAAAAAATAAAAATCAGTAGCCCTCCTATACACAAATGATAAATGGGCTGAGAAAGAAATTAGAGAAACATCACCCTTTACAATAGCCACAAATAACATAAAATACCTTGGGGTAACTCTAACCAAACAAGCAAAAGAACTTTATTTAAGTCTTTGAAGAAATTGAAGAAGATACCAGAAAATGGAAAGATCTCTCATGCTCTTGGATAGATAGGATCAACATAGTAAAAATGGTAATCTTACCAAAAGTAATGTACAGATGCAATGCAATCCCCATCAAAATCCCAACACAATTCTCCACAGACCTAGAAAGAACAATGTTCAGCTTCATATGGAAAAACGAAAAACCCAGGATAGCCAAAACAATCCTATGCAATAAAGGAACTTCCAGAGGCATCACCATTCCTGACTTCAAGCTGTATTATAGAGCTATAGTAATAAAAACAGCTTGGTACTGGCATAAAAACTGACATGTGGACCAATGGAATTGAATTGAAGACCCTGACATTAATTCACACATCTATGATCACCTGATTTTTGACAAAGAAGCCAAAACCATACAATGGAGAAAAGAAACCATCTTCAACAAATGGTGCTGGCATAACTGGATGTCTACATGTAGAAGATTGCAAATAGATCCATATCTGTCACCATGCACAAAACTCAAGTCCAAGTGGATCAAAGACCTCAACATAAATCCAGTTACACTGAACCTGATAGAAGAGAAAGTGGGAAGTAGCCTTGAATGTGTTGGCACAGGAGAACACTTCCTAAATATAACACCAGTAGCACAGACACTGAGAGCAATATCTAATAAATGGGACCTCTTGAAACTGAGAAGCTTCTGTAAGACAAAGGACATGGTCAATAAGACCAAACAGCAACCTATAGAATGGGAAATGATTTTTCCCAACCCCACATCTGACAGAGGGCTGATCTCCAAAATATATAAAGAACTCAAGAAATTAGACGTCAAAATATCAAATAATCCAATTAAAAAATGGGGTGTAGATCTAAACAGAGACTTCTCAACAGAAGAAACTCAAATGGCTGAAAAACATTTAAGGAAGTGTACAGCATCATTAGCCATCAGGAAAATGCAAATCAAAATGACTGAGATACCATCTTAGACCTGCCAGAATGGCTAAGATCCAAAAACCCCGATGACAGCTTATGTTGGAGAGGATGCGGACCTGGTGGGAATTCAATCTTGTACAGCCACTCTGGAAATCAGTACGTCAGTATTTCAGAAAATTGGGAATCAACCTACCTCAAGACCCAGCAATATCACTCTTGGGCATACACCCAAAAGATGCTTAACCACACTACAAGGACATTAGCTCAACTATGTTCATAGCAGCACTATTTGTAATAGCCAGAACCTGGAAACAACCTAAATGTCCCTCAACTGAAGAGTAGATAAAGAAAATGTGGCACATATACACAATGGAGTATTACACAGTGGTTAAAAAAAAAAAAAAAAAAAAAAAGCCATCATGAAATTTGCAGCTAAATAGATGGAACTAGAAAAAATCATCCTGAGTGAGATAACCCAAACCCAGAAAGATAAACAAGTATGTACTCACTCATAAGTGAATATTAGACACAAAGCAAAGGATAACCAGACTGCAGCCCACAACCCTAGAGAAGCTAAGGAAAAAGGAGGACCCAGAGAGAGAAATGCATGGATCACCCCAGGAAAGGGGAAAGGGTTAAGATTTTTCTGGGTAAACTGAGAGTGGGGAAAACAGAGGGGAGGAACATGAGGGCTTGAGATGGCCGAGTTCAGGGAGGGACAGTCAGAGAAAACAGTGAAAGAGATACCTTGACAGAATGAGCCATTATGGGGAGAAATATAGTGCTAGGGAAATCCCCGGGAACCCACAAGGATGTCCCCAGCTAAGACTCACAGCAGTGGTGGAGAGGGTGCTTGAACTAGCCTTCCCCTGTACTCAGATCGGTGACTATCCTAACTGTCATTATAGAACCTACATCCAGCAACTGATCGAATCAGATGCAGAGACCCACAGCCAAGCACTTGGTCAGGTTCCTGGAGTTCAGTTGAAGAGAGGAAGGAAGGACTATAAGAGCAAGTGGGGGACAAGATCATGGTGGGAAAAACCACAGACAACTGACCCAAGCTAGTGGGAACCCAGACTCTGGACTAACCCTTGAATGAGGGTGACAGATTTGTGACTTGATCTGTTTGTGAGTCACCTGGCAATCGGACCAGGACTCAGCCCAAGCATATGATCTGGCTTTTTCAGAGCCCATTCCCTATGGTACAATGCCTTACTCAGCCTTGATGCAGGGGGAAGGGGCTTGGGCCCGCCCCAACTTGGTATGACAGCCTATGTTGAATACCCAAAGGAGGCCTTACCCCCTATGAGGAGTGGGTGGGGGTAGAATGAGGGGGAGGGAAGAGAAGGGGAGGGAAGGGAACAGTAGGCATTAAGTAAAATGAAAAACAAAGTTTTAAATGTCCAAGTAAACCTTAAAAACAAAAGGAAATGGTCTGTGCACTGACATTTCCACCCCAAGGAAACTGGAATATGCTATTTTGGAAGATGTAAAACTTATGTTCTTATATATTTTTCTATCCATACTTCCTTGTCTTTGTTCTCCATGGTGATCTATTAAACAAAATGTTCTATTTCTTGCAAATATAGATTAATGATTGTTTAATATTTCTGCATGTGATTGTTCAAAAAAAACATCAAACAAAAACAAAAACAAAACCTCAGCTCAAGAGGTCCTTAGAGCTTCTCTCGTGCCCTTTGGGTCTCCAGTCTTCCCAGCTGAAAATTAACATTCCAGACTCAGGAGTCTGTTTCCCGGACCAAGCTCTACTGTTCACATTAAATTAACACTGTAATTCTTTAGACAGCTTCGAATATCAGGTTTCCCAATGTGTAGTGGCCCATTCCTTTAACCTCAGCACTGAGGAGGCAAATGAAAGAGAATCACATGACTATCTACCTACCTCTGCTTCCTTAAGTGTAGGCTTAAAGGAGTGAGCCACCATGCCTAGCTAAATTTATTATTTAATTTGGTGTGTGTGTGTGTGTGTGTGTGTGTGTGTGTGTGTGTGTGTGTGTGTGTATGTGTACCTGTGTGGGTGCCGATGAATCCCAGAAGAGGGCATCGGACCCTGGACCTGGAATTACAGGCAATTAGCCATCCAATTAGGTGCTGTGAATGAAACTCTGGTACTCTGCAAGAGCCATCTCTTGATGCTCTTTCTTAAAATCTGCTTCCCTTTCTTAAAATTGGTGTTACCAAGGAAACAGAAGTTAGAGTCCAGGGCTGAATATGAGAGGAGGGGTTCATCTTCAATGGCTTCCATACCTGATAAAACCTGCATGTCTTCTTGACAACCATTCAATCCTTTGCATTCTGTGGCACTGACATGTATCTCTCTCAACACTATCACCATGGGTTGGTATTTGTTTCACCAAAATGCTTGGCTTCCTCAAGCAACTTTTAAGTTATCTAAGGTCATATTAAGTCCTACTTATCTTTGCATTTTCAGAAATGAACACAATGTTTCTCTCATAGCTGATGTTCTTTTGAGGGACAATTGATCAACTACTCAGAAAAATCTGTTTTTGGCCAATTTTGCATTTTTCTTTTTAACTCATTATTGATGACGATGTGAATGTCAATAAAGAAAGTATCTCAGAAAAATTATAAAATATTATTTGATTGACACCAGTCACTTAAGTAAATTTGGAGACTTGATTGGGTAAAATTAAACCTAGACCAAGAGACTAGAATTGAAATGATTGATCTTAATGAAAAGACAACAGCTTCCGTCAGCAGATTTTATTTAGCTTGAATGACATGTTCTGCCATGAAAAAGGTTATATGGACTTATATAGACAGAGAACAAGAATGTCATTTGCCAAATATATTAGTGGAGAGATTAAGTGAAGGCATCTTTTTTTTTTTTTTTTTTTTGAGTTGAGGATTGAACCCAAGGGCCTTGTGCTTGCTAGGTAAGCACTTTACTGCTGAGCTGGTGGAGGCATCTTTTGTGTAAGTTTCAGATGCTATTATATAACATTGTTGGCTTTAGGGTAAAGGCATTGGGATATAATTACATATAACATAACAATTATCAAGCAAGATTTACGGTTACAATACCTAGTCTATTTATAATATCTAGTCTATTTGTATTTGGCAAAATTAAAGTAGATATCCTATCTATCCTATAATTGTGAGTCTAAGGTTTTCTATCTAACTTACCTTTTTTTTTTTTTTTTTTTTTTTGGTTTTTTGAGACAGGGTTTCTCTGCAGCTTTGGAGGCTGTGCTAGAACTCGCTCTGTAGACCAGGCTGGCCTCGAACTCACAGAGATCCACCTGCCTCTGCCTCCCGAGTGTTGGGATTACAGGCGTGCACCACCACTGCCTGGCCTAACTTATCTTTTTATCATAACTATGGAAATTATAACTGTCTAGTCTTCAACTACATCAAAGACCTCAGAAGGATATAATATTACCTGCAAAACAGGAGAAGGACACAAGCAATTTTTGGGAGTCTTGCAAGAGTAGACAGAGACAGCTGGCAGCCTGGGCAGTCATCCAAATTTCCTCTGTAAAGTTGGGGCATCTGTCTTCAGCCCACAGATCTAGAGTCTCTCAGTCACTTCTCTCTGTGTCCTGTATAATGTCTGGCAGTTTCCTCTGAAAAGCAGTAACCTGAAGGACTATTTCACCAAAGTTCAGTGATCACCTTCCTGTGGGTCCTGCATGTCCAGTCAAGACATCATTTTGTCAAGCAATCTAAGCAAGCATGGTTTCTTGCACAAATGGCTATTTTTGCCAAGAAGAAGATAAACTCCATATAGAGTCTCTTCAATGCCCACCCTCCTCTCTGAAGTAAATCAGTGCTGCCAGGAGCAGACATGTCTCACTGTCTAGAAAGTCTAAATTTTTAAAATATTTTAAATGCCATATTCTATAGGTCTTTGAAGTGTTTGAGGATTACCTACCTAATTGAATTATATCTACATATACCTAGAAAACTTAACATGACTATAAGTTTGACTATCATAGAAGACTAAATATTAATCTGTATTTTTTAATTATCCATTACAATCTAAATGAGGTACAAAAACATAATACCTCAAAGGAGAGTAGAAATATATGTACAGTATAACAAAATTAAGTTTAAACTTGTGTCAATAAACTAAAATTCATAGCAATGTAAAACATTTCTAAACAAGGTGTTGCTCTTTAAAAGTAGGTTCATTAATCTACCCTTTCATCCTATCATATCTATACTATCTCCTTTTCTTTTTTAGAAAGAGATTGCATTTATAATCAACCTGTTTTAAATAAAAATACTGTTTTTTTCTGTCTCATACCAGAGGGTTCTTTTGATATGGGACAGAAGAATCTCTCAACCTTTTTTCTTTTTCTTTTTTTTTTTTTTAGCAATGTTCTTGGGTTTAGAGAAGGAGTGAGCCAATTCCATCTCCAAAACCAGCTTGGTATATTTGGGAATTTGGGTATAGCTTCTTCCTGCTGGATGATGGCGCTGTATTCTGATAGGGACACAAAGAAAATTTTAGGATTATGGAGTAGTCCCTGAGGCTGTATTATCTGAGCCAGATGCCATGAAACTGTTCTGGATGTTGGATCATCTGGACCATGGTGTCATTGGAGACCTTTCAGGTATCTTGGCCGGTCAAACCTGATGTATTTTAATCTTGAACAAATCTATAGCCTCTTGTTTTCTGTGGAAACAAAAGCAGAGCCTTCTTTCCAAAATAACATCTCCTTATATCCAAATTTTGAAGTCAAGGTACCCTTAAAATGTATATTGGTTTAACTGAGCAGCCTTTACAATCAAATGTCTTTCTGTAGTTAAAAATCCCAAAGACAGGGTTGGGGATTTAGCTCAGTGGTAGAGCACTTCCCTAGCAAGCACAAGGCCCTGGGTTCGATCCTCAGCTTAAAAAAAAAAAAAAAAAACCACAGACAACACAATCCAGATTTTTTGTGTGATATCCATCTTTATGTGGCTTATATTTTAAGTTTATTTTTTAAAAACTATTTATTTTTTATATAACTGCATATATTACTTTTTTTTCCTCTGTTCCAAGCCTACATATATTTTTACACACATTGTATAAACTATTCCATCTGAATCTGTCTTATTGTGAACCTATTGCTTTAAACTGCAGCATTCTAAGACTGAAACGTCAGCTGTGGCTGCTGTCTCCGCCCACTCTGGGCAATCAGCATTTTATTTATCACCCAAGCAGAGCAATGAATTCAAAGCATGCACAACATATCCACAGCATTCTTTTGCTTAAAAGCACTTCTCCCTCACTTGGGTACATGAGGCATCTTGTACAGAGTTGGTCTCTCTGACTTTATTTTGCACATTAAATTTTGTGTCAGAGACAGGCAAAATGACTCAGTGATTAAAGGTACTTCCTGACAAGGCTGATGATCTAAATTCAATTCCCATGATGAAAAGAACCAATGCTTACAAGTTGTCCTCTGACCTTTACGTGCATACTGTGCCCTGTATACATGTGTACATGCACATACACATACTAGTACAGTAATAACTTAAAAAATGACATTGGATTAAACTTCGATTTGATTCTGTGTGTTATTAACTCAAGAAATGTCTATCTAAAAATAGGTGATACCCTTTCAAGGTTGAAGGCACAAAAGATGAATGAATTCGGTGCTTACTGCCAGCTTTACAAAGTCCTGTATGAGGCTTCCCAAAACAGTGCCTAAGTGTCTCTAGTCATTGTCTTAAACCTGAAGATACTTTGGATCCTATAACATCAGAGCTTTTCAGATAGATCACCCCATGATGAGCTCAGCTTCTAAGCATGAACAAGAATTTCACCAGTAATAGACTGTCTCCTTGCAATACAGACTTTTTAGGGCTACCTTGAAGACCCAGAACTGAGATAATGGTCAACCAAACTACATTTGATTAAGATTGCTTAAATGATGCACATTTCATACGCCCTCCAAAGATACATTCTCTACTTAAACTCAAGCCCATGGCAGTGCCTGAAATATGGGTTGAAATGATTCTTTTCTACCTTCTTTTCATAGCTCTGTTGACCAAACTCCTTTTTGCCTTTTTTTATCATTGCTTTGCTTTCTTTAGGACAAGTGATTGGACCTGATTTGTGAGAATCTTCAATCAGACCTCTGGACTAGTACTCTGCTTATAGTAACAACACTTTTTCCTGGTTTCAAGGAGAAAAACACCCAGCCTCTTATATAGAGACAAAAGGCAAAAACCTCAAAGCACCATCCTGATGCTGCCCAGGGAAGAACTAGTTTTCAGACAAGAACCTGAGACTAAATAGGCCATGGACCTAGGGGAAAACCAAATACTGCTGTTCTGCTAAAGGAATGTGCAATAAAATGGCTCCTAGTGACATTCTGTTATACTCATAGATCAGTTACTTGCTTAGCTATCATCAGGGAAGCTTCTTCCTGCAGTGGATGGAAACAAACACAGAGACCCACAATTAGACAGTGTGCAGAGAGTGAGATACCTTCCTTGGAACACTCAATCATATGATATACTCTTAGTGACGGTTCTATTGCTATGAAGAGACATCATGATCAAGGCAACTCTTACAAGAGTTTAATTTGGGGTTTGTTTCCCGTTTCAGAGGTTTAGCCCATTATTATCATGGTGGAGAACATGGCTCCAGAACAGTAGCTGAGAGCTATGTCCTGACCCATAGACAAGAGAGAGAAAGAGAGACAGAGACAGAGACAGAGAGAGACAGAGAGAGACAGAGAGACAGAGAGAGAGACACTGGGCCTGGCATGGACTTTTGAAACATCCCCACTGACATACTTTCTCCAACAAGGCTACACCTCCTAATCCTTTTAATTCTTTCAAAGAATTTTACTACCTGGTGACTAAGCATTCAAATATATAAGCCTATAGGAGGCCATTCTTATTCAAACCACCCAGTCTCCATGAAATCCCTCCCCTCAAGATTCAGGGAACTGCCAGGCAGTGGTGACTCATCCTTTAATCTCAGCATTGGGGGGGGGGGTGGGGGTGAACAGAGCCAGGAAGAACTCTGTGAGTTTGAGACCAGCCTGGTCTACAGAGCGAGATCCAGGACAGTCACCAAAACTCAAAACTACACAGAGAAACCCTGTGGTGGGGGGGGGGGGGGGAGGTTCAGGGAACTGCAGAAGAGGAGGCATAAAGATTGTAAGAGCAAGAGGGGATGAAGACACCGTGGAAACAAGGCCTTTTATACACAACAGGGCCTACATACTTATGAACTCCTTAGGACTGTGGCAGTGTGCACAGAGCCTGAATGGGTTTAAGTTGAATGGAATCCACAGTGCTAAGAGGGGAAGTCCACACAAGCCTTCATCCCTAACCCAGAAGCTACCTTCAACTGATAACCACATGCAAAGGAAAAATTAGTTTTCTTTAATGGAGTCTCACTGAGTATACAAACTACTCTTGAGGACAGTCCCCATGTCCGGCAGTAAGTGGCCAACACATGACAGACTAAATGGCATTTTTGGAACCCTTGTTTTTTTTTTTAACCTTACAGCATGTCCTGAGTGTGCATATTATGGTTTCTGGTTTTGTGTTTTTATAGGACTTCCGTGCGGGGACATGTGAGTCTGTATGTGTTTCTTCTTGTACTTTTACTTTGGCTGTTTTTCTTGTTTGTTTTATCCTATTCTTTTTTTTTTTTTTTTTATCTTTTTTTTTTCTTTTTGGTTTTTTGAGACAGGGTTTCTCTGTGTAGTTTTGGTGCCTCTCCTGGATCTCACTCTGTAGACCAGGCTGGCCTCGAACTCACAGAGATCCGCCTGGCTCTGCCTCCCGAGTGCTGGGATTAAAGGTGTGTAGCACTGAGCCTGGTACCATTTTCTGTTATTGCCTGTGGACTAGGGATATAGCTCAGATCTTGCAAGCCACAAGAATAATTATAGAGATTGAGCTGTGTATTAAAGCTATGCTTTGACTGGCCAAGGGTCTGTCAAATGGGAAGCCATTTATCATGGAATATTAGGTGTTATACAGCCTTAATATTTCAGCTGTCTTCTGCTATGAAATTTTTGCATGCCTGGGTGGTGGTGGTGCACACCTTTAATCCCAGCACTTGGGAGGCAGAGACTGGCAGATGTTTGTGAGTTCAAGGCCAGCCTGGTCTACAGAGTGAGATCCAGGAAAAGGTGCAAAGCTACACAGAAACCCTGTCTCAAAAAAACAAAAACAAAAACAAAAACACATACAAAAAAAAAAGAAAGAAATTTTTGCATGCCCAAATACTCCCAGACCACACTGGCAAACAGTTAAACTTCTCAGATGCTGATCCACTAGATAGCCAAAACCCCTACAAGGCCTAGGAGACTATCAGGCAGCAGATGCATAGCTTTGTTTCGTGTGCAACTGAAGCTCATATCATCCCTTGTCTTCAAGCCTAGTGACATTCCAGAGCAACTGACTGAGGACAATAGGGCTTTTTGCATAACCCGGTGCAGTAAGGACTGGAGCTGAATTCCAGAGGAGACAGAGAACCACATGGCCAGAGAGAGAAGAGAGGAAGACAGAGATTCTATGAAGGGTAAAGCTCTCTTGTAGAGTTTATCAGGGCCAGGGATAAGGAGCCAAGAAGAATGGATGGAAGATGAAGTGTGGTTGATATATTGTGCACCCCAATAAACTTATCTGGGGGTCAGAGAACAGAACAGCCACTATAGTAAATATAGGTTTAGGCAGTGGTAGAACATGCCTTTAATCCTAGCATTCCGGAGACAGAGATCTGTCTGTAAGTTCAAAGCCACATTGGAAACAGCCAGGCATGATGACACATGCCTTTAATCCCAGGAAATGATAGCAGGAAGCAGAAAGGTATATAAGTGGTGAGAACTAGGAACTAGAGCTTGTTAAGCTTTTAGGCTGCTGAGCAGCAGTTCGGCTGAAATCCATTCAGATGAAGACATAGAGGCTTCCAGTTTGAGGAAACAAGATCAGCTGAGGAATTGGCGAGGTGATGTTAGCCCTGGCTTGTTCTATTTCTCTGATCTTTCAACAGTCATCTTCAATACCTGGCTCCGGGTTTGTTTTTATTAATAAGACCTTTTAAGATTCATGCTACAATGAAGGAACAGAGGACAAAGATCAGGTCAAAAGCACAGGAGCTTACTAAAACTATGAGGACAGGAAAAGTGGGCACAGAGAGGAGCTGAACATGAAGACAGAGCTGAAGCTGTGTAGATAGGATTTTGTCACAGGAATAAAGTTAACGGACAAAAGAGGGTAGTGTACATAGATTCCTTTCCCTCAGATACACCACGCCATACATAGTGTCTTTACCCGGACAGGAACTCAGTAAAATTCCATTATCCTTACTCTGAGGAAGATTATATACTTGATATAAACAAGGCCAACATCAAAAATATTTCTCCCATTCTGTAGGTTTTCTTTTCTCATTTTCTGGTAGAGCTAGGAATTAAATAAAAAATAAAAATAAAAAAAGGGGGGGGGTCTCGACAAGTGTGCCACTGAACCATATCATCAGCCCAATATTGTTTTAAAATGGAAAAAAAAGTGCACATCATAGAAAGCAAACTATTAACACAGATAAATTGTGATTCAGTAGGGTTATAGAGGATTTTTAAACTGAGTTGTTTGGGTTTTTTTGTTTGTTCACTTCTTTGTTTTTGGTCTATATCATTTTCTGTTTCCAAATTGAACATGAATTATTCCTTTAATAAAATACATTGAAGTGGGATATAGCTTAGCGGTAAGAATTTGCATAGATCAGCTCTACCAAAACAATCTTTTTGGTTGACTTTCTGTCCATCACAGACTCTACCAATGGAGCACCATTTGTGGATTTTGCCTTCCAGGAAGAATGAAGAGGTCTGTCTCTTTGGCCATCTCAAAACCCTGGGCCACACCTACTCTCTACTCTTAGCAACTGTTGGTTCTGTGCTCATCTTCAAAGCTCACTCTTGGGGGGAGATCTGCTTTATTCCTCCCCCAATTTGGAGGTAGCACACTACCTACAGCATAAGACAAATGCCCCAAGAGGTCAACGGATTCCATGAATCTTAAAGCATAAGTCAGTTTGCCTTTGCGTTCTCCTCTACCTTTCTTCTCAAGCAGTGAATAGCATGCGTTTGCTCCTGGACTCTGCCATGGCCCAACCAGTCTCCATTGCCCTTTATCCCCTACTGCTGAGAGCAGTAGCCACTGAGTGTGAAAAATCAAAACAAAGCACTTTACCATCTCCCCAGTGGAGTGAAAGCAATGGAGCCCAAATAATGCTTAGTTACCAAAAGCCACGCCAGGTGGCTAATCGAAAGGGTATTGATTTTAGCTAGTAAACAGCCCTTAATACAGTCGGAGCCTGGGTTGAATATGCAGCCCGGTAATTAGCTAATAAAGCATACAAGGGCTGGAGAGGCCTGGCGCAATGGGAAAAGCAGCGTCCTGTCACCCAGGAAGCTGGCCTTGGTCAGACAACCCGAGGATTCATTTATCTTCAGGAAAAACTATAAACCTGCTGCAGGACGTGAGATAAAACTAAAAGCAGCTGTAAATGGTCTGCAAATACTACGGGTGCTAGAAATGCTTCCTGAAGACAGATGTTGCAGTCTAATAATCTTAAGTGGCAAGGTTTAATAACTATTTTAGATCGTTAGGATAACATTTAGTGCCCTGGGGTAGTTATTAAACAATTTTCGGTTTGTTAAATCACCTGATACTCAGGCAAATACATAGCCTGATTAGCTCTAACATTGTCCTCCAATAGTCCAGCAACAGGTGGGTGGGTGTGTGTGTGGGAGGGGGTTGTATATGAATTAGCCAGAAATCTCATTGAGAAAGGAGAAATCAAGAACAGAGAAGGAAACAGGTTGTAGTTTGAAGGCCCTAAACCAAAGCTACCAAATTAGAAGTCCAGGGAATAGCTAGCAAATAGCTTTAAATCTAGGACTTGGAAGGTAGAGGCAAGCAGATCACCACGACTTCAGCCTGGTCTACATAACTAATTCCAGGACAGCCAGGACTACTCGGAGAGGTGCTGTCTCATAAAAACAAACAAACAGAAGGAGCAGCTTTAGCACCTGAACGCATATATTTGGCCAACCCAGAGGTATTACTGTTGACTTTCTTTCCTTTCAGATTTGCTTGGTCAGGTGTTTTGTTTGTTTGTTTGTTTGTTTGTTTTTTAATGATACTTTCTTTGTGTAGCCCTGGCTGTACTGGATCTCACTCTGTAGGTCAGGCTGACCTTGAACTCACAGAGATCTGCCTGTCACTTCCTCTGGAGTTCTGGGATTAAAGCCTTTGCCACCATGCCCGGCTGGAAATATTTTCTTAAAGTGAAAAGAAAAAAAGAAGCAGGAAACCAAAGACCATTTCCTATATATTAGCAATATTGTTATCACATTGAAGAATTCAAATGTTAGGGGCTGGAGAGATGGCTTAGCAGTTAAGAGCACCTGCTCTTCTTCCAGTGGACTGCATTTCCTGTACTCACAATGGTCAGTTTACAATCTCTTGCAACTCTAGCTCCAGGGAATATGATGTCTTCTTCTGGCCACCTCAGGTACTTGCCCTCACATGCACAGCCCCCATACACATATACACTTAATAAGAAAAGATTAATTGTAGTCCTCTAAATACTATTTTGTTCAGTCCATATTCAAATTTCCTATGTCATCCATTTTTCCATTATTATAATAAAACAACTGAGGCAGGCTCACTTTATAAAGGAAAGAGGTTTGTTTGGGTGTTTCAAATTCAAGCTCATGGTACAGACTTTGGTGAGGGCCTCTCCTTAACTCTGTCACCTCTGGCGCATCTAGGGATGGGACTGAAAGTGAAGGCAAGGGTCACATGTGTGACTAGGAGGGACTGGCATTAGCCTTTCATACAATCTTCTGCAGACCTAACCAGGGCCCCAGACAAACAACTTTAAGAAGGTGTGTCCCCAACTGACATAAGACTGTCACGTGAGGTCCCCATGTTATATGACTCTATGTCTTTCCAGTCCTACGATCCTGGTGACCAAGTTTCCACAGACCTTCGGGGCAGAACAACACCCAAAACAAAGCAGTCTCCTACATATCTTTTGTTGTTTTTTAAAAATGATAGGCAGTGCTGTGCAGAAAGGTCATGAGGCATGAGCCAAGACAAAACCCAGTATCAGAGCTTTATTGGGGGGGAAGAGGGGGAAGAGTGGGGGGAACAGGGGGGGAACCAAGCCTAGTGCCTGGGGAAGAAGCCCATGCAGAGAGTACAGAGAGAGAAAAGAGAAGAGACAATTGGAGGGGGGGAGAACAGAGAGAGGAGGAGGAGTCTGTGTCCAGCTACACCACGCATGTAAGATTGCGTGACCATGAAATAAGACACAAGACCCCTTGCTTAGCTCCTGAACTGTGCATGTCCGGTCATGCAGCTGGAGTAGCGGCAGAATCCAAGCATCTTTTCCATCCACTTTTTTTCTGAGCTGGGCTTGCATCAAACCATTCTGTCCTGTCCATGTATGTTTCTCTTATTCTAGACTGGCCCTTCTCTACCCTTCCCTTTATCCCTGTCTGGGACACTGTCTTGTCAATGGGAAGGGGTCAGTTTTCTCTTGGATTCAAATCCAACGGCTTAATTAATTCAAGTGAAATATTAGAGCAAAAACAATGCTTTGTTTGCTTTTATGGAGCAGAATCTCAGACAGCTCAGCCTGGCTTCAAACTTCCTGTGTAGCCAAGGGTGGCCTTGAATTCCAGATGCTCCTGACTCTGCCTCCCTAGTGCTGAGACGACAGCCTCGAGCCACCACTCCTAACTAAGGCAAAACAATTCAGACACAATTTAGGGGACTTCAGGTCATTGAGGGAGGTGTGTAATACCTGGTTGCCTTAGCTGGTCACATCAAGTTTGACTGTAGTGTGGGACAGCCCTATTGGACATAGAAGGCTTTCTCCAGCTCTCCTCAGTCTCCAGCCCTCCTCATTCACTTTACCCTTGCTTAACAAACTTTGACTGGGAGATATATTTGAACCTTGACCTGAAGGTATATCACATGATAAGGTGGCTATGGAATGAAAGCATATACCCTGTGTGCCTAGTATATAGATGTGCTCGGTGACTGCCCAGTGAATGATTAGAGTTAGAAATGCCTGAAAGGAAACGGGGCATGAAGAGTATTTTGGACACTCAAGCTCCTGAACCACAGTGGCTTGGGGCCCTGTATCCTTATCAATGCGGAGCAGGCAACATGGCTCTTGTGTCTGCATTCTTATTTGAACTAGACAGAAATGTATAGTTCCAGTGGGGAAATCAGAACAGGGGGGAAGAATGAGTTTAAAATTCTGCAGAAGTCAGGGCTTTTGTTAGCTGACTTCACATTTTTTTTTTTTTTTAAGAACCCTAAAGCAGACTGGGTCTTTTCAGAAGCAAGTTTTGAAACAGAGCATGACTTTAATGTGTGTGCAAGGAAGGAGCCAGAGGATGGCCAGAGGACAGGGAGCAGAATCAGAGGTGGAATCCAACAGAGCCTCAATCAGCCCCTGAGGGAAGTGGAGAGGGCAGAGTCACTCACTCATAGGAGGAATTATCTTCCACAAATCTAACTCCTCCTCTACCCTCCTGGATAACTCTGTCACAAGATAATGACCAGCCTAGCAAAGGAATGTGATAGCTCTCTGACCTGGGCAGATTTTGAAGGGATTGGCTACCCAAGGCCATTAGCTGAAGATGCTTCTAGCAGCTGCGAAAATAAATCATGTTTGAAGGAGGATTTGGGTAGTGCAGTGTGAGGTTTGCCTTGATTGTTAGCTGGATTTGCATCTAGAGGTGCGTGGAGGAGTAAAGCACACTGGTAGTTGGGCTTATAAGGCTGTTTCCTGAGTCTGTTGACATGTGGGAGAGCAATGGAGGGCCAAGAGCCTTTCTGAATGGTGGCCTGCTTGGACTAAACATGGAGAAAGAGAATCAGTTGGTGCATTCAACTTCTGTTCTCCAGTCTAGGCATCTACTACTGATGTTATGGTCAGTGTACATCAGATTCCAGCTTTGTCAACTTTTCAACATGGACCCCTTCCCCCTTCTCCTCCCAGGCCATTCTAGTGACTCTCTTGTGTAGCTCCCAAATCTTGACACAGAGACTTATTATTAGTTTTGAATGCTCGGCCTTAACTTAGTTCTTTTCTGGCTAGCTCTTTTAACTTAAATTAACTTAAACCTATTATTATTGGGGGGGGGCAGAAAACCTACTATCTACAAGTACCATGATGTCCTGAAGGTCTGACTCTAGAAAGATGGCCTTAGTGGCAAAGGTAAACAAACAGAGAAAATGGCACTAGTTTCCTGTTGGAGCTACACTTGGAGGTTTAAACAATATGAATTTATTGCTTACACTTCTGAAGGCCAGAAGTCCAAAATCAGTATCAAGGGCCTGAAATCAAAGGGTTTCAGGTGAAAGGCCATTGTAAGGGAAACAAGGTACTCCCCCCCCCCCACTAGCTCTGCTAATTGTAGATTCAGTGGAAAATACTGCACTCTGCCCCCACGCCCCATACCAGAAAGTTAGCCCATCATGCCGTGCCAACAGGATGCTTGCAAGATAACCGCCTGCGGTTGTGCTTGCAAGATAAATTGCTTGAGAAGAATGCTTGCAAAATAACCCCTTGCTAGATAAGCTTGGAATTCATTTACCCACCCAGACTCTGAGAAAGACCTCGGAGACATCTGGCCTCCAGATGTCTGCACTCTGGATGACCCCCCGCTCCCCTGCCCTGATAGAACCACCTCATAAAAGGCCTGCGAGCCTTAGACTCAGGGTCACCAGTTACTTCTTGCGCTGGTGGCCCACGAGCTCATGCTAAATAAAGCTTCTTTTGTGACCCGATATATCGGAGTGAAGCTCTCTGTTTTGGACGCCGACCCTAACATTTGGAGGTCCCACCGAGATTGGTAAGGACGGTGGTGAGTCGGCGGGGAAGCAGCTGTTCAAGCGGCCCTGTGAGGACCCTTGGACGGTGGGGGACAGACGTGTCCTGAACCCACAGGCTGCAGCTCTCGAGGATGCTCTGGAGTGTGGGAACCCTGGGACAGGGGCCCTGTCTGATTCCCTTTTGCCTAGGAGATTTTTCAGACGGCCCGGGCCAATAAACAATCTTTTGGTTTCATTTTCCCTACCATTTTGCCGGCTTGTCTTGTTTGTGTGTTGTGTCTCGATTTTTGTGTCCTTCTGTGTCTGTTTCTACTTGTTTGGAATGGGACAGTCTGCCTCCACCCCTTTGTCCCTAACCCTCTCTCATTGGTTGGCAGTGACGGACCACACGTCGAACCTGGTGGTTCAGGTGAGGAAGGGAAAGTGGCAGAATTTCTGTTCGTCTGAATGGCCCACCTTCGGAGTCGGGTGGCCAGTAGATGGTACCTTTGATCTTAATATAATTAGGGCAGTCAAACAAAAGATTTTCATTCCAGGTTCGCACGGACACCCGGACAAGCAGGCCTACATTTGGGTATGGGAGGATCTGGTGACTGACCCTCCTAAGTGGGTCCGACCCTTCCTGACTGCTCCTACAGCACCTTCACTAACTTATGCCCCGATTCTCATGACAAAGCCTTCCCAATCGACTCCATTACCGACTCCATCCCCTCCTCAACCCCCCTTACCTGAATCTCAGAATGACCTCATTTCATTTGCCTTAGACTTCCCACCATGACCGCCTCCCTATTGGCCCGAACCATGACCTCCAGCAGAGACTGGGCCCGAGTCTGTCTTGGTCTCTCCGTTGGGTCTAGCACAGGGAACCCGCCAGAGGAGAGCAAGGCCTCCGGATGAGGCACCCCGGGCTATCACACTGCCTTTGCGCCCCATTGGGGGAACAGTCGATGATGGGGCCGGGGGTGACATGCCTGCTCTCCAATACTGGCCCTTTTCTTCCTCTGACTTGTATAACTGGAAAAATAATAACCCTCCATTTTCTGAGGACCCCTCCAGATTAACAGGTCTCTTAGATTCCATCATGTATTACCACCAACCTACTTGGGACGATTGCCAGCAGCTCCTGGGGATCCTCTTCACTATGGAAGAGAGAGAGTGCATTCTCCTGGAAGCCAGGAAACTAGTCCCCAGGCCAGATGGGCGACCGACTCAACTCCCCACCCTGATTGATGAGCGCTTCCCATTAAGACGACCAACCTGGGACCCAAATACCCCAGAAGGTAGGGAGGATCTGTCCCTCTATCGCCAGACTCTAATGGCGGGTCTCCGTGTGGCGGCCAGAAGGCCCACTAATTTGGCTAAGGTAGGTGAGGTTCTCCAAGGGCCTGACGAAACCCCCTCTGCCTTCCTTGAAAGGCTCATGGAGGTATACGCCTTTCGATCCACAGTCTGAAGAACAGAAGGGGGCGGTAGTGATGGCCTTTATAGGACAGTCAGCTGCAGACAGAAGACGCAAGTTACAGAGATTAGATGGTTTGCAGGGACTGAGTTTGAGAGATTTAGTCAAGGAAGCAGAAAAAGTTTATTATAAAAGAGAAACTGCAGAAAAAAAAAGAAGCTATGTTAAAAAAAAAAAAGGAAAAAAAAATACAAAGAGAGAAGCGACAAAATCGAAATTTATCATGGATCCTGGCAGTGGCAGTGAAGGACAACTCACGGCCTCGAGGCAGAGGAGGTCTCCCGCCTTTAAAGCCTAACCAATGTGCATACTGCAAGGAGGAGGGTCATTGGGCCCGAGAGTGCCCCCAAAAACAAAGAGGACCAGGCTGGTCAGTCTTGACCTTTGAGGACTGAGGAAGTCAGGGTTCAGAACCCCTCCCCGAGCTCCGAGTAACCTTTGAAGTGGAGGGGACCCCAGTCTACTTTGAAGTAGATACAGGGGCAGTCTTTTCAGCAATACAACAACCACTAGGGCCACTATCTTCCCACAAGTCTCTGGTCCAAGGGGCCAACGGCAGTAGAGAGAGACCCTGGACCACTCAGAGAACAGTCAACTTGGGGAAAGGTACTGTGCAACATTCTTTTCTGGTCCTCCCTGACTGTCCTGCACCTCTCCTGGGGAGGGATCTCCTGACAAAATTAGGAGCCCAAATAACTTTCACCACCCAAGGACCTGAATTAAAGTTTGCCCATCCCATGGTCGGGGACCTCTGCCTCCTCACTCTAGTACTCCCAGCAGCAGAGGAATATCGACTGTATGGGACCACCATCCCCGCAGCCCAGCTGACCATGGTCCCCACAGGACTGGGAAATGAAGAATGGACCCGCAGGTTCCCGGAGGCTTGGGCAGAGATGAGGGGACCTGGACTGGCAGTAGAACAGCCACCCATTGTGGTCACCTTAAAATCCACAGCAGTTCCGGCTTGGGTAAGACAATACCCCCTCAGCCGAGAGGCCAGAGAGGGCATCAAACCCCACATAGAACGATTCCTAGAACTTGGCATACTAAGACCATGCCAATCGGATTGGAATACTCCGCTTCTGCTGGTAAGGAAGCCGGGAACTAATGATTATAGACCCGTCCAAGACCTACGGGAAGTAAACACTCGAGTAATGGACATACACCCCACAGTGCCCAACCCCTACAACCTTCTAAGTACGCTGCCCCCAGAACGAAATTGGTACATAGTTTTAGACCTGAAGGATGCTTTCTTCTGCCTGCCCCTTCACCCGGACTCTCAGAAACTTTTTGCCTTTGAATGGTCAGACCCCAAGAAAGGGAGAACAGGGCAGTTAACTTGGACCAGGCTCCTACAGGGATTCAAGAACTCTCCAACCATCTTTGATGAGGCCTTGCATCGGGACCTCCGAGAGTTCCGAGAGACAACCCCAGAGGTCACTCTCCTTCAATACGTTGATGACCTCCTACTGGCAACTGACAATCGAGATGCCTGTAGGCGGGGGACAGAGAAACTGCTGGGTACCTTGGCAAAATTGGGATATAGAGCATCCGCCAAAAAGGCACAAATTTGCCAGAACCGAGTCACCTTTCTTGGCTACTCTCTTGAAGGAGGAAAAAGATGGCTGACGGACGCCCGAAAGAAAACGGTGGCCAACATCCCGACCCCATTGGATCGCCATCAACTACGGGAGTTCCTAGGTACAGCAGGGTTCTGTCGCCTATGGATCCCAGGATTCGCCGCCATAACTGAGCTGTTTTCCCCCTTACTCAAGGAAAAGAACCCCTTTTTCTGGCAAGAGGAACACCGGACAGCGTTCGAGATGCTGAAGAAGGCACTCCTGTCGGCACCCGCCCTCGCCCTTCCTGATGTGAGTAAGCCCTTCACCCTGTACCTCCACAAGAAAAAGGGGGTGGCGGTTGGTGTACTAGCGCAAGCTCTCGGACCCTGGAAAAGGCCCGTCACCTACTTATCCAAACAACTCGACCCAGTGGCTAGAGGGTGGCCCACTTGCCTACGGGCAGTGGCAGCAGCGGCTACTCTGGTGAGAGACGCGGACAAATTGACTCTGGGACAGCACCTGACCATCACTGCTCCCCATGCGCTAGAGAGCATTGTTTGTCAGCCGCCCGAACGATGGCTGAGCAATGCCCGGGCCACCTATTACCAGACAACGCTACTAGACCTGGACCACATCACATTCGGGCCCCCGTCCCTTTTGAATCCGGCCACCCTCCTCCCAATTTCCCCGGAAGAGGGTGAGAGTGAACTAGTCCATAACTGCGAGGCCATCCTAGCCGAAGAAACCGGGGTCCAAAAGGACCTAACAGACCAGCCTCTAGCCCACTCTGATCTGATATGATATACAGATGGCAGCAGCTTCCTGAGTGGGGGGCAGAGGAAAGCGGGAGCAGCCGTAGTGGACAAAAATCGGGTAATTTGGTCTAGTAGCCTCCCGGAAGGAACTTCAGCCTAGAAAGCAGGACTGATCGTGCTCACGCAAGCTCTCACCAGGGCTGCAGGGAAATGGGCCACAATCTACACTGACAGCCAGTATGCGTTCGCAACAGCGCATGTGCATGGGGCAATATATCGAGAGAGAGGGCTACTAACATCAGCTGGAAAAGAAATCAAAAATAAAAAAAAAAAAATTGAGGCCCTATTGGAGGCTGTAATGTTGCCCCGAGGAGCTAGCCATCGTACATTGCCCTGGGCACCAAAAAGGGGACTCCCCAGTTGCAGCGGGAAACAGGAAGGCCGATCAAGAGGCAAAGGAGGCTGCGCTCCAGGATCCAAGGAGCCTGGCCATTCATGCCTCGACTCTAGAGGATCCAGCTCCTGAAGAGGCTCCGCCCCCAGAACTTCTGAAAGACACTCTGGAAAGGATCCACAAATTAACCCATCTGGCCAGCAGAAAATTGATCCAGCTGACTACAGAAGATAAGACCCTCTCCCCATCTGAGAAGAAACAAATGGCAGAGAAGGTGGTAGCTGCTTGCCGGGCCTGCCAGCAGGTAAATGCATATCCTGGGAAACTGGCCCCCAAAAAAAGACTATGAGGAACCTGCCCTGGCCAGCATTGGGAAGTAGACTTCACTGAAGTAAAGCCAGCTAAGTATGACCTAAAGTACCTGCTAGTGTTTGTAGATACCTTTACAGGATGGGTAGAAGCCTACCCCACCAAAAAGGAGACTGCCGCAATAGTCACTAAAAAAAAATCCTGAAAGAAATCTTCCCAAGATTTGGACTGCCTCAGGTAATTGGGTCAGATAATGGCCCAGCATTCATGGCCCAGGTAAGTCAGGGACTGGCAAAGGTACTGGGGATTGATTGGAAGCTGCATTGTGCATACAGACCCCAGAGCTCAGGACAGGTAGAAAGAACCAACAGGACCATTAAGGAGACCTTAACCAAATTGACCATGGAGACTGGCTCTAGAGATTGGACAATGCTCCTACCGTATGCCCTCTTTAGAGCTAGAAATACCCCTTCCTTCATGGGTCTTACCCGCTTCGAACTGCTCTTTGGGTGTGCACCTCCAGTTAAGAACCTAACCATCCAGCAAGGAAAAATCATGCCTTCCCCTCTGTCTGACAGGCTGCAAGCCTTAGCATCTGTCCAGCATACACTGTGGAAGCAACTGTCCGCTGCGTACCAACCCGACGGGGATAGCGCTGCCCATCAGTTCCACATGGGGGACCTCATATACGTCTGCAGACACCAGCATCAGACTTTGGAACCACGGTGGAAGGGACCATACCAAGTCCTGCTGACCACCCCAACGGCAGTCAAGGTGGATGGGATTGCTGCCTGGATTCATGGCTCCCATCTCAAACTTGCCCCTGCCCCTGTCCCCTGACCTGGATGCTGATTTGGACTGGACTGTGGAGCGGACTGAGCATCCCCTCAAGCTCTGCATTAGGCGCAGAAGCCGGCCAGACAAACCCCCACCGGCCACAACCACAAACTTGGCAGGTGATATCTGGGACGGGAGATATGGTGTGGACAGTGTCTAGTGCAGACTACCCGCTGGGAACCTGGTGGCCTACACTCCAGCCAGATATCTGTCAGTTAGCAGCTGGACTAGACACCTGGGACTTGCAGGGGAAGGAACCCGGTATCGAACTCCCCATAACAAGTAAAGGGAAAATGAATGATGAAAGGCCTCAGGGATGCGCCACCCACCGGAGGAGATGCCTCCTCAATTATTTGTCATTCTATGTATGCCCCCGAGATGGTAGAAAAAGAGGGGAGATTCATAGGTGCGGGGGACCAGAATCCCTATAGTGTAAGGCTTGGGGATGCGAAACCACTGGAACTACATATTGGAAACCTAGCTCTACATGGGATTGGATCTGAGTAGGGCGAAACATCACTTATCCTGAACCAGCCAGGGGCCCTTATCCGGTTCATCATCCTTGCCACCCAGATAACCTTGCACCTAAGGGTAAGCACATCACGGGATGCCAGAACACCTCCACTAAACATAACCTTCACTACTGAAGGAAAAAAATCCACATCTCTAGCTGAATGGTACAAAGGTCGGACCTGGGGTTTGAGGTTTTATGCTCCCGGACGTGATTTTGGGCTTCTCTTTAAGATAAAGCTAAACAAGGATAATATACTAGTACGCCCAGCTATTGGCCCAAACTCGGTCCTTCCAGACCAAAAGGGGCCCACGCCTAAAATCTATCAGCCTGAGATTCGCCCCTCACCCCCGAAAAACATTTCAGGCCCTCCAACAACTCCCCCAGGCCTAGGGACAGGAGAAAGACTTATAAACTTAATCAAAGGAGGATATCAGGCTTTGAATTCAACCTATCCCAATCTCACTGAGTCCTGCTGGATCTGCCTTCAGCTCAGCCCTCCTTATTATGAATAAGGCTATGAATAAAAGTTTCACTTACAACACCTCGGCTAGCTGTGATTGGGGGACCAAGCATATGTTAACTTTGCCCGAAGTGACTGGCCTAGGAACCTGTCTAGGACGTACCCCTACCTCGGGGAGACCCCTCTGCACCCGCACAGAGAATATAACAACCACAAATGGGTCCCTCTTCCTTGTCCCGGCCCTCGGCCTATATTGGGCATGCAGCACAGGACTCACCCCATGTGTCTCAGTTGCCAGTTTCAACCAGTCTAGAGACTTCTGTGTCCTTGTCCAAATCTACACAAGGCTATTCTATTACCCAACTGAAGAGTTCGAGGAGCATTTTGCAGGCAGGACTAGGTTCCCCAGAGAACCTGTCAGTGCCACCCGAGCCGTGTTGCTAGGAGCAGGAGTGCTAGCCAAGGTAGGAACCGGAGCAGCAGCATTAATTGAAGGCCCTAGGCAGTTGGGGATCCTAGAAGCAGCAGTCCAAAAAGACCTGAGAGCAATCGAGACCTCTGTTACTACCCTAGAAAAGTCTTGAACTTCGCTATCGGAAGTAGTCCTGCAAAATAGATGAGGACTGGACTTACTGTTCTTAAAGGAAGGCGGTCTGTGCGCTGCCCTGAAGGAAAACTGTTGCTTCTACACAGATCATACAGGTGTAATAAGGGAATCAATGACAAAACTCAGGGAGAGACTGGATGCAAGGGAAAAATCCCTACGAGGCTCCCAAAGCTGGTTAGAGGGGTAGTATAAAAAGTCACCCTGGATGACCACCCTGCTTTCAGCCCTCACTGGGCCTCTAATTGTTCTGCTCCTAGTACTAATGATTGGACCATATGTCCTAAATCGGATTTCAGGCTTTGTTCATTCCCAAGTAGACGGGGTTAAAATGATGGTCCTAAGACAAAGATATCAGCTTATACCAGGGAATGACCTTTAGGATTAAAGGTCAGCACAAAAAAGGGGGGGAATGAAAGGCCATTGTAAAGGAAACAAGGCACTCCCCCCCACTAGTTCTGCTAATTGTAGATTCAGTGGAAAATACTGCACTCTGCCCCCACGCCCCATACCAGAAAGTTAGCCCATCATGCCGTGCTAACAGGATGCTTGCAAGATAACCGCCTGCGGTTGTGCTTGCAAGATAAATTGCTTGAGAAGAATGCTTGCAAAATAACCCCTTGCTAGATAAGCTTGGAATTCGTTTACCCACCCAGACTCTGAGAAAGACCTCGGAGACATCTGGCCTCCAGATGTCTGCACTCTGGATGACCCCTCTCCCCTGCCCTGATAGAACCGCCTCATAAAAGGCCTGCGAGCCTTAGACTCGGGGTCACCAGTTACTTCTTGTGCTGGTGGCCCACGAGCTCGTGCTAAATAAAGCTTCTTTTGTGACCCGATATATCGGAGTGAAGCTCTCTGTTTTGGACGCCGACCCTAACACAGGGCCACACTGCACTGTCCTTGGAGGCACTTGCGGAGAAGCTGTCTTGCGTTTTGTTTTGTTTCTTTGACTAATGTCATTTCTTGACTTATGTCTATGCTGTTCATCTTCGCACACATGTTTGTACTATCTTCTCTTCCCCTTGCTGTGTATAATCTCATTATCTTTCAAGAAAACATATACCTGAGCATGGTGGTACATACCTTTAATCCCAGCACTAGGGAGGCCGAGGCAGGTAGATAGTGAGTTCCAGGCTAGCTAAAGACTGCATAGTGAGACCTTTTCTCAAAACAAACAAACAAACAAACAATCAAAAACCCAAGCAAACTAACAAGAAACAATGTGAAGATTCGTGAGAAGTCATAATGAGGAAAGTTGCCTACTGCCTAAGCCTGATGATCTAAATTCAATCCCTGGGACCCACACAAAAGTGGAAGGAGAGAACCTACTCTACAATGTTGTTGTCTGGCCTTCAACCATGGTCTGTGGCATAAGAGTGCAGTATGCACTGAGATACACAGAAACACAAGTAATAAATAAAACTAGTTAAAAAGAACACGTGATTATATTTATATTTAAGAGTCCACAGTGGCCACAATTTCTCTATCTCAAGTACTTTCACATGTCTGCAAAGTTCTTTTGCCAACTGAAGGCCACAGTAACAAGTTCCGGAGATTAGGACACAGATTTCTTTTGAGAGATCACTTAATCGTTCTACTACACAGTAGCTCTTTAATCACTTATTTACTTATTAATTGTGGAGTTTCACTTTATAGTTAGGCTGACCTTAAACTCAAAAGTTCCCCTGCCTTCAATTTTTAGGTGTTAGGATTCTAGGTGGGCATCACCACACCCAGCTAAGTCTTTGCTTTTACTTGTCATTAATCTGAAGACAATGCTTTTCACATGACACAAGAGTAGGAACAGCCAGGCACTAATGGCACAATCTGTAGTTTCAGCACCCAGAAGGTTGAAGAAAGAAGATGACTGTGAGTTTAAGGCTACCCTAGGCTACAGAAGGAGTTTATGCAAAAATATTGTGTCTATAGGGAGCACAGTGATGGAAAAAAGCAGACTGTCATGTGATGTATACACCTATTGCACACATACATGGGCTGTTATTCAGCCACAAAATCAAATGAGATTTTGTGCTTTGCAGGAGACTTGATGGAATAGAGGATCATCATAGGAAGCAAAATAAGCCAGACTAAAAAGATAAAATTTCCATGTTTCTTCTCATATGTGTGTGAGAGAGAGAGAGAGAGAGAGAAAGAGGCAGAAAATCAGTCCCTAGTACAGTATCCAAACAACCGTCCATTAAACGCAGTTCCTCCTTAATGGGTGGTACAGGGTACTCTTCGGTCTTACATTCTCTACAGAGTTCTTTGAAAAATTAGGGGGAGCACTCAGGAGGCAGAAGCAGGTGGATCTCTGAGTTTGAGGCCAGCCTAGTCTAAAGAGAGAATTCCAGGACAGCTAGGGCTGCGCAGAGAAACCTCTGGAAATACCAGGAAAAGAGAGAGAGAGAGAGAGAGAGAGAGAGAGAGAGAGAGAGAGAGAGAGAGAGAGAGAGAGAGAGAGAATCTCTTACTACATAGCATAGCCCTGGCTATTCTTGAAATTCACTATGTAGATCATGCTGGCCTTGAACAAACAGATCTCCCTGCCTCTGTCTCCCCAAACAGTCTAATTTTTAAGTTAATCTTGTAAAGACATCATTCCTGCTTGTTTCTAATCTATTTTTGCTCTTCACATTAGTGAATTAATTAATCCAGTTCTCTGTGTGCAGTTCTGGGGACTAAGCCCGGGTCCTCTACACCACGTGTGTTCTCTCAGCCCTCCGCATTTTCACAGACTGTGATCAAGTTTATGTTAATGCTGAGTTTAAATGATCTTGGGTGACATAAAGTCTTCCAGTGCAGAACTGAAGGAATCTCCAATTCCCAGGGCAGCTTGCCCTCTGCTCAGTTACCCACTTTGCGGGAATGGTAACTGGCTGTGCTGTGAGCCCTGTTCTCCATTCCAGCTAATGCTTCACCCTGCTCCCTGCATTAATTTCCTGGGGCATTTCTGCTTACTCACCAGCTTCCTGGATCTATTCAAGTAGAAGGCTGCATTCCAGAGAAAACATGATTGGGGTTAGCTCATCAGCATTTGCAAAGGCTTGTTTTCAATGCTGTTCTGAGACCTAGAAACAGAGCTTGAGCCTGTCTACAAAAGGAGAACACATTTCCTTTCCCTCGCAAGGCCTCCAAATTGAAGCAAGTTTCTTGGTGCCACGTTATATTGATGCTTTAAACTTTTATTTTAAGAACACTTTCCCAGATTCCTATAAAATGGGCATAAAATTGCAAGTGCCCATCTTAAAATATATTTAGTATTTTATTTCGTCTTTTCAAGGATCATATATTTTCATTTGATTCTTGATCCTAACTCTTTGTGAATCATTGACATGGGGAGATTTTCTGTTGGATATTTTCGATATCTATAACTCTGCTGTTAAGAATCCATGTAACAAATAGGTGGACACCTAGTTGAGCTCTCTGAATCTGAAGGTCTCTAAGAGATTGGCCCCATCCTGCTGAAGGATTAAGCATTTCCCTATATAGTAGTACTGTTAACCTTTCATCAATGCTCTGCTCATTTTGTATTTGTAAGCAGTAAACCTGTCGTGGCTTAGTTTTTGAGTTAGCTTCTTGGTGTTGCCAACAACTGCACACAATAGGTGAGATTGTAAGTGTGTATGAGTTAAAATACACTAAACAATGTGTGGAAATGAGGTATCAACATCCAGAGCCTCAGGACGGAGAGTTTTGACAGGATGCTCAACCAAGAGTCAGAATGTGGCCAGAGAGATGAATCAGGCCAGGTAGGTCCTTGCTATACAGCAGGACACTTGAGTTGGTCCCCCAGAACCCATATAAAGGTGAAAGGACAAAGTGCTTCATACATAAAGTTGTCCTCTGACACCACACACACACACACACACACACACACACACACACACACACACACACACAGTATGGGATACACACCCCATCACACACACACACCACCACCACCACCACCACCACCACCAACAACAACAACAACAACAACAACAACAGAAGAATCATTATGACTGTAGGTTAGCACTGTTCCCGAGTCCTCAAAGCCCACATCCAGTGACTTCTCTGGTGTTTTACATATATTATCACATTCAGTCCCTGTCTGGCTGTTTGTTCATTGGGTTGTGTTGGCACGTTACCTGTAGTTTACTTCTTTGTCACAACTGAGCCAAACTAAACCAAAAAGATCCATGAAGTTAACCTACAATTTAAAGACTATTTGCTGGCTGTGGTAGTGCCCATGTTTATTCCAGTACTGGGGAATCAGAAGTAGGGATATCTCTGTAAGTTCAAAGCCAGCTTGTCCTTCAAAGTGAGTTCTAGGTCAACCGGGACTACGTTCTGAGAACCTGTCTCAGAAAACAAAATAAAACGAAAGAAAGGAAAAAATTACCTGTGAGGCTAGGGCAAGCACAGTGCTCTAGGTTCTATCCTCATTACTGTCAATAATAGTAATAATAATGACAACTATTATTATTATAGTTATAGCAATAATAACAAACAAAAATAAAGATTATGCATATTTTCCTAAGGAGTAGTGTCTGATGTAAAGTCAACAGCACATGACGGTTCTTATTACCATCTCTCACTGATGAGGACACCAGGGTTCAGAACCAGACCTGGCATGACAGCGTATCAGAGGCTCACACAGTGTTCTAATACTATGCAGTTTCCCTGTGGTGCTCTTATTTCTCTTTAGCTATTAATGCAATCTCTAGGAAGTTATTTAAATTTACTTCTGAACCTTGATTTCTCATTTGTAAAACAAAAAGTAGGGAGGCTGATACTATTCATGGTTCTTTCTACTTCTCATATTTCATAAATTTTATTGTGAGCTTTGATGAACAGTGAACATACTTGGTAAGGGGAAAATCTGTTTCTCTGAAAATGTACAAGATCTAATATAGTTGTACACAGCCATGCTGTGGGTATCCTGGGTTCAGTTCCCCGTACTGTAACAAACAAACAAATGAACGAAGAAATGCATGAAGGAATCATCTGGAAAACTGAGGGAAAACCTGACTAAGTCTTAACACGTTTGTTTGCTTTTAGTTACTTACTTGTAGTTAACTTTAAAAAAAAAAAAAATCACTGTTTCTGGAGGTGACAGAGCTGTTCAACACTAACTTGATGGCAGATAGTACACTGGACTATGATGGCAACCGTATGGGGTACGTGGCAGGGACTGCAAAACTACCTTTGTTGAAATCTTTAGCTCTTCACTTGCCTGTGAAGGTGTCTGATGGGGTGACTGAAAGTGCTATCACTTTTCTTGTTACTGTAGCAAAATATTTGACAACAATAACTTCAGGAAGAATGGCGTTTTTGTTTTATTTTGATTTTGGCTCCCAGGTTGAGGATAGCTCATCCTGGAGGGTAGTGGGACGCATGGATGTGTGAGCAGCTCTAGCTGTGACAGCAGGAGCTGGGGCAGCTGTCCAGGGAAGAAGTTGAGGGAGCAATGTTGGTGCTCAGCATGCTGAGCTAGTAGGTGGTTGCTGCTGCTGCTGGACTATAGCCCCGACTCTCTCTTAGTTTGAAACTGGCTAAGTGGCTCAGGCTGGCCTTTTATTCCCTTTGGAGCTCAGGCAGGCCTTCAACTTGTATTCTTCCTGCTTGAGCCTTCCAAGTAGCTGGAATTATGGGCTTGCACCTGTTTTCTTAGGAGTGTAAGAAAAGTTAGGTGGGACCAAAGTTGCTTGACGCTGGCAATCTGTAAGTCAGAAAACATGGCTGCTTTCCAAGTGCTTAGTCATGCTTATGATGACAAAAATTACTTCAGACTTTTATCTTCCCAAGGTGTTGTTCTTCCCGATGGCCTCTGCTGCAATAACTACTTCATGTTTTTAAATTTGGCAATGATCAATCTTCTTCCCCAACCCCCACTTTGTCCCCCATCCTTAACCTCGCTTTTTTTGTTTGAATTGCATGACCAAAAAATAGCCAGGAGTTACAAGTGTCTGATGTAGAGAAGTGTTTTATTGTTATATTATTACTTCTAGTTATGTAAAATTGTGTCTGCATGTGGGTATGTACACATGAATGTAGAGGTCCTCAGAGGTCAGAGATGTTGAATTCCTTGAAGCTGGTGCTATAGAGGGTTGTGAGCCCATGGGGGATGGGAACAGTGTCATGATCCCTGGGAAAAACAGTAAATATCCTTAACCACTGAGCCATCTCTCAAACCTCTTTTTAATTAAAAAATAAAATAAAATAAAAATGTTGTTTTTAAGGTTTTTTTTTTTTGTAAAAAATAATTCCAAAGAGCAATTCCTAAACTAATAGATGTCCTCTCATTTCCTGTGCAGTTATTTTCATTATGATAAGAACTTGCTTAGGCATTTGGGAATTTGTGCTTCTGTTTGACATTTCAAACCCCATGCTATTCTTTCACTGGATTTTTTTTTTTCATTTTTCTTTATTAAGAAATTTTCTACTCCACATGTTATCCACAGACCCCTCCCTCTTCCCTCTTCCCACCCCCCAGCCCTCTTTCCCAAGCCACCCCACATTCCCACATCCCCTAA
Source organism: Onychomys torridus (assembly GCF_903995425.1). Lineage (NCBI taxonomy): Eukaryota > Metazoa > Chordata > Mammalia > Rodentia > Cricetidae > Onychomys > Onychomys torridus. The sequence goes on from NC_050446.1 coordinate 34,249,057, forward strand.
ATCCAGGTCTCCCATGGGGAGTCAGCAGAGCCCAGCACACTGAGCCTAGACAGGTCCAAGTCCCTTCCCACTGCACCAGGGCTCTGCAAGGTGTCACACCGCAGGCACCAGATTCCAGAAGCCTGTCCATAGACCAGGGACAGATCCCGATCCCCCTGCCTGGGTGCCCCTCAAACAGTTTGAACCAAACAATGGTCTTCCGTATCCAGAGAGCCTAGTCCACTTCCATGGGGGCTCCACAGCCACTAGTCCACAGTTCATGGGCTTCCTTTCAGTGGAATTTTTAATCATAGTAAAAGCAAGACACCTGGGCAGATACAGGAGGGCTGAACAATTGCCGAATCTGGTATGCTTAAAATGGGTTTAAAGCATTGAATATTCCACTGAGAAGGGGAAAATACCTTTACACCTCTTAGAAAGTATTGATGGAGCAGGGTGTGGTGGCATACACCTTTAATCTCCCACTTAGAGGCAGAGGCAGTCAGATCTCTGTGAGTTGGAGGTCAGCCTGGACTACATAATGAGTTCCAGGACAGCCAGAACTGTAAAGAGACCCAGTCTCAAAAACAAACAAATAAATAAGCAAACAAACAAACACTGATGCAATAAGTAAAGAATACATTTTTTTTTTTTTTTTTTTGGTGTTTCGAGACAGGGTTTCTCTGTAGCTTTGGAGGCTGTCCTGGAACTCGCTTTATAGACCAAGCTGGCCTCGAACTCACAGAGATCCACCTGCCTCTGCCTCCCAAGTGCTGGGATTACAGGCATGCGCCACCACCGCCCGGCAAGAATACTTTTTAATTTTACAAGTTTCTGAGAGATTTTAAAATAGTTATCTTAAACCTGTTGATAGGTCGGCCCCTATCGCAGGCCCAGATTTCCAGCCACCTCCCAGGTCTGCAGCTTGAGATATTTTTCGCATGGGACCACCACCGTCAGGTGCGTCCTGGGGCTGTGTGAAACCGGCACGTTCTTCGCGCCCCACGGGTTGGCTGGGCGTTAAGGGCTCCCGGGGAGTCCTTGCTTCACATAGTGGGTGGGGGTGGCCCACTTATCAGCTGACAAGAAGGTGAAACCTTGAGGACATAGTATGGCCTGGAACAAACTGTTCACCCAAGCATTCATTTATAGTCAACAAACAATTAAATATCTATTATAGACATCAGAGTGTGAAGGGGCCCCATAATAGCTTGACCACACAGCAGCCATGACAGGCTTAGGGGTCTAGACACAGCTTCTATGACAGGCTTACTAGCAGGCAACACCCAGATCCAGGAAAAGCCTTAAGCTGATACCATCCAGAGATTTACCCAAGGGTGAGGAAGTACCTGACATCCCAAACATTCCAACCATTAGATAAGGTGGCCTCACGTCCCTGAGTCTAGCACACAACTATTTTTTGTTTTACAGATACCCTATACAATTGTCAGCCAATCAGGGTCCTGGACCCTGGAAATCCCCTCAACTCAACCTCTGCTATGATAAAAACTATGGACCACCTGAGCTCAGGGCTCTCTGCTCTCACCGATGCATTCGACAGACAGAGGGATGAAGCCCCAGAGCTTGAATAAAGTCTCTTTGCTTTTACATATGGGATTCGTTCTCTGTGGTGGTCTTCTGGGGGTATCCATGATTTGGGCATAACAAGAGCACAAAAGTGGATGATGGGATAGTTTCCATTTCCAGGAACTGAACTCTTTCTAGGTGAATTAGTGGGGGAAAAAAGCCAGCATGGAAGAAATCTGATTTCAACCTAGCTCTGCTCAGAAACACATTGAATATCCCAGGATTTGGAAAAACAACCCTTCTACCCTCTAAGCCACTGGTTTACTACAAGGGTTCTCAAACTAGAATAATCGAGAATTGAGCTATTGAACACTGGCTCTGAACCCTTAGGGTGAATCCAGATCTCTGGAAGGGTGTGTTAGGGCTGGAGCTCAGCTTCAGGTAGTCTCCAGGGCAGACGATTTTGCATTTCTGTCAAGTTCTCAGATGATGCTGTACTGAGACAACAGAGCTGTGTACTGTGAAAGGCATATTTTTAAATATTAAGGAACTTCAGGCTCTAACTCCAAACTTATCCAGTGGTAGAGAGTGATGGAAGCTTGGCACTGATAAGTTTGGAGCCCTTATATTTTAACATGTCCGAGGTGAACCAGTTGTTTGTCGTTACAGACTGTGGTGGGATCCCGGAAGATAATGAGTCTGTGATCCCACACATTTGAGTTAACTGTAGGAATTCTGCAGTATTTAAGAATACTAAACAAAGGCTGGTCAGTGGTGGCCCACGGCTTTAATCCTGGCACTTGGGAGGCAGACTTCCCGGCCCAACAAAGTGACAGCCTGGAAATCTGTCTTGAAAAACCAAATATATATAATACATATATATGTATATATGATATTAGTAATTGATTTCTAAACACTGCTACAATTTTCTTCAAACTAATTTGGCTGCTTTATCTGAGGAGCTTTTCGGATCAGTCTCTATATTTTCCAGGACCACGGTGGGTGGAAACACTGTTGTGTCTTAGGACAAAGTGGTGTCTTTTGGAATCCAACCTAAGCAGTGTTTGGGTACCCTTGGGTTTGCCTAACCCTTGTAGTTGCAACAAGTGAGCTGGGCATGCTCAGTGGGCAGGGTCGGGTTGGGAGGGGGTGCAAGTGGGAAGCCTGTGGCTCGGCAGCCAGGGCTCTCCGCCTCCCCCCACCTGTACCAGGCTGGGTCCGGCTGGGTCAGTGTTCAGCATCCCACCCCTGCTGACTGGGCTGGGTCTTCTCCACGGGTCACCACATTAACATTCAATCCTAGGGTCAAGAGGCCTGGGTCGCCCGCAGAACGCGCTGTTGTAGCCGGGCCGAGAGTTGCAGGCCCAGTCCCCAGGGTCCCCCGACTCCTAGACGCCATTCTAGGCCCAGGGTAGCCTGGCGACTGGGAGGTGCGGCGGGGGGAGGGGGGACGCCGGATCTGGGGACGCGCGACGCGTGATCAGGTAAGGCAACCCCGCTTGGCAGCAGGCCGGCGAACGTCCTCCTCCCGGGCAGATGGCGGGGGTGGCGGTGGGGGGTGGCCGGCGTGGGGAGGGACAGGAACCCGACACCCCGCCGGCTTCCCGGGCCTAGCTCAGCCCTCTCGTCTTCCCTCCAGCTGGCCAGGAGTGGCGGGGTATGGAGCCCCTCTCCTCGGGGGCGCAGGGCAGGCTCGATCACCCGGGGCAGGGCCAGCTCGCTCGCGTCCCCGCGAGGCCCAGAGCCCGGGTCTGCAGCCACCCTTCCCAGAGCCCTCGGCCCGCACAGCCCGCTGCACTTCCGCGTTTCCCCGCCGGGCCGAGGAGCCGGGGCCGCGGTGTCGCGGCGCACGCGGTGGCGGTGCCGCGGGGTCATCCCCGGGGGAGGCGGAGGCGCACGAGGGGGAGGAGGAAGTAGCCGGGAGGGGCGTCGGCGGGCGGGGTCGGATTACCGTGGCCCCGCCTGACCTGGTGACATCCCGGCGCGCTCGCCGCGAGCCCAGGGCCACTCCGGTTCTCAGCGAGGCCGACTCCGCCCTGGCTGGAGGATCCTGGCGCCCTTGCCCGCCGTCCCCTTGCGCGTGAGGACTGATCTCAGGTGTGTGAGTCCTGGCGACCTGCTCCTCCGCCCGGGCTTCCCGGGGAAGTGGTCCCTCTCCGACCTCCCTGACTCTGTGGGGCTGAGGTGTGGCGGAGGTGGAGGTGGAGGTGGTGGTGGTGGTGGTGGCGGGAAACTGGGGGAAGATTGAGAATTGGTTCCCACCAGCGGAAGAGCAGCTCAGTTCTCATTCAGGGCTAGACATTTGTAACGCACTTTCACCTAGCAAGAGGAAGGGCTCCTTCACATCAATGAAACTTTATGCAAACTTTTAACTTGTGGCTGTGGCTAGCGTGGCGAGGAAGATTGCTGTTTCCTTCAGGGGTGAGGGTCGGAGACCCTTCTGGAAGAGGGAGGAGGCTTTCTTGAGAAACTCATTTGCCAGGGTGTGACTGGCCTAGGAGGAAATGCCAAGCGTACACCAGCCACCACTCTGCACAAAGCAACTGTTTCTAGCTAAAGAAAGTTTGCTGAGGGCAGTGGCTGTTAGGGTCTTAGCAAATGGTGGTTCCTAGACCACCCTTCACCTCGAGCGAAGCGAAGATACATGGACCCCTGAAACAGCCCGCCCTCCTCAACCTACCCGAGTTCTCACAAAATCTCAGTGATCGGGTCCTCCAGGTGACATAACCCCAGGAGGTTGCTACAGAAACAGCCAACAGCTACCTTTGTCAACTTGTACAAATAGGTGAGAGAAGGAAGTTGGTAAATTAGTGTCCTCTTTGCTTAAAACAAAACTTTGTATTTTGTATATATTCCAAAATCTGTAGAGTCTTGGAGTTTCTTTTTTGAAGGTAGAAAGTACTGGCGATGGCCACTGTGGGACCAGAGACTTCTCAGTAGTTATTGATTAGCGTATGAGGCCTGGATGCCATTGCCCAATGGATAGCCTGTGCTGTCTCTGGGGCCTTAACCATGAGTGTGTTGAAACCTCCCCATGTTTCTCATAGACATTAGTCAAATGACCACACTTCCTTTATTTTTAGCAATTTAACCCTTCACCCCAGTGAATAATGGCTAAGAGACAGGATTTGAGATAAGAGACAACATTGTCAGAACTGCATTCTGAGAGATCGCAGAGACATTTTCTATGTCATTCTAGGCAGCAGGGGAAGGCAATTACATGGTTTTCTGTTAATGAGCGGGGCAGAGTTAGCAGTTCCCAGTGGATGTTGTGTCTTCCTGCTTAGTTCTTGTGACTAACATCATTTATAGGCAATTAAAAAGATTTGATGACCACTGTAGGTAAATCATGTTGGCAAACTGATATAATTCTTCCTTCCTTCCTTCCTTCCTTCCTTCCTTCCTTCCTTCCTCCCTCCCTCCCTCCCTCCCTCCCTCCCTCCCTCTCTCTCTCTCTCTCTCTCTCTTTCTTTTTTTTTTTGAAACCCTGGGCTTTGGAGCCTGTCCTGGATTAGTTCTGTAGACCAGGCTGGCCTCGAACTCAGAGATCCACCTGCCTCTGCCTCCCGAGTGCTGGGATTACAGGCCTGCGCCACCACTGCCCAGCGATATAATTCTTTTATTATCCTGATATTATCCTGTGTGGTTATGTATGCCCTGTCCAGCTCCAGGATGTAGGTTTTGACTTGGTTATGGTATGTCTTACACACTTTTAGATCTCTAGCCCCTGGAATGGTGACTGACTTCTAATGAGCTCCCACAAAAGCTTTCTTAAGCAGAGACTAAACTGGAACAATGTATCTGATCTAAGAAAACAGAAGGCTTTGGCCTTAGGAACATACTCAAAGTCACTAAGTCTCACAGGCAAAATCTGCATAATAATTCCTAGCAGGTCTACAAGAACTAAGAATAGGCCCCAGAAGCAATCAGTTCTAAAATGTTAGTGTCCTTCCTCCTATTTTCTTTTTGTGTTGAAAAGGCAAATTTTGGGAAAAGAATCCAGCTAGGCGATTATTTAGTTCTCATATGTTAAGCATGAATTGTCCAGGGGTTTCCCCCTTAGTTGGGGCAGCAGGAGGAGGGCTAGTGGCAGCTGTGGTTATTAGCAGAGGAAACAGTTTCCAGACCATCATCTAATTTCTTTTCTTTAGTTTTGGGACCTGTGGATGTTTTCTGAAACTTGATTCTTTCTACTTAATGCATGGACTCCAAGAGCTACCCCGAGTGCAGAAACAGTACTTCTGAAAGCACCAGAAATAACATAGATGTTATATTTGGCTTCTTTTTTTTGGTTTTTTGAGACAGGGTTTCTTTGTAGCTTTGGAGCCTGTCCTGGACTAGCTTTGTAGACCAGGCTGGCCTTGAACTCACAGAGATCCTCCTGCCTCTGCCTCCCAAGTGCTGGGATTACAGGTGTGTGCCACCACCACCGGGCTAAAGATTTCCACTTTCTTTTTCTTTTTTCTTTTTAACTGGAGCTGAGGACCAAACCTAGGACCTTGCGCTTGCTAGGCAAGTGCTCTACCACTGAGCTAAATCCCCAACCCCACATTTGGCTTCTTAAAGGAAGTTTTATGTAGTTGTGTGTGTATAATGCAGCAATAAAAGGAAGATAAAGCAAAGTTACTGTTAGCTGTTTTTTGATAAATGTGTGGAATTTATTTAATGGGATAAAACATGTATTCAGGTGCTACCTGACATCATTTTAATTGGCTACCAGTATACCTATGGTCCCACAAAATCTAGTCTAGTGAGGTGGAAGCCATTTAAGTTTATGTAAACTCTGTGATGTTTCTCAGAATGCTAGAACACCTAATGAGAAAATTTTCAGAAGTTATTCCTTGACCCTGCAGATGACTGTAGATGGCTCAACTCTTTGGAGACAAGTTGATGTTGAGGAGAGTACCATTGATAACAGGCTTAAAACTGCCTAAAGACAAAAAAGAAGACCCCAATTCTAGGAGGTAGGATTGGTCCAGAAGTCTGGACTGAGTACACTTTTGTACATTCATGAGATTACTAATGAGTCTGTAGATAGCTTCAGGGCTGGGAGCTGGGTGCTGGAGGCTTCCTGATGAGACCAGAGTTCACACTTCCGCCCCACATTGCCTTCTGGGGAGGAGAAAGAGGCTGGAGAAAATCATGAGCAGCCAGAGATTCTATGTCCTGCCCACATAATGGAACCCTCATAAGTCACTAAATCACTGGGTTTGGATAACCCAAGTTTCCGAATATTTGAAGTATGGGCAGACCTGGGAGAGCTGAGAGAGAGATGGAAACTCCGAGTTTCCCTGGTCCTGCCTGGCCCACAGTCAGGACGAATCTCACCCAGCAGTCCCGTAGCTGCTCAGACCCAACCAAGTAAACACAGAGACTTATATTTCTTATAAACTGTATGGCCATGTCAGGCTTCTTGCTAACTGTTCGTATATCTTAAATCAATCCATTTCTGTTAATCTATAAGTTGCCACGTGGCTTGTGGCTTACCCGGTATCTTAACATCTTCTCTTGAAGGCGGCTGGCAGCATCTCTGTGCCTCAGCCTTCCACTTCCCAGAATTCTCTTCTCTGTTTGTCCCATCTATACTTCCTGCCTGGCTACTGGCCAATCAGTATTTTATTTATGCAGAATGATATCCACAGCACCTTGGTCCTGTTCCCATGCTGCACCATGCACTTCTTTATTCCTTGTTCCCCTCTCTTCTCTATCTATCTATCTATCTATCTATCTATCTATATTTTAATTATTAAGAGGAGTCTCACCATTGTAGCCTCGGCTGGTCTGGAATTTACAGAGATCTGCCTGCCTTTGATGGGTTCAAAGGCATGCAACACCATGCTCTGCTCATTTTCATTCTTTACACTATCTTTACAATAGGCTTATAAACGCGTTTCCCTGTATCTGAGTTATTATAACCTGTTACTAAACCTGAGAAGGGTTGGAGATCCTAGATTGGGAAGACTAGTTGGCAGAAGTGTTGGTACCCTGGGAAACCAATTGTGTGACCACTGTCTGAAGTGCTTTTGTGTGCATTGGGGGGGGGGGGTTGTGGAAATGAACCCTTAACCTATGAGGGCTGTGCTTTGCAAGTAGTTAATCAGAGTTTGAGTTAAATTTTTGATCTCGTTAGTTGGTATTCTTGGGGAACTGGAAGATACGTTCATGTAAAAAACCTACACACTGAGTGTCAGAAGTGCTGTGAGTACAGGGGCGGGGTTGTTGTCCATCTGTAGGAATAATTTTACATTACTTGGAGCATCTTTTAGTTATTCAGGCAAACTTAAACACTAACTTATTGCTGAACAGTGAGATACTGTAATGGTGTGGGTGCTTTTCGAGCGATAACTTTAGACTTTTCAAGCTTTCTATCCTTCAGATAGTGACGTCTTTTGGGACCCTTATCTTTCTTTGATTGATCACGTCTGTAATTTTATGACTGCTTTTAGTTGGCAGAGAAAGGAGACCTCAAAACTGTAACAGAGAAGCCCGTTTCCGAAAATGAAATGTATGGAAGCGGGTGCTGTTGGCCAAGGTTGCCTCTGTATAAGGCTTTGTAACAGTGGAGAGAGAGACTTGTGCATTACAGCTGAAATTATTCCCTTGTGCTTGCTGGTGGTTACTAGGGCCAAGTGGAAATGGTAGCTGCTTACATACATATGAGGAGGGAAAGTTAGGTTCCACGGAAAGAGCTTCGGGAACATTTGGTTGAGTGAGATTTTATGCTATTAGCTGGGCAGTGGCAGTGCTTGCCTTTAATTCTAGCACTCATGTGGCAAAGGCAGGGGGATCTCTGTGAGTTTGAGGCCAAGGCCAGCCTGATCTACAGAGTGGGTTATAGGACAGGCTCCAAAACTACACCAAGAAACCCTGTCTTGGGGGGAAAAAAAGATTGTATAAGTCAATACAACCCAATAAGCTTCTAAATATTTCAAAGTGACAAAAACAATAGTTTAGAATACTGGGTTCTCAACGGTCCTTTTCCTTTGATTTAAACTGAATAAATAAAGGATGTTATGTTCATTGTAGTAAAGGGCTTTTGATCTTGCACCTCAGTGCTCCACCCTTCCTGGGGTTCTCCCATTCTGTGGGATCAAGTCTAAGTAGGTGTCTTGCAGTTCAGGAAGTGTCCAGTTTTGCTCCTGGATCTGCCTCTCTCGCTGGGTTCTGTCTAAGTGGGAGGAACTAGACTTCTTTAAACCCACCTTATTTCTACAGCTGCCTCTTGCCAGTGCGCTTTCATCTTCAGTTTTTCCACACAGGGTGTCTCTCTGTAGCCCTGGCTGTCCCGGAACTCGCTCTGTAGACCAGGCAGGCCTCGAACTCACAGAGATCCGCCTGCCTCTGCCTCCCGAATGCTGGGATTAAAGGTGTGCACCACCACTACTGGCCTGCTTCAGCTTTCAAAGTCCTTACCTCTAGCTTTCAATTTCATGATGCTTTCTTCCTTTCCTCCCCTAGTGAGAAGTGTTGTTTTATTTCTTTAACTTAAAATTAATTAATTTAAAATGTTTATTTGTGTGTGTGTGTGTGTGTGTGTAGTTTTGGGGTTCAGACTTCAGGCCTTATGAATGCTAAGCATACCCCAGATGCTTCACCCACTCGTGCTTTTCCACATTTGTTTATTTATTTACTGTATGGGGATGTACAGCACCCAAGAGTTGGGGCAAGAACTTTCACCTGCTGAGCCGCCTTTCCGGCATCAACTGCTCTTTGGATGTGAGCAAGTCCCTTGATAATCCTGTGTACTATACATTATTGAAAATCGGCATCATTTCCTTACATGAAAGAGCAGATCTTACAGTTTTATTATAGACTTCACATATCCTAGCCAAGTGCCTCTCATGACACCTACCAAATGCTGTTGGACACACAATCCTCTCATAGTTTACCTGTTCTTTACTTATTTAAGAAATAAGCAATTGGTTTGAGCTGGGTGTGATTGGGCAGTGGATGACACAAGCTAGCTATATTTCAGATAATTAGCCCGATATTCTAAGCCTTACCTTTATGCCTTTCTTTTCTCTCTACACATTCGGTAGTTTTAAGGATATCTGGAAAGAAGCACTTGTATCGGGTCAAACTGATATTCTAAAAGCAATCCCTCAAGAAAATTACTGGAACATTCTATAAACCAGGAGGTCACATGATACCTATCTCTGCCAGGGATACCAAGGCTCGAGGCTCCTTTACTTCTATTGATTTCCCCACTTCCCCACTTCCCCCACTTAATCAAGTTCCTTAGGAAAATATGTTAGCTGAGTTGGTGGTGTACAAGTATAATTCCAGCACTTGGAAAGTTGGGAAAGGGAGGGTGGGAGATTTGCATAGTTCAAGGCCAGCCTGAGCTACTTAGTGATACCCTGTTTCAAAAAACAAGAACAAGGAGGTCATGATAGCCCATGCCTTTAGTGCCAGCACTCAAGGTAAAGGGAGGTGGATTTCTTTGACTTCTAGGCCAGCCTGGTCTACATGATGACATAGTGTGTTCCAGGACTATGGAGAGACCCTGTCTCAAAATAAAACAAAACAAACAGACAAAAAGCCATATCAAATAACAACAGAAACTAAAAGCCACCAAAGAACCTGGCAAATTTTAATGAGGTGATGGATGAACACTTGTCACCATTATCAAATCAAGTGTTCTGGTCCTTTTATTTCAAAAATATGTTATTTTTATTCAAATATGTTATTATTATTCGTGTGTGAGTGTATACCCTGTTTGTTTGGGTGTCCCTGGGGGCTAGAAAAGGGAACAAAAACCTGAGGGTCATTTAAGTAGGTGAGGTCAAAGGTGACTGAGGGGGGAAGCTTTTGCTTTTGAGCATCCTTGACATCACTGACTTGTGACTTGGCTGGTCTCTGTACCTTGCAGTTTCCCCCTCTATTCAGTGAGGTAGCGTAGACTTCGGGGATTTGAAGTCCATAGAAAATATAAAGTGGTTATTACTCTTGTCCTGTCTACGAGGAAGCCAGCCTTGCCATGGTTCTGTTTACCTCTGTCCCATAGCCTGTCTTTTCCTTATTGTGTGCACTTAGAGATTCTTTCTGTAGCCTTTCTGGATGTGACTTTTCCTTCCAGATGAAGTTGTACGCCCTACAGCATCCTCTAGGCTTATGCTCATAGGGCTCATCTTTTTTTTTTTTTTTAATTTTTATTTTATGGGCACTGGTGTTTTGCTTGCATGTCTGTGTGAGAGGCACTGGATCCCCTGGAACTGGAATTACAGTTGTGAGCTGTCATGTGGGTGCTGGGAATTGAACCCAAGTCCTGGAAGAACAGTCAGTGCTCTGAGCCATCTCTCCAGTTCCCATAGTGCCCATCTTAAACATATTTCTGCTTTTCACTTTTTTCTTTTAGTATGATTATTAATATTAACCTCCATTCCAACTCATCATTAAGTATCTGAGATACATATGCTGTGTACTACACATGCTGCCAGAATCAAGAATTTTAAGATTTAGCCCAACTGTAACTTTTGCGATTAATAAAAGTAATACAGCGTTTAGAGGCTGAGATACAAGGATCATGGTGAGTTCCAGACCAGGCCAGGCAACCAACCACCACGAGACCCTTGCTCAACCCTTGGCCCCCATGACGTTCTTATTGGGCATGCGCTCTTTTCCAGGCACAGTGCTGAATACTCCATTGTTTCACCTGTCAGCCGGGAATCCTGTTATATTGACATCAGTGGAGAGCAGAGAGATTCAGTTATTCACAGCCACACAGCTTCTTTCTGGTTGGGCAGAGACCTCTGGAAATCTCTGTGGAGAAAGTTTTGAACAGACAACCCTGCTCCCATTTCTTCCCTTGCCCCTCCCCCCTCTTCTTTTTCTTTTTGAGATAGCAATGTAGTTCAGGCTGGCCTTTATCACTGTGTGGCCCAAGCTAGACCTGAACTCTTGGCTCTCCTATCTCAGCCTCCCGAGTGCTGAGATTACAGGCAGGTCTATATCTAGCTCCCTACTCCTATTTTATTTGAATTTTTTGGTAAGGTCTTTCCTGAGTTTTGCGCCTTTGAATTGTGCTGCTCCCTCCATTAGACTTCACCCTTTGCACTTACACTTGCTAACACGCCACCTGGTGACTCAGTAGCTTTCTTTGGATTTGACTTCAGGGACCCATGACGTAGTTACAAACTTCTTGGATTTGATGGGGTGTGTGAACAGCCTGCACCTTAGTATCCATCTGCTTGGTACTCTTACATCTGGACTGCTGGCTGCTTTGGGGACAGGGAATGTAATCATGTAAGTCTCTGGCAAATACACATGTGCCTCCCTGCTTTAACCCAGAGCCAGCCGCTTCCTTCACTTGTTTGTTTTCTGAAGACAAGGTCTCCATCTATAAATCAGGCTGGCCTTGAATTTTTTCCCAAACTTGCAGCACCCTCTTTGAGCCTTCCAACCCACCCGTGCTTTTCTTTTGCAATAGACGATTGTTAGTGGTTAGACCAGACTAAACTGCTGTAACAGAGGGATCTGTTACAGACCCCGGCTCAAGTACACATTCATTGCATAGGGCTTCCTTCCCTTGGTCCAGACACCATGGGTCCTTCCTTCTAGCTTGGTTCTTAACCTCATCCAGCTAGTGGAGAGGGAAAGTGAAGAAACATTTGCACCTTCCCAACATAGAGTCTTAAAGGGACTCTGTCAGTCCACTCATATTGGCTTGGTTGGAAATCTACTACAGAGTCTTATTTGCCTTCATGAAGATTGCAAGCAGGGCGGTGGTGGCACACCTTTAATCTCGGCACTCGAGAGGCAGAGGCAGGTAGATCTCTATGAGTTTGAGGCCAGCCTGGTCTACAGAGCTATACAGAGACACCCAGTTTCGAAAAACCAGAAAACAAAAAACAAAAAACAAAAAAAGATTGCCAATGTCTTCTAGCTAGGTGCCCAGGAAAATAGGAATATAGGTCTTTAAATGATGCTTTTTCATAGGACCCCTTCATCTTATACCAGGAAGACAGAGATAACATGTCAACTGTCAATATTTTCCTCTCCATCTATTCTTGCACCTGAACCCAGGCACTCCGTCAGCTTCCAACTCTGAGTCACACAAGTTCATACTTTTTCTATTTTTATTATCCTTATTATTTTTACTGTAACATGGTCCTTCCTAGGTACCAGGCTCAGAGATCCACTTGCCTCTTGAATTCTTGGATTAAAAACATGTGCTCCCTTCAGTTACTTTGTGAAAATTCTCCCTGCTCACATTTAATTTTTATTACTAATTTGGGAATAGTGGTGCACGACTTTAATCCAGCACTCAAGAGGCAAAGGCAGGAGGATCTCTGTGAGTCTGAGACCAACTTTGGCCTACATAATGAGTTTAGGATAGCCAGGACTACATAGTGAGACCTTGTCTCTAAAAACAACAACAAAAAATTATTGTTATTATTTTCTTCTGTAAGACAGGGGTTTGCTGAGTAGCTGAGATAGCTTCAACACAAAGCATTCTGCCTTAGCCTCAGAAGGCCAGGCGTTTTGGACAAGTACAACCGTACAGGACAGCTCATTTGCATCATAAATATTTACGAGAAGGCTCCAGCTTCCCAACACAGACAAAACCAAACTTAACATTCCTCATTACCTGCTCACTTCCTGCCTTTAAGCTGGGCTTTGTGAACGTGTAGTTTCATGGTTTTGCTTCCTTTCTTGCCTCCCACTCTATAATTTTTGGAGACCCGGGTCAAATCTCAGATGAATCTATTTCCATCAGGCTTTATTGGGGTCCTTATTGGCAAGCCAGCGAGTTTTTATTTCTTTATTCATTTTTTTATTTGTGAAGTTTCTGTTTTGTGCTCAGCCTCTCCCGGATGAAACTGAATCCCCCAGGTTGCTGTGACGCTTGCTTTCCTGTGGAGTCCTCCTTCTGGCTGGCTGCAGGTTCTTTCCTGGACTTATTCATAGTTCACTGGCTTTTCTCTTCAGTCGCTCATATCACCTCATTTATCCCTATTCTGGATTTGGGTGATTTTCATCTTAGCATCTCCAGCCACGCCTCTGGGGGACGGTGAACTCATCAGTGGCTACTCTCTCGCTGATGCATGTCCTGCTGTCATAGCAAGACCATCCTTCCTTCTCTGGACGTTTATCTGCTCACTGAGGAGCAGCATGGCCTTTACCTTACTACCTATATGATCTGTTCATTAAATGTATCAGCCTAATGTGTGCTGGCCATTTCCCGACGAATTAGGACTATAGTGGTCTACGGGTCACTTTCTACTCCTGTAGAATTTAGATTTTAGTGGAGGCAAAGTCACGATTGCTAGTAAATGAAGAACAGGCATTTGAGATGACAAGTGCTATACGATTAGTGCAGGTCTGTCTGACTCGGGGGAGCATGTCTCAAAAGCTGACATTGTTTCCCTGAGTCCTGAAAGACCAGAAGGGGCTATCTGTGCAAAGGTGAGTATCAAGGCCTTCCAGGCAGAGGGGACAGGTGGTATCTAGATGTAGCCTCAGGCCTTTCATCCCAGCAATTCAGTGTCATCCTGACTAAAATGCAAGTTCTAGGCCAGCCAGAGCTATACAATGAGATCCTGCCTCAAACACACAAACAAACAAGTAAAAAATCCAAAGTGTGTGCCAACATGCCCCTCTCATAGAATTGTGGCTGGAGAGCTGTCTCAGGTTAAGAGCTCTGATTGCTTTTGCAGACAACCTGAGTTCAGTTCATGCACCCACATGGTGGCACACAATCATCTATAACTAGATTAGGATGTGAGCATCTTTAGGATATCTGTATGCAATTTTTCATAGCGTTCAAGAGAAACTTTGTAAAGTCATCAAAAGGCCAGATTTTGTCAGGCATTAATCCAAGTTACAATGCTTCAGTTTCATCCTAGAGTGGATTAGATGCAGACCATTAAATGGTGCAGTGTAGAATAGTGTCTTTTACATGGGCATAATGGTTCATGCTGGTAATCACAGAATCTGGGAGCCTAGGCAAGATGACTGCTCTGAGTTTGAGGCTAGTTTGGGCTACATAGTGAACTCCAGGACAGGGTGGGATACAGGAAGAAACCTTGTTTCACAACAACATCAACAAAAGAACAGAAGTCTTTTTGTTTTTTTATCCATTCTTAGAGGAAAGACTGAATTAACATTATTTAAAAGCTTAATTTTCTTTGACATGAGAGTACTTCTTACCCATCAAGGAGTTAACTACTGTTGGTTAGGGTTGGACTGTTTTGGAGGGTCATGGACCTTTACACCAGCCAGGAACCAATTATGGGTGATAGTGATTTCCATTGATACTGAATGCTATCAGTGTCTGCTCTGGCTGTTCAAAGCAGACAGGCTTTTGGGAAGTAGAGGAAGACACCAAAAAGAGGACTTCAGTTAAAATTCTATTTTAGTTGTTCAACTGAGAAATTATCATGTGGACAAGCATTGTGTTAAAGACAGAAAGAAATGGACAGATTTAGGAGATGTTTTTGAAATAGATTGGTGACTAAATTTGATAGTAGATCTAAAAAAAAAAAAGAATCAAAATAAAGGGTTCATTTTTTCACTTGAGCATCTAGGCCAATTACTGAGAAGATGAGAATTTGAAGAGAAACAGGTTTGGTGGAAGACACAAAGCATTCTGTTTGGTTGCATTAAGTCTTAGGTGTTTATTAGACATTTCATACAAATGGATAAATAGAATTTGGAGAGACCAAAAGGTATTTGAGCTGAACAGACGAGTTGGGAATTTTTTGCATATCGGTTATATTTGATACTGCATGGGGTTTCCTATAGAGAATGTTTAGAGAAGGGACCGGTGATCAGTGTTACATAGAAGAAGACTTGCCATTGGATAGGAGGAAAACCGGGAGAATGGGGTCTCTCTGAAGATGAGAGCCCAGAGTGTTTTTTAAAAGATGGTTTTGTGTGAATTGTAGAGATTGCATTTGATGAAATAGTTCATTTTTGATTTTGACTAATTGATGAATGGAGAAGCTGAGACAATCTTACTGGGTGGAGCTGTGGAGGTGTAGACAGTACTTTCAGAAAACTCAAGAAATATGAAGAAAAATGAGATCAAATAGTTCTTGAAAGGAGATATTGTAGAGGAGGCTTGTTAAAATCAGCTGATAGTCAGAAAGAGCATTGAAAAGTACTAGGGATAAAATTGCTGAAGAGTAAGAAAGTGGGGAGACTCCAGATAAAACGGAGGGCTTGGTCTTTATTAGAAACAGGATACTTGGTTCCTAATGTAAGGAAGGACCGTAGAGAGAATGGGTAAGGGATGATGAGGCAGAGTCTGGGGGTGGGAGGATGGTGTTGTCCCTTTACAGCCTGTCCTTTCCTTGAGGTGGTGTTCCCGGAGTCTGGACAGATGAACAGGGTTTTGAGATGGAGGGGTTTGGCCAATGGGCATTGCCTATTAGATACTCGAGGTCCACTTGAGTTTAAGTTGAAAGCAGTTGTGGTTGTGTTTTTTCCCAAGTTGTTTAGTTCTTTGGGTAAAGGTATTGAGAAGACAGATTGATGAGATTGATCAGTTGGAGGAGGAGTTGAGGTAAAAAGGAAGAAGGGCACTTGCATGGGAGAAATTACAATGATAAACTTTTTTTGTTAAGCTAAGCACGATGAGAACTGACTGCTTTCGACCAAAAAGTCAGTGAATGGTTTGGGGAGGCAGATAAAACCGCCATGTTGAACTTAAAACACTAAACCTGGTAGATGAGAAGTTGATGGTGATGTTCACACACATGGTGCTTTGAAGTGAAGGCTTGGGAGCTGGTGCAAAGAACCGTGTTACCTAAACAGAAGTTATGAGAATGAGAGCCAGTGACTGGGACGGAGTCAGAGAAGGTCATCAGAGGTCAGGGGCTCGAGGGTGAGCCTCCAGGGGAGTAGACCCAGAAATAGGTGCTAATGCTATCGATGATGAGGGCAGATGGACAGATGACTTCAGGGAGGGACAGTAGGAGGTAAAGGCTTTTTTATTTTGTTTTTCAATTGTGCATTATGTCTGTTTCGAAAAACACTGGAACTTAAAAAAAAAAAAAAACAAGTTTCATGTTTTGTTTGATTGGCACAATGGTCTTTTTTTATTTTTGAGACTGTAATATAATTACATTTCTTCCTCCCCTGTCATCCTTCCAAACCATCTCCTGCTCTCCTTAAAATTCATGGTCTTTCTTTCTTTTTTTTTTTTTTTGTTAATTGTTATTGCATGAATATATGCATACACACATATTTCTAAATAAAAAGGAGGTAAAGTGAAATTCTATGAACTTCAATTTTTTTTTTTTTTTGTGGTGGTTGTTGTTCTTTTTGACAGTGTAACCCAGTCTGGCTTGGAATATACAGTCTCTTACATCAGCCTAAGAACACTGAGATTGTGGGCATGCGCTAGGTAAGCGTATCAAGGGCCAACTGCAATAGCCCACACCTGCTGTTCCCAAGGCTAGCCTGAGCTACATAGGAAACAGGAGGCCAGCTAGGGTTCCAAGAGATGCTGTATCAAAAACAACATCAATAACAACAGCAAAGCAGAGAGAGGAAAAAGGAGCAAACAGAGAAAACATTGGAAGGCAAGTAAGAGAAAAGCTTAGTCTACTTCCGGGTTGGGAGACTTTGGGGATATGAGCAGGGTTGTTACTAAAAGTCTTTAACGACTCAAATGCAATGGAAACACACCAGCCTCTTGTGAAGTGAGATATTAATTCATTAATCACTTCATTACAAGAAAGACCAGGAAGGGGGCTCACCCAAACTGGCTCAGATAGTTTAGTACAGTCATTCCTATTTTATTGGCTGGAAAATTAGACCCTAATGTTAGAGTAAAGTAACACACTCTCATTTGGATGCTGGGAAAGGTGGGCATTGTTGCATCCACTTTTAAAATTCAGGTTAAATCTCACGTCCTTAATAATCTTAGAGTTCATTCTGGAAAAGGGTCATGGAAAAAAGAGAAATGATAGAGTTTCAAGGGGTGGATTCTGGGGTCCAGAGGACAGAGTGAGATTGGGAACATGTGGCACTGGGTAGGTGTCCCCACACCTGGCTGTGCTCTTGTATTTCAATTTCTAGCAATGCTTCAGAGAATGGAGCAGCCAGCACAAAGGGGATGCCTTTTGACTTGAGCCTTCCAAATCCTTTTAGGAATGTGGTGAGGATTTGTATTGTGCAACCTGACTAGAACAGCCTTCATAACACACTCTGGAGCTAATGAACATGCTTCACTGGCCGTAATTTGTCTACTGGGCGAAGTCCGATTTCCTTTGAATGCTCATGAATCTTATGAGATATGTAATAAGTACCTCACCTTGCTTATTTCTTCTCATCTCCTTCTCAGTTATGATCGCTTTATTACTTACGAGTCCTGCCGAGGTGACTAGGCTGAACTTTTACCTCACTCTAATCTTGCTTACCTTTGAGGACAGCATGCCTCCCAGCCAGAAGTCCTTCTTGTGCGTAGGTTGGTTGGCCAAACTTGACTAGAGCTAAGATGTCTGCCAGAGGCGACAACCTCCAGCTTTATCATAATACCACCTGCATGGTAAATGACACATCCCTTCAGTGCCCGACAGTTGCCAGGTGTCCTGGGGGCCACTGGATATAACATGAGTAACACTGATGCCTTGCTCAGAAAGTTCTACCCCTTCCTAAGGAAAGGGAATTAGGCCTTCCCTTTACTGACTTGTTCCCCTTCCTGTGTCTTTTACGTCAGGGCTGTAAGCACTACCCCTGAGAAGGTTGGGGGTTTGCTTTGCACATTTACCTCTCACATCTGTTCTTGACCGAGAAGGACAGTTTCCAGTTGGTATTAGGTCTTCTTACTGGTTCTACAATTCCAAGAGGGAAGGAGCATCTGTGCTGTGGGCGCTATCCAGGAAGGTGACTAGCCTCGGCTTTTGCACCACGGTGGCACTCATTCCCACGGGAAGCACTGTGTTCACCATGGCATCTCAGCGAACCCTCAACAGTAGTTAAATATTGCTTTCCCTGCAATTGCCCTGGTGATCTTCTTTGCCTCCTCTTCTCCCTCTGGGATAATTGCTCTTTTAACCACATCTTATCTGTATCCCTCTATTTCTTTTACTGTTGACTAATTAGTGTTTTGAGACAGGGTTTTTATTATGTAGCCCTGGCTCTCCTGGAACTCATCATGTAGACCAGGCTGGCCTTGAACTCCCAGAAGATCTGCCTGTCTCTGCCCCTCAGTGCTGGAATGAAAGGCATGTGCCACCATGCCTAGCTTTCTCTTTGTTTTAACAGCATCTCCTGTTCTAAACTGTGTTTTCCTTCAAAGTAGAATCCACAAGTTAGTCACTCTCAGGTTTAACGCAGATGGAAATGCAGTGCACACTGACTAGACATAGAGCCTTCCTTTTGTGAGCTCTAAGTCATGTTTATAGAGACTTCCGGCTTATCTTTACTTTCATATTCTTTCATACAGGATCTCATAGTCCAGGCTAGCTTTTATGGTCACTTTTTCCTAAGTGCATACACTCTACAGATTTTGCTTAGACTTCTGGTTTTTTTTTTTTTTTTTTGTTTTTGTTGTTGTTGTTGTTTGTTTGTTTAACTTTTTTCCTCTTACCGGTGAAGGAGAATCTGTTGAAAGCAATGAGTGCAGAAAATATTAGCTATCTGTGTGACCAAGGTGGTTAAGATGGAAAGCTAACAATCTGCATTATGCCTCGTTCACTGTTGTTGCTTTGGGCGGAGTTGTGAGCATTAACTTCTTTAGTTGTATAGCTGAATGAACGCAAATGGAGTGGTTTTCTGATGTGTATAAGTAGAATTGATGGGACTTGCTCCACTGTCCACTTGATTTTGGCCGTAGTGTGTAGAACTTTCTGGAGACTTGGTTCAATGTCCAGTTCCTTTAAGGTCTCTTTATATGTCAGTTTCCTTGTCCCACAGGAGCTAATAATTACTTCTGTATTACCAAGGCTTGAGATAATGTAAAGCAGATACCAGCAAAATGAATGTTGTGAGTCATCGTGATATACAAGGGCAGCAGTGAGTCACTCCTCAGCACAGGGATGGGATGATAGGTAACTGGCTAGTGGGACTGCTGGCCTGAAGTTGGCATGCTCTGAATGAGTGAACCAGTAAGACCCATTTTGACACTTGGGGTTACAGATTATTCCCAGGTAATGCCTGCAAGAATAATCAGTTGTGGTGTGTGTCTTCATATCCTGAGTAGTATATGTCTTTATAGCTTGAGCTCAGCATATTTTTAAGGCAATGCATTCCTAAGAAATACCCTGGTTTCTTTAGAAAGATGAACTTACAAAGCTAACTGTTTTGGTAGCTTTTTAGTGTTATATTAGTGTTTTTTTTTTTTTTTTTCTTTCCTAAGGGGGATGGAGTCCAGAGCTGTGACAGAGCCAAAAGCAACTCCCCGCTTTCTCTGAACTGAAAATAAGTACCAAAAAATACTGTCCTGAGGAAAGGACTGAAAAACCACCCTTGGGTATAGTTGTCCTGGTGGATTAACCCTGTTGGGTTAATCCAGGACACAAACCTTTGATCAGGATTCTTACAGGAGAATGCTTTCAGTTCGTGCCCACTAAGTGTTGGAGGTACAGCCACTGGACTTCACGTGATTGGGGCCTGACCTGAGGGAAAGTCAGCTCCCTCCCTCTGACTTCTGCCACGAGCAACCTGTGGCCCAGATCTGCAGTAGGTACTGGCCTTTGCTGGGAACCATGACAGGACACTCCACAAACAACAGCGTCTGCTCTGTTTGAGGGAATGTTTATTTTGGAAGGCGACCTTCGAGAAAAGCCAGAGGAGGCCTACTGACTGTTTTACAGGGAAGTGACAGGGTTTATCAGTGACATGTACCTGGGCCAGTGCAGGTGCCGGTAGGCCGAAGCAGGACTGTAGCTCAGTGAAGGCAGGCTGCTTTCATTTCCTTCTCTGCCTATAGGCTTGCATAGTGGCCCATCTGCACTGTGAGTGTGCAGAATGTGAGTGAGAGCTTGTTGTTAGAGGTGCTTAGAAGTCTTAGATATTACAGTGGGAGTTTGGCAGGTACGTTTCACACTGCACTTACATAATCTCAAATTCTGTAACTCTGGATGCAGATGCGATTTTATAGAGGAGGCAGCGAAGTTCACTGTCTGTCACACAACCTGTGCCTGACCTGAGCTGTAGGGCTGCTGGTGTCTCATCTGTGGCAAATGGTCTCCTACAACGGAGGCTGCACTGAACTTGACTGTGGTGTCAGTTGAATGTGCCATACCACTCTGAATGTGCCCAGTCAAGTGTGACTATGCTAAGGACCGTACCTGTGACTAGCAGGAACCTGGATGTACCCAGAGAAAGTACTGCAGATAAGTAGTGTGTTGCTGTTGGTAGGGGAAAAAGCAAGGTTAAGTTCATTCCAGGAGAGGCTCTGCCTTCTCTGTAGGCTTCCTTTATGACCCAGCACAGTTCAGGGGTCCCTGTTTGAGTGGCTTACCTGAGAGGTTCTAGACATTCCTAGCCTGGAGCCTATGGCACAGCTGCAGAAACGAGAGACCGCCTTAACAAGGTAGAAGGTGAGAACCAACTCCTGAGAATTGTCCTCTGACCTCTGAATACATCCTGTTGATATAGATGTGCCCATGCTCACTACGTACACATATCACATAGGCTACACACACACACACACACACACACACACACACACACACACAGGTTAAAAAATTGCAGAGGTAGTTTTGGTGCAATTTAACTAGTTAAAAGATCTACTGTGTCCAATGCTTAAGGCAAATTCATCTTAGCTGGGGTGGATGCTCTAGGGTCCTGAGAAAAAGGTAGATACTTCTGAGATGTGTTCTACTTCCTGTCCCAAGATTCCTAATAAATTACAAAGGCAAAGCATCTTTTTCCTTTCTCTGCGTGGTTCTTGGCTCAGTTTTATTAAAGACAAGAGTGATTGTATAACAGGAAAATCACCCAAGTAACGGTCAGATGACTTGGGATTTGGTCAGTCGTCAGCTGTCCATCTTCAGGTTTCTCTTAGAGCTCTTGGCTGCCATGTACACCAGCTTTCTTATTATAAGAATAATACACAATCATGATGTGGATATTAAAAATGATGTTCACAAGGAAGAAAATAAAAATGACCTAACCTTACCAGTCAAAGATGAGAGTTTAAAAATTTGGGGGATTTTTTCCTCTAGGCTTCATGTAAATAGATGTACATATGCTTCAACAGAAATTTATATGCACACACACTTTTTAATTTCTTTTTTTTTTTGAATCAAGGTCTTGGTAAGTAGCTGTGACTGCCCTAGTATTTGCTAGGTAGACGAGACTTGCCTAGAATTTGCAGCGATCTTCATGCCTCTGCCTTCTGAGTGCTGGGATTATAGGCATGTTATAACTATGTTGAGTCTGGTCACTGTTGTATGTACTTTCGGTCTTTTCATAAGTAGTTTTCTGCATTCTCATCACTGCATCTTGATCTTGAAGGCTAATGATCTAGTTAGAATCTAAACACTGGCTGGCTAGCTTTCTGGCTAGGAAGGCAATCTGCTCGTCTTCATCACCCACCAGCACTAGGGTAACAGATGCATCTCACTTTGCCCAGCTTTTACATGCTCGGGATCCAAACTCAGTTTTCGTTTGTTTGTTTCAGGTTTTTTGTTTGTTGTTTTGTTTGTTTGTTTGAGACAGGGTTTCTCTATGTTGTAGCTCTGGCTGTCCTGGAACTCGCTTTGTAGACCAGGCTGGCCTCAAACTCAGAGATCTGCCTGCCTCTGCCTCCCAACCACTAGGACAAAAGATATGTGCCACCACAGTTGGCCAAACTGGTTCTTATACTTGTGACATAGGTACATCTCTCCACTCCCAATCTTGATCTTTTATTCGAAGAAACTGAAGCCCAGAGAAGTCAGGTGTCTTAGTTGATGCTGAGGTTTAGGGTGGGGTGAACACCTCAGGTCATAGTTTCAGTAGAAGCATTCAGCCACCTCATAACAAAGCATATTGTTGGCAGCTGGCGAGCTAATGGCCCAGGGAGTAGGCAGGAGTGCACTGGGTGAGGTCAGGCCTAAAGGTCACCACATTGATATTGGAACCTGGAGTTTTGACAAGACTCCTATTAGAAATGCCATTTTACAAGTCACTTGCCTCCTGCCTGCCTCTTGGTAAGAGCGTGGGCTCAAGCTATGGGCTAAATCTTTTGGATTAGTTTTGCGTTTCCTTCAGCATTATCTTTGAGTTTCTGGCTGAGGAGAGGCTGTTAAGTCTAAATTGCTAATGTGTGCTGCTGATCTCCATCCGCTGTGTGATTTGACTGACAACAGTGTGAGCCTAGCCCACTGGGGTCTGGCGAATTGCATCTGCTCAGTCAGAGTGTTTCCTGAGCTGGAATTGAAATGCAGGGCCCTTTAGTTTCCAGTGTGTCTGCAACGCTCAGGCAATTGACTTTTGCTCTTCAGTCTCCAATAGGGGGGAAATTATGAAGTAAAATGGGGAGAGGCTAGGCATCCTCGTCAAGATTCAAACCCATAAAAATAAGTAACTGTAATTAATCATATGCAGTCTCTCTTCCCTATTAAATCTGTACTTAACTGGGTCACTCTGTGACCCAGGGTCACATATAGCAGGGTGAGTTTCCTAGTCTGCAGATGGTGTCCTGGGTCCCTTCCTCTGTTGTGATGTGATCTGAAATTCTTTTCCAATACATGTCCAAAGTCAGTTCAAGTCATGAGTAGTGTGTGTGTATTTAAGAAGGGGATCTGCAAGCAACCTCAGGCCTACCGGGATTAGATATGAAGATGGCTTCCTCTGTGGGTGTTGGAGAGGCTCTCATCCATTCTGTTTTTTGTATCAGCCTGTAGTACTAAATGAGAGGGACAGTCTTTCAATTATGTGAGTTCCATAGGTATTTGTACTCAGGAGGATCCTGGAAGTGTGGGTTTTCCTATCGCAGATACTATTTTAAATTGTGGTTTGTGTGTTTTACTTTCTTTCTTGGGGAGGTTTGTTATTCTTGGTCTCTCTTTGCTCTTCTGCCCCCTTTTCATACGTTTTCTATATTGACAAACATGTCTGTGTCCTGCTGAAAACAAAAATAATAACAACCGCTTTTACGTATGCTCTCCCACCCCACCCTCTCTGCCCTCCCAGGCACTGGATGTCAAATACCGGAACTTTCCTACTAGGCAGATGCTCTGCCACCGAGCTGTATACCTCAGCCAATCCTTTCTTGAAACACAGATTTCATCAGATCACTGTATGGTTAAAGCCCTCCATTGACTTCCTGTCTCTGTATAGTCAGAATGAAAACCTTGCAGGGAGGAGGTCATGTGTGACTTGGCTCCTGTCTGTCTTTCTGACCTTGGCTGGAACCCATGCAGGCACCACTTGATGCAGTCACAGCGGCCTTTTGGCATATCAAAGAGGTGGAGCCTGTACAGGCAGAGTGTCTTTGCTTGCCTCTTGGCTTCTTGCAAAAGCCCTTCCCTCAGGATGTGTGTGCTGAACTCTCCTCAACCGTGTTTTGTCCAGATCATGCTCTTGAGCACGTCATCCAAAGTTGCTTCCTTCACCCTGCTAGTTACTCTCTAAACTGCTACTCATTTTCTTTTTCAGAGCACCTGTCATTTAAAAAATATTCAATTTTAAAAGGTGTTATGTTTTTAAAAGACCCCCAGTCCCTGAAAACGAAGGGGTTCTCTGCCCCCAGAGCTGTTCTGGGGGTCTAACAGGCATCCCGATTCCTGGTGGCTTTCCACCTGCTTTCTTCATTTGGGAAGATGGCTCAGGGATACTTTTCTGAATATTTGGTGGAATTCTTGCTTTGTTTATAGTCTGAGAACTTGCAATTTTTGTTTACCGTGTGTGTGTGTGTGTGTGTGTGTGTGTGTGTGTGTGTGTGTGTGTGTGTGTATGAGTTCTAAAATATAGCAATAACAAACATGGCTCATATTATGAAATTGGACTCACTTTATCCAGGAGGCATGTGAATATAATGAAATAGACTTCAAGCAAAAATATCTATTGCACTGACAGTAATTCAGTTATAAATTATGTTGAACATGTACTCATCACATATGTATATTTGGCACGTTTTTTTGTAAAGAAGTATTGGTTATACATAATCCTAGTTTTAATCTACATTTTTAAAGATAGAGTATAGCTGTAGGTACATTTGGGCCATTTGGTAAAAATGTTGGCTAGAATGAGGATGACTTATTTACTTTGAGATACAAATGAATATATTGATTCAGATTAGCTGATCTGCATATATGTGGTTAGAAGACAGAGCTGTGCAGTTTCTATTCTAGCAAGTTAAAAAATAGACTTCTTTAAATCTGTATGAGGATAGAAAAATGTTCTGATTGTTTCTAGAGCAGAAGCAGAGGTTTGCTGTATTGTTTTCAGGATAGTGTGGGCCTATGTAGGTGAGGATAAAAGCTGAGTTGTGCACATGTGTATGCTTTGAAATAATCTCTGGGGTGTGCATGTGTGTGCGTGTGCGTGTGCGTGTGCATGTGCGTGCGCGTGCGCGTGCGTGTGTGTGTGTGTGTGTGTGTGTGTGTGTGTGTGTGTGTGTGTATGTGTGTGTGTGTGGTGTGTTCTCGTTAGGGTTACTATTGCTGTGATGAAATACCATGACCAAAAGCAACTTGGGAGGAAAGGGTTTACTGATACATCCATAGTCCAGCACTGAGGATGTCAGGGCCATGGAGAGGTGCTGCTCACTTGTTGGCTTGCTCTTCCAGGCTTCCTCAGCCTGCTTTCTTATAGAACCCAGGGCTGTGAGCCCAGGGTGGCACCACCCAAAATGGGTTGAGCCCTCCCCCATCAATCACTCATTTAAAAAAAATGTTCTGCAGGCTTGCCTATAGTCCAGTTTTATGAAGGTGTTTTTTCACTTAAGGATCTCTCCATTTTAATGATCCTTCCCTGTGTCAAGTTTACATAAAACTAGTCAGCACATGTGGTGTGGCATGTATGTATATTTGCATGAGTAGGCACATGTGTGTGCTGAGAATGTGTGTACATATGAATACATGCATATGGTGGTCTGGAGTCTTCTTCAGTTGACTTCCACCTTACATACGGAAACAGCTCTTATTTGATCCCAGAACGTGATGATTTGTTTAGTCTAGCTATCCAGCTTGCCCCTGGGAGCCAATGTAGGTGGGATTACAAATGGGCTAACATGCTGGCCCAGCATTTACATAGGTGCTGGGGATCCAAACTGATCCTCATACTTGCTTGTGAGGTCCTTTCCTCACTGAGCCATCTGCCAGGCCCGCTATTTCACTTTATTTTCTGAGATGTAGCTCAAACTCATGCGCGCTACTTGTGTGTCAGAGGACAGCTTGCAGAAGTTGGTTCTCTCCTTACACCTGTGAGTCCTGGGGATTAAACTCAGGTCCTCAGTCTTGGTGGCAAGTGACTTTCCCCACCAAACCATCATATTAGGCTCCACTTCCTCCTTTGAAATCAAAGACAGCTTTAGAATATTGAGCAGACGCCTTTGCCCTCTGTGCTTATGGGATGTCAGTTTCTGTCGCCTCTGTTGTTGGCTGAGTCATGTTGGTACCAGTGCATATCTCAGATCCCGGTGACTAGACTTTCCTCTAAGTCTACACTTAAACTTTCCATGTAGGGTGTGTCCCAGACCTCATAAAGGAGGAGGGGGGGGGATCTGAAAAGAGGATTTGGAATGATGTCACATGGGGGTGGGATGAATAAATGACCAAAAGACTGTTCCAACCAACATTTTTTTTTTTTTTTTGAGACAGTGTCTTGCTGTGTAGCTCAGGCTAGCCTTGAATGTATGGGATTCCTCTTGTTTAGCATGCTTAGTACTAGGATTACAGGCATGAGGACCACACCTGGCTGTAGCCAAGATGGCTGAGATGGAGGTAACAACATTGCTCATAATTTTTGCTTAGGTGAGAGGAAACAGTATTTTCTTGGGCAAGGGTGAAGGGACTGGACCATTTAGACAATGTTGTACTGTTACACATACTCTTGAATAGGATTATTGTGAGCATTTTATTTTAACCTCTTGTTTACTGATAGCTGTTTCCTTGAGGAGCAGACATTTTCCAGGAGTCTGATCACTTTAGCCAAAACAATACAGTACAAAATTCTTGCGACTAGCGAATTTCAGGGTTTGTGTGTGCAGCTTAAACATACATATTTATACTTGTAGATTGGTGGATGTGTAGAGGAGTGAATTTAAATGTAGATTTTAGCAGGCTATGGAATGTGAAAAGGAACACAGGATGTATGATGTGGGAAGCTCTGTTCTCTGGGACCGTCTCTATTGCAAGGCAGCAGAGTGCCTGGATCCCCACCCCAGCATACTTCCTGGCTGCAGAATTATTCTTTAATTCAGTTTTTATCCAGGGCTTCAGCTGAAGTATTTGTAATAGTGGGGTAGTAGACCAGACCGGTATTTAAACAGTTTAGCTTTTTACAGTGTAAAAAGTAGACTGAAAATATTGTGCTGTAACTTATTATAATACAAACTCAGGCCTGGTCTTTCGGTTTGTTTGCTTTAGTTTTGGAGACAGGTTCTCACATAGTCTAGGGTGACCCGAATGAAATACATAGCCACAGGTTGCCTTAACTGATTCTCTTGCCTATGCCTTTACCAAGTGCTAGGATTATAGGTATGTACCACCACACCTGGTTTGGTTCTTCTGAGACAGGGTCTCACTATGTAACCCTGGCTCGCCTAGAATTCACTATGTAGATCAGGTTGGCCTCAAACCTGTGACGATCCTTCTCTTGACAGTTGGACCTGTACCACCACAGTGACCTAGTTATACAGTGTGTCCCTACCCACCCCCCCTCAAAGAGATCCGCCTGGCTCTGCCTCCCGAGTGCTGGGATTAAAGGCATCTGCCACCACCGCCCGGCCCTACAGCATTTGTTTGTTTGTTTTTTGAACTTCGGATCCAACCCAGGGCCTTGCTAGCACTCCACCACTGAGCTAAATCCCCAACCCAGAGTGTGTTTTTACCTCAAATTGGCCTTAAACTTTCTCTAGATGTGGATAACTTTGAACAGATATTCCTGCCTCCTCTTCCAGAGTTCTAGGCTAAACAGGCATGCACCTCCATGCTTGCTTTTTCATCACTGTTGTTCAGTGAGCTCAAGATTTTATAAACTAACTCCAAACATTTCCTAAGGTACAGTTGCAATTTACAAATATGTGTCATGCAATCATAACTGGAATACGTTCGAAAGAACTGATATGGTTTCTTACCATTCAGCGGTAAAAATAATAAAAGGAAAAAATAATCAGTTGACAAAGATATTGGCCAGCCTGGGCTACAGACTGAGAGACCATGTATCATAAAAAGCAAAATCAAAAGAACCTCAAGATTATCACTTAAAAAACTTCATTTGACTTGGTTTGTACTTTTTTTTTTTAAAGGGCATCTAAGGCTTAGAATCACATTTACTTAATACAGTGAAATCGACTGTTTTCTTGGGAAACTGTGCTGTTCAGGAGCTGTGACTGTCAGTGCTAATGAATCTGGATTAGAGGCTGGGTAGTATTACAGAGTGGAGACAAACATTTGTACTCTGTTGTTAGCACGCGGTACTTTATTCTGTAACAAAACAAACGCTTTTTCTTAATTATTAAAGTTGATCCTGTACCTGCACATAAAATCTCAAAAGTGGCTTGTGCTGTCAAAGTGGTGCCTACTGTTCCCCTAACCATGTAAATATACTAAAAGAGACAGAGGGAATCAGGTGGCTGCCTAATGAGCATATTTATGTGGTTCCTAATGCCTTTATCTTCAAGGCAGAATTGAAATTTCTTTTTCAGTGGTTGAATACTCCTTATTTTTTTAAAGCACTCTTTTTTTGGGGGTGGTGGTGGTGGTTTCGAGACAGGGTTTCTCTGTGTAGCTTTGCGCCTTTCCTGGATCTTACTCTGTAGCCCAGGCTGGCCTCGAACTCACAGAGATCCGCCTGGCTCTGCCTCCCGAGTGCTGGGATTAAAGGTGTGCGCCACCAATGGCAACTAAAGCACTCTTCTTAGTGTTAAGTGAGGAGTTTCTTGTCAGGTGATGTGAAAATGGAAGTGTATTTACTTTTATTTATATCAGGCTTCTAGCCACAGAGTTCCTTACCTTGACTGGCATTTGGGATGGGCATTTCTAAAAGCTGTATTCTAGAGTTTTACATGTGAGGGTATTTTACATCAGTCTTCTCAGGATTTCCCTAAGTTACACTTCTAGGACTGTAGGCAGGAAGTATTAATTTTGTTTTTATTTACTTTAATAACTATTATTATTATTGAATATGAATATTTTGCCTTCATGTGTGTGCGCGCACGCGCGTGTGCACCGAGTACATGCATGGTGTGTCAGTCAGGTCCCCTGGAACTGCAGTTACATCCAGTTGTGAGATGATCTGTTAGTGCTGAGAACTGAACCCAGGTCCTCTGAGGGAGCTGTCAGTGCTCTTAACTGCTGAGCCATCTCTCGAGCCCCCAGACTTTGCTTTTAAAATGAACTTAAAGTATTCAACAAATTGACTTTCGTGAACTGTGGTTCTTTATGATTTTTATAGCAATTCTATGGAGAGCAGGTAAACCATTTTGTTATAAATTAAACTATGGACATTTGTACTTAAAGTAAACCTGTTTTGTTGAGATGATGTAATGTACATTATATTGGTAATTATCATGCGCTGTTAAAACTTTCTGAAAGTGGAATCTAAGAACAAGAAGGATTTCCTTGTCTCAGACCCAGATACATTTCATTCAACAGTCCTTCAAAACTCCTTGCCCTGGGTCAGGCTGACCCCCTCCCTCAGGGACAGGGAGGAAGGAGATCAGCCTGCAGCTAAGGGTATTGAAACAATGTGCTCTTGAGAAAGCAGAGAAGGCGAACCATTTCCAACAGAGGCTACTGTTGTTTGTCCCAGGGAATAGAAATGCCCACAGTGGGAATGAGAAGCCAGAAGCTGTGTCTCCAGAAGAGAACTTTCCTCTCTGCCCAGAGGTCTCCCACTGTGCCTGCTTCAGGCGGCTTTCCCCAGTCATTGCTGCTACTCCTGGCCTGACTTGATGGTGTTTGGCTGACTCCAGGCTGCCTCTAGCTAGCTGCTACTCACTGTTTGTTTTCTCATGTTTACTTGGAACAGACCTAGTAGACTCCTGCATTTGAGGCAGAAATCACGGCTTCCATAGATCACTCTCCATCCCCGAAGAGATTTCTCATGCTTCTGCAGTGCACTTCTTGAAAATAAGGAAAATGGGTCAAATTTCTGTCCCAGTTTCTGTGTGCTTTTAGATAGGGCAGAAAATGCAAGGCCACAATGTGGCAATTACTTTGAAAACAGCATATATTTCATAGGAAGTAAGATGTTAAATAATAAATGACCATTGAGCATTTATCTACCTGTTCTCCTAAGACCTCTCCTTTTTTGATGTATTTTCATTTTAGGGAAGTTTGAAATAAATGCTTGGTTAATTGTTATCACACTGTGTGTTAACCTATAAAAAGAAAAATTGCATATTCAAGTTTCAGTTTTTGTTTTGTTTTTTTTTTTAAATAAAAAGACTTTCAGTTGGCTCATTTAGCTGTTTTTCTTCTCTCTCTTTTTGAGACAGGGTTTCTTTCTGTGGTCCTAGCTATCCAGGAACTCACTCTGCAGACCAGGCTGGCCTTCAACTAAGAGATCCGTCTGTCTCTGCCTCCTCAGTGCTGGAATTAAAGGCGTGCGCCACCACCGCCCCGCCATCTATGTCCTTTTATTTTTAGGACTTTACTTACGCCATTTGAACTCCGAGGAGCTTTGGGCCCTTCACTTTGCCAGTCTTTCCTCCAGTCAGGCTTTAGGGCACCTGCTTTTCTTGGAGACTGGAGTGGGGTCTTGGGCTAGCCTTATTCTCACTCATCTGTAGTGGCTGCGGTTTAGCTCCTAAAATGATATAGCTGACCCAGTTTTGCCTGGAGAGATTTGTAGAAAGTTATTTCAAAGTACTCTCTGGTTGAAACTATTTTTTTTTTTTAAATTTCAAAAGCTTTAGAAACCTTTTGAAATTTATTTCCAAATGTCATAAACTTTTAAAAAGCAACACATTTATCCTAAATATATGTGCATGAGCAAAAGTAACAAAGAAGGACAGGACTACAGAAATGCACACATTAAAATCTCAGTGCAGGATTCTGCACATATGTAGGATAGCATTAGGTAAGATCTGTAGTTACTTAAGCAGTCGATATAGAGGCTGAGATCAAGCAAGGTGTAGCTTGCCAGCTCATTTCCAGCAGTGCTGACCAGAAGCCCAGGCATTCAGTGTTAGGCTAGCTTTACAGAGACATTAGAGGACCAACTTTCCATGTCCAGCAATCATTTTAACATGATTAAGGTGATCTGTTCTCATTTAACGGCAGCTAAGGTCAATCAAACATAGAGATCCTTGTTTTTGTTCCTCCTTTTTCTTTATTAATCTCTGTCAATACTTTTCCTGCCTTTTTTTTTTTTTTTTTAAATTGTGGGTGGGTGGGTGTGAGCCTCCTTGATATTGATTTTTTGAAGTAGATTGGATGTAGAAAGTCTTGCTTGTCTGTGAAGTAGCCCTGCTGGCTGGGAGGGTGTGGAAGTGTGGGACACAAGTCCCGTGGGAAAAATGGTGCTTCTCCTCCTCCTCTGCCATAGCCCAGAATCTGATCACCCGGAGCACGAGGATACATTATGTTCTCGCTTCTTGGATCTTTCATTTACCTTATGTTACCAGTAGACTGCTTTGCCCACTGACTTCTGAAAAGTCTCTATGTTTGTATATTTGCTCTCTGTTATCATGCTCAGTGTGTGTGTGCTCTTTGCAATTTCAGCTTTTCATTGTTACACACACACACACACACACACACACACACACACAGATAGGCACATACTGTGTTTTGCAAAACTTGATGCACTTCTTGTTTCCCGTTAGAGTCATGTCTTAGGAAGAACTCTAGCATCCATTTTCCAACCAGTCTTTTGAGTTGTGGTTGCTGCTGGATTGTGTAATCACCCTGTCGGTGTGTTCTGGGTCTGAACCAGAAGGTTCTTCTTTGTGGGGAGTTGGGATAATAAAGAGTTCGCTTCATTACAACCTGCTCCAACCTGGCTCTGCTGATGCTTCCCCATAATCTCATCACTTGGGAGGCAGAGGCGGGAGATCAGAAAGTTTAAGGCTAGCCTGTGCTACAGGAGACAGTCTCAGAAAACACCAAACCTCAAGAAACCCTAAATAAGACCTCTCTGGTTCAAAGTCCCCGGAAATCCCGCCCCCCGTTTTTAGCCTGGGAGGGAAAATTCTGAGCTAGCTTTCTCCTCTTCCATCTTGCTGTGGGCTGCTGTCAGTCTCCACGAGTCTAGACACAGTGGGTAGGATTTCCTCTGAGGAAGTGCAGCACCTTAATTTTGTAAGATTCACATGCCTTTCTTCTAAAAGTCACTGGATTAGTGTGTGGTTGGACATGTGGGTTAGGCCCCTGAGTTGTGCCTCTCATGGGTGTAACAGTGTGACATGACTCAGTTGAATGAGGGGGTGGCTTTCCGGGCTCAGCTGCATACTGAGAGTGCCGTGTAGGGGCTTGGAGCTCCCTTGGGGCCTCCTGTATGCTTCGTTTGTAAACGGTGAATAAGTTAGCATGCGCTACCTCTGAGTTACATCCTGGGGAATCTTTCTCTGTATCTGAAATGCCTTGTACACCTGGGTTTGTAGTGTAGGTAATCAGAAGAGCCTGGAGCACTTTGCTGTCTTTCTGGAGAGACCTGCTTCCCCCCAAACCCACAAGGCTGCTGGTTGAATTACTCTCCCTGCTAGACAAGAGCTCCATCCTGAGCCCTCAGGACAGGGCTTGCTCCTCACTTCCAGCTGAGCTGGCCTCCTTCCTGGCCTGGGATGACAGGCATGCACTACCACATCCAGCTGGAAGTGCCCCCTGAATTGTACTTTTCCCTTGCACTGATCACACTTGTCAGGGATGCTTATTCCTGTGCTGGCATACCAATCATCTTAAGAAGTTCCCATTTTTTTCTGCAGTTAGTGGAGAACAGGGAGATTAAAAGTTCCTTGCTGGTCACTGGGATTTCTTTATGAGAGGCCAGAAAGAGGAGAGTTTGTCTATAGGTCCATGGTTTCTCTCACAGTGAGAGATAAGTATATTTGCATGAAATGTTTCTTATCTTACCTTTGTGTCTTGATGAGTGCTGAGAGAGAAGATTAGATGAAGATCTGGAGGGGACAGTAGCATGAGTGCTTGTAGGTAGAGAATTCAGGGGCCATGAAGCATACACTCTTTCTAGCACAAATATACTTCTGGTTGTTCTTCTAATTTTTCTTTCTTAAAATTTTTGTTTTATTTATTATCATTATCATCATCATCATCATTATTATTGTGTGTGTGTGTGTGTGTGTGTGTATGTCTATGTCTACAATGTGTCAGTGTGCTTGTGCTCATGTGTGCATACAGCTGAGCACAGACCACGGCAGATGTGTGGAGCTCAGAGGACAGTGTGTGGGAGCCAGTTCTCTCTATCTTGAGATCTAGGGGATTGAACTTCGGTGGCCAGGCTTATGTAGCAAGCCCTTTTACTACTGAGTGTGTTCTTGCTGGTCCTTTTGTATTTTCCAGTTGGTGGTTATTGCTTGCATTTAAACGTAGATGTCTGATGAAGTTATTCAAACGTATGGTTTAGCTGGGACAGTGGCCTTGCCTTTGAGTAGGAGGAGACAGCCAGGGACACTCAGTGACTGTTTTTGAGAAGTTTTTCATGTTGGTCAGAGTTGCTATAGTGAGAGTCCTCAAGGGATGGATAGCATTTGGTAGAACCAGGTCGGCTTAGGCAGTGCCTGCAGGCTTTGAGACGTGGTACTGCAGTTTATGTCTGCGAGCCTTCAAGTAGCAACTGTGACTGCTTCTTCCAGGCTGATGTTTCCCAAGCCAATATCTGTAGCTGATTACTTTGATGACCCCCTTTATAAGTTTTGGATGTATATGGCTAGCTCTCTTGTTTTCTTCAAATAAATGTTGTGTATATGGCTAGCGCTCTTGTTTACTTCAAATAAATGTTGTGTTAAGACTTCAAATTTCCTCAGTTCCAAACGGCCTGTTTGTCTTTCTGGATCAGAATATTTGTACCACTAGGGCCAACTCCCAACTTCCAGGACCACTCACCCTAACCATGCTTATTCTCTGCCACTTCCTTCAGGAGTCATCATTTGTCAGGTCCTCTTGAGAAATTAGGGATTTCTCTGTGGTCACATTTCCCAGGGCTGCCTTAAGCTCCCACAGGTGCTATTTCCTTGTCAGTTAGTTATCCTCTGTCTTGGAACCTTCTGCACAGAGTTTGACTGTAAAGGGAGACCTCAGTCTTGAGGCATATGCATGTGTGAATGAGGACCATTTTGTTTAGGCTTGGCCAGCTGAGCTGGTCTTTTTGGAAGAATTAGAGTTGGGATGTGCTAGCACGGGAACCACCAGTCCTGAGTCATGTGCTTGTTTGTGAGGTGATGAACGGTCCAGGAAGCATGGACATCGAGCTGTGTGATACACCAGTTACTTTTGTGTTTGTATCATCTTTATGGTTTTCTCGGACCTTTCATGCTAGAAGGTGAAGAGTCATCAGTATTTTTGCTTCTGTCGTGAGTGGCAGGGGGAGACGAGCTCTGTCTGTGCTGATGTGAGTTGCTGGCAGAGTTCTCCTCCTGGGCTCTTCTGCTCAGGTAAAGCAGAATCCTAGAGTAGGCCTTTGAGATGGGACCTTTGAGTGGGAAAGGATTTCAGAACATTTCAGAGTGAAATAGAATTACCTTAGTCAAAGGATATACTGTCAAACAAAGTTTGCAGACTAAGCAATGTTTAGAAACTAAGGAAAATTTAAAATTTGGAAAAATGTGAGCTGGTTTAATTCTTCAAAATTAAAAGCAAACATTTTTATTTGAAGTGTATGAATGGTTTGCCTGTGTGTGTATATATGGGCATCATGCACACACCTGGTACCTACAGAGGCCAGATGAAGGTGTCAGAGCCCTTGAAACTAGAGTTAGAAAACTGTGATCCTTCAGGAAGATGCTGGGGAAACCAGGTCCTCTGCAAGAACAGCAAATACTCTTAACTGTTCAGTCATCTCAACGGTTGAAGAATTCTCATTTGTAAACGAAATGTTGAGGTGGGTTATGAGACGCTTTGTATAGATTTATGAGGAAAGAGGAGCAGTAGCTGGGCAGAGGTGGTGCATGCCTTTGATCCCAGCACTCGGGAGGCGGAGGCAGAGGCAGAGGCAGAGGCAGGCGGATCTCTGAGTTCGAGGCCAGCCTGATCTACAGAGTGAGTTCTAGGATAGGCTCCAAAGCTACACAGAGAAACCCTGTCTGGAAAAACCAACCCCGACCACCACCAGGAAAAAAAAAAAAAAAAAAAGAGGAGCAATAATACTGTTGAATGCAAGGCCACAAACATCCTGACCCTGTGTGGGCACATTTCATTGTTGTTAATATCTTAGTCTTGAGGACACACGCTATCTCGGATAATTTTGATTTTTAGGTTCTGTTGAAGTATTGGTGAAATTATTAAGGCCACTCCACGTAGTTAAAAGGGAGGTTTATTTTGTGGGGTAACTTACAAATGAAGGGGTAGGTTGCAGGCAAAGGTATAGGGTAGTCCGGCGGTGTTCTCTGGAGAACTCTGCTCGGTCCACCTCTAGCGTCCCGCGTCCCGGAACCAAGAGACCACCTCCTCCTGCTCCTTGGTCCTCCGCTCCTTCCTCTGCCCCGCCTTGTGGGCGTGATCATTACTGAAGCCTCAATGGGGGTTGGAACTTCCAGGCCAATGCTGGGATGGCTACCCACTACATTGAAGTTTCTTAAAGGGCAGGTTCTGGGGTGGGAGGCTGATTTCTTTTCCCACATTCCCTTCATTTCTCCTGATTTTCTATTCTGCTTTACAGTATTTGCTAACTTCCTGGTTGCAGCTTTTATTACTGAAGAATATTATTTTATGTGTATGGATGGTTTTCCTGCATGTATGTCTGTGTGCCACTTGAGTGCCTGGTGCCTGAAGATGTCATTTGGATTCCCTCCCCTGGAACTGGAGTTCAAGAAGGTTGTGAGCCAGCATGTGGGCACCAGGAATCAAACCCTGGAAGAGCAAACTGTGCTCTTGATTGCTGAGCCATTTTATTATTTTTAAAACCTGGTACTTGGAAATATTTTTTTAATAATTTATTTAAATTGATTTTGTGTGCATTGGTGTAAAGGTGTCAGATCCCCTGCAACTGGAGTTACAGACAGTTGTGAGCTGCCATGTGGGTGCTGAGAATTGAACCCAGGTCCTCTGGAAGAGCAATCAGTGCTCTTAACCGCTGAGCCATCTCTCCAGCCCTGGTAATATTTTTTTTTAATAACCTGTAGCACGAATCTTAAAAGTTCTTATTAATAAAAACAAACCTGGAGCCAGGTACTGGGGTGAATGCTAGAAAATCAGAGAAGCAGCACAAGCCAGAGCTACCTCACCTTACCAGTTCCTCAGCTGATCCTGTTTCCTCAGACTGGAAGCCTCTAAGTCCTCATCCAAATGGATTTCAGCTGCACTGCTTCTAAAAGCCTTAAAAGCTTAACGAGGCTCTAGTTCCTCGTCCCTACGCCTTAAATACCTTCCTGCTTCTTGCCATCACTTCCTGGGATTAAAGGCTCTTGTTACCACGCCTAGCTGTTTCCAGTGTGGCCTTGAACTAACTCACAGAGATCCAGACTGATCTCTGCCTCTGGAATGCTAGGATTAAAGGTGTATGCTACCACTGCCTAACTTCTATGTTTAATATTATGGCTGTTCTGTTCTCTGACCCCTGGATAAGTTTATTGGGATGCACAATATATTAACCACAGTAACCACTGTAAGACTTTTTTCCTTATAAGGTGCTGCAATTGATACATGTTCATGGTGTAAGGCTTATAGTTATTGCTTTTTTTTTTTTTTTTTTCCAGAGCTGAGGACTGAACCCAGGGCCTTGCACTTGCTATGCAAGCGCTCTACCACTGAGCTAAATCCCCAACCCCTTTTTATTGCTTTTAAATATATTTCTTTAAACAAGACCCTCACTTTATTTGGTTCTAGACTACTGTACATTGCTAGAGGCTCTATCTATACCTTTGAATGACACAGTATGTGTATGCCAGTGTGTGTGTGTGTGTGTGTGTGTGTGTGTGTGTGTGTGTGTGTGTGTGTTGGGGGGTAGGTTAGAGGACAACCTCAGGTTTCAGTCTTTCTCTTCCACTTTGAGATGGGGCCTTTTGATTTTTTCCTGCATACACTTGGCTAATTGGCCAGTGAGCTTCTCTCTCCTCAGTTACCATCTCTCTGCAGAAAAGCTGGGATTATAAATACATGCTACTAAATCCTGCCTTTGACTTGAACTCAGGTCTTTATGTTCTGAGGCAGGTTCTTTGCCCACTGAGTTGTCTCCCCAGCTGAAATTAGATGTTTGAAGGTGTTCACAAGGTAAAAAGATGGAGAGCAAACAAACTATGGGTGACAGCTATTGTCATTGTGACCTTTTTCTTTTTCAGACAGGGTCTCACTGTAGAGACCTGGCTGGCCTGGAACTAAGAGAGATCCTCCTGTCTCTGCTGCCCAACTGCTGGGATTTCAACACTCTTAACAAAAACAAATCTATCACTGATGATTTTAGGATAACAGGGAGAAACAGTCTTTGCTTTAGACCTCGGGCTGCCTATGAGTGTTTTACTCATTACAGGTAGCTCGGTGTAATTACAGAAGTATTTGATAATAGTAGAAATAATCTTTTTGTTTTTGTGAGATAGGGTCTCAGTAGAAATAATCTTCTAATTATTTCATACAATTATAAAAAGATGACTACTGTGAAAGCTGTTAACCCTAGTGTTATGTGAATACAGTTTTTGTTAGTACTAGTGGATTATTGAAAATAATCTTGCAAATTTTAGCACAGGAAAATTAAATTGAAAGATTACAATTAGCCGGGCGGTGGTGGCCCACGCCTGTAATCCCAGCACTCGGGAGGCAGAGGCAGGTGGATCTCTGTGAGTTCGAAGCCAGCCTGGTCTACAGACAGGCTCCAAAGCTACAGAGAAACTCTGTCTCGAAAAACAAAAAAAACAAAAAAACAACAACAACAAAAAAAGAAGATTACAATTAGGTGGGTAGGAAACTCACCCTTTTGGAAGAATCACCCCTAAACTTAATTAGCTGAATGAACAAACAGCTAATGCTGAGACATTCTCATTGACTTTATGTACCATCCCACATTTGTTCTTGATGATGTGTGGTTTCCTTTGTGAGGTCATGAATGACGTTCTCAGTAAGACAAATAGTGTTACTATCCTAAGTGAACCAGCTGTCAGACTCACATCCACTGGATCGTCAAGCTTCGGTCTATATGGGGTAGGCATGTGTAGGTAAATAAAACTGGGAATCTGATTTCTGTCCCAAGTTGATCAAACTAACGATCTGATGGTGGCAGGGTTCCAGGGCCCACACAATTTCTCTTGTTCAGACAGGCATCCATGAACAGTTGGCTCAGGACCTTAAATAGTGTAAGGCTGTGACAACTGGGTGTCTGCCTTTGACTTTTTTTTTTTTTTTCAAGACAGGGTTT
Source organism: Onychomys torridus (assembly GCF_903995425.1). Classification (NCBI taxonomy): domain Eukaryota; kingdom Metazoa; phylum Chordata; class Mammalia; order Rodentia; family Cricetidae; genus Onychomys; species Onychomys torridus. The sequence continues at coordinate 34,287,130 of NC_050446.1, forward strand.
CTCTCTGTAGTTTTGGTGCCTGTCCTGGATCTCGTCCTGTAGACCAGGCTGGCTTTGAACTCACAGAGATCTGCCTGGCTCTGCCTCCCGAGTGCTGGAATTAGAAGTGAGCACCACCACCGCCCTGGCATGATTTTGACTTTTAAAGAAGATACGGTTTTGCCTAAGGGTTTGACTTCCCTAACAAGCATACACAGGATCTTCCACAGTTTGAGCAAAAGTGCATGGTTATGCAGGGAAAGTGTCAGTGGTGGTAGAGATGGAGACACAGCTCCACGTTGCTTAAAGTAGCCTGTGGACTTCCATCAGGCTTTTAGGGATCCTGACTCAAGTCAACACAGATTTGTGGCTTTGGCCAGAAAAGAATTTTAGTGTTAGTCTATGTGAAATAGAGTCAGAGTTGATTCAATTGAGAAAAGTGTTCAGGGAAAGAAGTGCACCCAAGAGCATGCATGGGTGTGAGCTTCTCAAAGAACAATTAGTTTATTAAAAGACATTTTTATGGATTTTGAAGCACAGAGGTCAAGGGGGAGAGAGAAGCCCAGGGAACGGATGAGAAACATCTAAGTGTGGCTGTGGAACCCTCAAGGAAGAGCTGCCCGTAAGTTCTTGTTATTAACCGTAAGCACTGTCTTGGTGACAAAAGCTGCCAAGGAACCTGTTTCTCCCCCTCTCCCCTCCCCTATCCCCCTCTCCCCCTCTCCCCTCCCCTCCCCCCCTCTCCCCTCCCCCTCTCCCCTCCCCCTCTCCCTGTCCTCTCCCTCCCTGTAAGTGAGATAGCAGAGCGGCTCTAGAGGGTCCTTGGACAGGCTTGCAGTCTACAGGTGAAGCCAGGGGCACTGAGCAAGAAGTTAGAGCATGTCCTTTTACCGGAAGTGGTTTTTGGTGAGATTGCTGGAAAAGTGCAGAAGGATGCCTTTAAGCAAGTGTTGATTGAGCTGGAATCTTGATTCTCTTCCCTTTGTCTCTAACTTGCACCAACAAAGACAGTGAAGAAGAGACCTCCGATGTCAGGATATTTACCTTTAATATATTAACATATTTACTATTTATATTAATATTTCCTGAGTAAAGAATGTTAATAATAATAATATTAAAAGCCATGTTGAAATTTTGGAGTTTGTGTGGGAGAAGGGAATAAAAAAATTTTAAGAAATGCCAACTTCTATTTTAGTGTATAATTTATAGTATTCCAAAATGAGTTCTCTGTAGAATCTAGTTACCAACTCTACTGAGATTCTTTAATTTAGGAGAGTAGAGCAGATATTTTACATCCAATATGGAACCCAACATATTTACATCGAATTTTGTGTGTGTGTGTGTGTGTGTGTGTGTGTGTGTGTGTATGTATGTTCTAAGTTAAAACTACCTTTAAACTTAGCAAGCTTTTGAGTTGCTCCCTATCAGTAGAGTGTAAGTGAGCTGTTCAGACAGGTCTGGTCACCACCCCTACTGGAAAATAGGATAATGGCTTCCTTGTAAGAGGTGGGTGTGCCAGCTGCTTTTGTGAATGGAGGGGAAGGTTTAGGCCAGTCAAATTATTTGCTCTTAAGTTAAAAAAAGTTAAATGAATAAAAATACACAGTGTCAGCCTTTTATGTTTAACAGAATAAAAGTAAACCAGAGGACTTTGGTGCGATTCTTATTTCTTACAATGTTTTTGGCTTCTGAAGAAGTCTGAAACAATTTTAAATCCTCAAGAGCAGAGCTTAAAAAAAGAAAAAAAAATCCAATCAATCCAGTAGTAGAAAACAAGGGAAAGAGAGGAAGCTCTCACAAACCCAGCCCTTTATTAGCAACTCACTGTGAACACAAAGCTTCTCCTTGACACTGTTGTCCTGTCACCGGCTAGAGAAAAACCTCTCTTCATCCCCCAGCCCCTTCCTTGTCTTTTCCTTCTTTTCTTAACAGTTCCCCCTGTAACAAAAGGAGTTACAGCAGGCTAAGTTATCATTTTGTCAGAGGACCAGGTCCTGGTGCCTGCCGACTGCCTATCTGTAAAGTGTCCACTGTCTTAGTGATGGACATCTCAGTTCGTCGGCTTTTGACTTCCAGGAGAATTTCATTAAGAAGGGAAAACTCCAGAAAGTTGTCTCCGAGTTTGACTTGAACACTGGTCTAAGGACCTGAAGCAGGCCTGAGGTTTACTGTCCTGGCGAGTGACCCAGGACTTCCACCAATTTCCCTGTGACAAACTCACAAGTACAGCTTGTAGCTTTGACAAGGCCACAATGGCATTTCTTTTCACAGCTCTCTTGACTTTATACTGTTTAAATACCCTGAGTTGTCTCTGAATTTGCATTTTTTTCTTTAATTCCTGTCAGCTCTGAATGTAACATTTACATAATCAATTGCCTTGTCCTGGTTTTTTTTTTTTTTTTTTTTTTTTTTTTTTTTGAGGTATTGCTTTTGAGTTGTGGGCTACCCATTGGCATGTTACTTTAAGATAGTTTCATAATCTGTACAATGTCATAGTATTAAGATTGTTATGCAATGACATTAACTTATTTTCTTTCTTTTCTTTATAGGCTGAGCAATGGCATTTCAAAAGGCCGTGAAAGGGACCGTTCTTGTGGGCGGAGGCGCTCTGGCCACCGTTTTGGGACTCTCTCAGTTTGCTCATTACAGAAGGAAGCAAGTGAGTAAACGCATGGGCTGATGAGGAAGCGTTGACGGCTGTGTGTGCTCATGGCTGTGTATAGGAATGACTCTTAAAATCCCTCCGTTTACAGAGATCCTCAGAGTACTGCCTTATGATGCCCACAATCTTTGAGTACCTCATGTTTTCAAATGGTAATGTCTTCTCAAAAGCCTCTGTTTTGGCTCTTTGATTAAAAAAAAAAAAGGGCTTCATTTATTTGTGCCAGGGTTGGTTCATTTGGACCTTACTTTGTCCAGTTCATTGAGATGCCTGGGTGCTTTCTTAGCTTTTGCACAGTTTGGCCTATTAGAAGGCAGGAGGCGGGGAAAGGAAGTGGGAAAGCCAAGGCCCGACTCTGTTGTCCGATTATATTTTTCTTTTCTTTTCTTTCTTTTTTTTTGAGACAGGGTTTCACTGTGTAGCTCTGGCTGCCCTGGAACTGTGTTGTTCAGGCTGGCCTTGAACTCACAGAGATCCCCCAGCCTCTGCCTCCAGAGTGCTGGGATTTGAGGCATGCCCCACAATGCCTTTATATTTCTTTCTTTCTTTTTTTTTTTCATTTTTGTTTTTGTTTTTCGAGACAGGGTTTCTCTGTAGCTTTGGAGGCTGTCCTGGAACTCGCTTTATCGACCAGGCTGGCCTCGAACTCACAGAGATCCACCTGCCTCTGCCTCCCAAGTGCTGGGATTACAGGCATGCGCCACCACCGCCCAGCTTCCTTTATATTTCTTAAATGCTAGTTCTTTATGTAACAAGTATGTTATCTCATGTAAGGAGGGTGATTCAGTGTATCCCAGCACAGCAGTGGGATGAATGTGAACATGGGAAGACAGAGTTCAGTTTCCTTTTATTTTTCTCTGTGTACCACAACCATGCCTTAGTACAGTTAAGGTGGAGAGCAGGAAATAGTCTCATGGCAGGATTTTGTTCTTTTAGGCCTGGAGATGCTGTGGTTGGTTTTGGCCTTATGTTTCTCTTCTCCCAGTCATCTGGGCAGACAGCCCTGCTTCAGGAGGAGGGTGGGAAAGCTCAGGTGGCCAGGCCTGCTTGTTTGCTGCTGCTCTTCATTTCTATGGCTACCTTTAAGCCATCAACTTTCCTACTAGTTCCTTCTAGTTCTTTGCATTAGAAGGTGGTAGACCCAGCCATATTGCTTGGAAGTTTCTATCCTGAATGGGAAATACCACAAAAAACACGTATTAAGAGGAATTCATGTATTGCTTCACAATTACCTTATCCTTACAGTGAATAAGCTCCTCAGATCCCCCCCCCCCCCCCCCCTGTAGATAGACAGGGCCTTACTCTGTAAGCCTGGCTGGTCTGAAACTCAGATGGCTCATGCTTGGCTTCATATTCCTGAGCACAGAAATCCCAGCACTCAGGAGGCAGAGGCAGATGAGTCTCTGAAAGTTCAAGGCCAGTCTAATCTACATGGTGAGTTCCAGGACAGCCAGGCCTACATAGTGAGATTCTGTCTTGAAAGAAACAAAGAAAGAGAGGGAGGGAGGGAGGGAGGGAGGGAGGGAGGGAGAGAGGGAGGGAGGAAGGAAGGAAGGAAGGAAGGAAGGAAGGAAGGAAGGAAGGAAAGAAATAAATACAAGGAGGCAATAATTACAGGCCTGAGCCACTGTGCCTGCCCAGGCCCCAAAGCTCATTTTCTATGTTTCTCCCTAAAGAGGAGAGGTATTAGAGAGACTCTATCACCCTGTCTTTTCATTCTGAACCATGGGCACTGTACCCCAGGGCTTCCCAGGGTGTGTGTGTTGCCCATATTAACTGTCTTGCTTCTGAGTCTCTTGTCTGTTGATTATGTTTGATAGGCTTTCTTTTCAAAAGTTGCCTTGGTTTCTTGAGAGTAAATGTGAAAGATGCTGCTTCTGTGGAGGCTATTTCAGAAGTCTGGGACAGGGACATCAGGGATTAGATTACATCCCTCATCTTGGCCCCACTCGAGTGTTATCTGAACCGAAACTGAGAAATGCCAGTGCCAAAGGTCATGATATCTAATAGGTGTTGCTAAATTCATACGTGGCTTATGTCTTTAACCATAGTAAGCATGTTTTACTATGAAGTTTATGACTTAGTGTTATCCCTAAATATTAACTGTTACATCTTTTGTAAATTAATTTTTTTAAGTAACTGATCTCACAGAGTAAATCTGTAACAGTGCTCCTGAACAGCCGAGTCAGGGCTGGATTTTAGAACATCAAAGCCTAACAAGGGTCTGCTGACTTCTACCATGTCGGCCACTCCCTCTCCTTAAGTTAGCCATCCTGACTATGCTAACAGCCCAGTGAAATGGATACCAGCAGTTTGAAGTCATTTCTAATTTTAAGTTGACAGGTTCTGTTGAAAACCAAGCAAAACCCACCACCACAGGCATCTTCCTGTCAGTGAGTTGCATAGGAAATTAGCTGTTTTTTTTTTCAGTGATTCCTGTTCCTTTAAGATACTGCCTTGAGGGTAGCCAAGTGTGCTGGAGCCATAGGAGTCAGGGGAAAATACAGTGTCCACAGGCCACCTGGAATACACTTCTCTTTTCCCACAAAGTATGAGCCAGTCAGAGACGCTGGGTGTGTCAGGGTGGTGGTGACCGACTTCAAGAGTAAAGAAAAAAAAGAAGAATCATCTACTCTTCGAGCCTTGTGAATTGGCTACATTTTTGTAAGGCTCTTAGATGTGCTCCATTTTTCTCCATTTCCTGTGTTGTGGGAAGCATTGCCTCATTGTACAGGTGTGTTCATCAGCTGATCTCCGCCCCTTGCCCTGCCCCCGCCCCAGAATTTTCTAAGAGGGTTCCAGTGTAAGACAGGAGGTGGAGCATGCCTTTAATTCCAGCACCCGGGAGGCTGAGGTAGGTGGATCTCTGTGAGTTCCAGGCCAGGTTGGTCTACATAGCCAGTTCCCAGGACATCCAGGACTACATAGTGAGACCCTGTCTCAGCAGAAAAAAAGAATAATTAGGTGTTGAAAAACCTCGACGTAGTGATACCCCAGGGAACTGTCCCTATAACTTTTAAGTTCAGCCCATTTGGCTGCATCACTGAGCTCTGTCTCCCTGGTCCTGGCTTGTGGATGTACCCTGGCTTTTCCCAGCACAAAGCTTCCGCTGCAAAGGACAGGCAGAGTGGTGAGTTAAGTACAAATGGGCAGATGCTGAAAAATTGGTCAATGGGACAAGGTTTAGGCTCTGGGCAGTTCACAAAAGCCTTTTTGGTTTTTTTGAGACAGGGTTTCTTTGTGTAGCTTTGGAGCCTGTCCTGAAACTCGCTTTGTAGACCAGTCTGGCCTTGAACTCACAGAGATCCGCCTGGCTCTGCCTCCTTAGTGCTGGGATTAAAGGCGTGCGCCACCACCGCCCGGCACAAAAACCTTTTTAATTATTCAGTTAAATTATCTCGTATTTGCAAGGACAAAAAGGAAAATGACTATTTAGACTTTAGAAAGCTTCCTAAAGAGAAACAATAAAACTGAACAAGATGTGGTTTTATTCGTCTTGAGGTCAATTGCTTGTCTCAGGAAGTGGCTGGACTGTTATTTCCAGAAGACAGGTGGAGCGTGAGGTGGTGGTAGTGACTGACTTTACAATACCCCCCCCCCCCATTTCACATTTATCTGTTTGTTTTTGTGTATTTATGCACACAAGTGTACAAGCGTGTGCCATTACACAAATGTGGATATCATAGACCAGCTGGTGGGACTGAACTCAGGTTGTCAGGGTTGGCCTTTGCTAGCTGAGCCATCTCATTGACGCTCTGGGGTCTTTTATTGCAGATGTAGGTTAATATTTATCTTATCTTGTCACTGATCCTATTCACCCAACTCAAGCAGAAGTTAGGAAATAGCTCTCCTACTTGCTGAGGCCCTCAGGACAGTTTTCAGAAGTGATGGTGGAATGCTAGCCTCTTCACAACTTAGGAACAGGACCATGACTTTCAGTAGAAGTGGTCTTTTGGAGCTGGGAGAGCCTGAATCTTCAGTTACGTGGAGGAAAGGAGATGAATGTGGGCTGATTTCTTTTGACCCTGTCTGCCCAAAGGGAAGGGACTTACAGAAAAAGTATCCACAGTCTCGGCCCACTTCCCTCTTTCGTCTACTGCTTTTAGAATAGTCTTTGAGGGACCTTTTCATTTTCCTTTCTAGCTTTTGGAGCCTGTCCTGGACTAGCTCTGTAGACCAGGCTGGCCTCGAACTCACAGAGATCCGCCTGCCTCTGCCTCCTGAGTGCTGGGATTACAGGTGTGCACCACCACCGCCTGACCCTATCCCCTTATTTTTAATGTGGAGGTTCAAATATGGTAGGCTTATGCTCTACTGAGATGGCTACATCCCAGCTGCCTACTTTTAAATCACACTGACATTGTAGTAAGACAGCAGACAGCTCCCTTAGGCACAAGGGTGGGTCTGTGTGAATCATGAGCTAGTCATCATGACCATTCCCCTGACGGATCGTGTAGATGAATTCCTAAACGGTCTTATTAAATAAAAAATCATGGAGCCAGATAAAGGGGTGAAACCTGAGAGATCAGGGAAATAGGGAAAGCCACAGCTAATCTTACTGACTCTGCAGCTTCCAAATGTGAGTGACTTCCTGTCTACCCATGCCTATATATACCTTGCTGCTCTGCCATCTGATTTGCTCTCTCTCTGTCCAGCTACATCACTTCCTTTTCCTGCCCAGCTCTGTCACGTCCTGTCTGTTGTACAGACCTCTAGACCTCCATGGTTAACTAGTGTTGGAATTTAAGGCATGTGCCACCATGCCTGGCTCTGTTCCCAGTGTGGCCTTGAACACACAGAGATCCAGACAGATCCCTGCTTGCCAAGTGATAGGATTAAAGGCGTGTGCTACTGTTGCCTGACTTCTTTGTTTACCTATAACAGCTGGCCTTATCCTCTGATCTCCAGGCAAGCTTTATTTATTAAAGCACAAATAAAATATAACCACAGGATCATCTTTCCAACTAAGAGAGCACGCATGAAGTATGTGGACTCCTCATTGGTTCAACCTGCTGTGTGCTCAAAATGACCATTCTCAATAAAGATGACCTCAATCTCCTTCTAGTTCTCCCTAGAAGTCCCCTCAAAAACCATGGGTTGGGGCTGGAGAGATGGCTCAGTGGTTAAAAGCATGTACTGCTCTTCTAGAGAATCTGCTTTCAATTCTTGGCATCTGTGTCAGATGTATGACCACTGTATGTATGTAACTCTGGCTCCACAGGATCGGATACCTCTGGCCTCTGCAGGCACCCGCTCTCATGTGCATATCTTCACATGCAAGATGCACTCATACACATAACTAATACTACTAATAAAAGACCACTGGGCAGGGCAGTACATCCTCCCTTCCCTACTTTCCTTTTCAATGCCCAATATCTATCCAGGGTCTCGCACATGCTAGGCTGGCACTCCCTCACTGAGCTGTACCCTCAGCCCTCTTTTATTTTCCATTTTAAAATATCTTCTCACTAAATTGCATATCCTCCTCAGCTGCTGGTAGTATACACCCGGCTGAGCTCCATTTAAAATCTGCCTTTCTTCTCTCTTTCTTTTTTAAATTTAATCTTTGTTGTTGTTGTAGTTGGAATTAATATCAGAGCCTCACACATGCTAGACCAGCCTTCTACCTCTACACTGAGTTAGTGTGTCATTTGCCGGGAACAAGTTGATGGTGACTCATTATTTAGTGCAAGTGGGCTTAATGATAAACATCTAGTTGAAAGGGCCTTACATGCTGTTCTTACCCAGTCCAACAGTGGACACAAAGGAAGTGGCAGAGCCTCCACTTTCTAATCCTAAGCAGCTCACGGAGTGGAGTGGTTTGAAGGGGAAATTGAGTGCAGGAAAGAGAGAGCTGTGAAGCATTTCCAGAGTAGTAGGTTTATGAAGAACAGGAGTGGGCAGTATTAGTGTCAGGACTGCAGGAGCATTCCCCAGGCAGCTAGGAAGAATGAAGGTGGCCATGGAGGAAGGAGCAGAATAGGCTGACATAGGAGAGTTTAACCCAGGACTACTGTAGCCTCTTTTCATGTTTGGACAAAGGCATTTTTTTTTTTTTTCCGTGAAAAATAATTAACTCATCATCGATTCCACACCCATTAAGGTACTAACTGGAAAAACTGATGTGACGATGTGGTCTTCTCTCTAACCGACCTGTGGTTGATGTAACAGCTCTGTTTAGTTGTGAGGGGCCCTTCTTGGGTAACGTGGTACATTTTTGTTCTTTCCATTACCTACTCTGGAGTCAGAGTGGGCTTTGTGAGGTCACTCTGAGGTGAAATTGATTGATGATTATTTCTTTCTTCCCCCACTCCCAGATCAAACATAAAGCAGGGGGTAGGCTTTGGGAATGAGGTCTGTGTAGCTTGAAGTGGTCTTATAAGGGTCAGGGGATGGAGACTCTGCTGATGAGTCTCCCTTGAAGCATGTGCTCTGTCGAGAAATTCCTGCAGCCTGCATTGAGCACCCCCCCCACACACACACACACTGTGTCTGTTTTTAGCAGTTTAGAGATTGTAGACAGTTTTCCTGAATTTTGACCTCGTTTTTCTTCCCGTAACAATGAATATAGCAGTAGTTTATTCTTTACGGGACTGGAGAGCAAAGGGATGCATGGGTAATTAAAGCCCACAAGAATGTTGAGAGCACAGTTTCAACGTATATTTCAGTCTTTTCCTTTCAGTATGCTATTTGTAAAGTTGTAAGAAAGCAGTGCTTTCCTATTGGTAGAATGGACACAAAGGTTCCTTCCTTCCTTCCTTCCTTCCTTCCTTCCTTCCTTCCTTCCTTCCTTCCTTCCTCTCTCCCTCTCTCTCTCCCTTCTTTCCTTCTCTTTCTTCCTTCCTTCCTTTTTTCTTTTTTTCTTTCTTTCTTTTTTTTCAGTAGCAGAAGACAAGATTGGAGAGAACCAAAAAAAAAAAAAAAAAAAAAAAAAAAAAACCAAAAACCAAAAAACCCAAACCCACAAATAACAGAATGATCAACTCTATTCAAAATAAATGTTTAATTTTTCCTTATGAGGCCAACCTCGTCTACAGAGTGAGTTCTGGGGCAACTAGTGCTACACAGAGAAGTCCTGTCTTGAAAAAAGGAAAGTGGTAGAGTACTGGCTGCTCTTCCAGTCTGGTCTGCTGGAATATGTAATTCTTGTGCCCCAGCCTCCTCAGCCGTGGATTTACAGGGCAGACCAATACCAAGACTGGTAGTAGCTTCATGTGTTCATTTACCTTTCAAGTGCAGCAGGGTTTTGGTGAACTTGTTGGAATGTGCAAAGTATGAATGTTTTGAGACTTTGATTTTTCATGAAATGAGGGTAAGGATTCATCCCAGGCTTTCCCGCTCCAAACTCTCATTCAATCTGGCTGAAGAGGCCAGCGGTGTGGCACACATTGGGTCTTTAGATTCACATACAACTTTTTCTCTTTCTCGAAATATGAGATGCTTACATTGGACTACACTGGGATACCAGCCGGGTGGTGGTGGCGGCACACACCTTTACTTGCATAACTCGGGAGGTAGAGGCAGGTGGATGGATGTCTGTGAGTTTGAGGCCAACCTGGTCTACAGAGTGAGTTCTGGGACAGCCAGTGCTACACAGAGAAGTCCTGTCTTGAAAACAGAGAAGAGAAAAGGAAAGTGGTTAGAGTACGGGCTGCTCTTCCAGCGACCCAGGTTTGATTCCCAGCACCCACATGGGCGGCTCACCTACGCCTGAAGCTCCATCTTCTGGGGATCGGATGTCCTCACACAGAGATATGCACATTAAAAAAAAAAAAAAAAAAAAGGAATTTGACTTCAATGGGGGAAGCTTCCCAATCTGAGGGTATTTGGAGTCCGAATCAACCAGAATGTGTGTTCATGAGCCACATTTGTTTACTTGCCAGATGGCCTTGAACTTGTGACCACACTTGTCTGTTCTCCCTAGGTAAACAATTTTTCCTCTTACAGAGGCATTTTTCATAGATTTGCAAGCAGCCTTTTTCTTCAGAAGTCTTACTATAAAAGGGTAAAAACAAAATTTCTAAGTTGGGGATAATAAGTAGATGCCAGATCAGATGTTCAAAGGCAGCCATGCCTACACTGTAGGAAGCTTGCTGAGGCTATGGGAGATGACATCTCCAAAAGAAGACTAGCCGAGGCTGTGTGTGAGATCACAGTTCCAAAGGGAGGCTAGCCAAGGCTATGTGAGACCACACCTACAAACAACATCAACAACAAAAGCCTAGACAACAGCAAAACTTATAAACTCAACAAATAATAATTCAAGTTTTCTTATCAATTCTATTCTGTTATTTTCTTTGAGCTTAGCTGAAGCGTTATATCCCTTGAGCAATATCTAAACCACCTCCCCGCTGTGTTATAGTTCAGGGTCCTGACAGCCAGTGTTCTCAGTTTCTGTGTGTTTTACTGTTTTAGATTCAGTATCTGAGATCATTTAGGCTTATGTTATCTTATCACCTTATCATAATATCCAACAGGTGACCCAAGGTTGTCACCTAGGAATTTCCTTTCTTTTTAAGCAGAATTCCATGGTGTGTATATCTTAAATTTTTCTACAAAGGATGAGGTCTCATACTAGGGAAAGATCCAGAATTATGGATTGTATACAAAGTAGGTAAGTTGAATATTGGCTTGCCATACAGATCTTAACAGTTATAGTTTTTAAATATTTATTTTATGTGTATGAGTGTTTTCCTGCACTACACACATGCTTGGTGCTCACAGATGCCAGAAGAGGGAGCTGGATCCCCCAGAACTGGAGTCACAGACTGTTGTAAGTGGCCATATGGGTGCTGGAACGAAATCCAGGTCCTCTGCAAGAGCAAGTGCTCTTAATTGCTGAATCATTTCTCCTGCCACCTTACAGTTGTGTGTTAATCCCAGAAATGAATTGCTGGAATATGCAAGCCAATCACTCTAGCAAGCACGCCCCCAAACTCATGCTTATAGCAAACTAACTGTCCTTACCATTCAGTGTGGGAAGGTGAGGGACCCACCTCTTCCTGTGGTTCTGGAACTTGTTACCTGTAGGGCTTTGCTGCCTGCAGTCCCATTTCCCTGGAAGAAGAGAATCATGTTGTTAAGCACCCAGCCACTACATGTATCCTGAATGTCGTTTTTAATCTAGCTGACTAATGAGCTGTTTCTTGTGATGAGAGTTTTATTGTTAGGGCTTATACCAAAGGCATTCATTAGCCATTTGCTTCTCTTATTTAGAACCCTGTGCATAGACTCCTGGAAAGGCTGTTTTTCTCCTAGAAATACGACTAAGTGTGTTGGGAATGTGCCTGGTCTAAAGCTTGATGAGGATTCGGAATACTCTGTATTTTAGATAAGGCCAGTTGAAACTATTCTTAACCACTCTGTATGCTTAACTGTTTCTTATGAGACATGCTTCATCAAGGCACTGAAATTATGCAGGCAGAGCTGGGAATGTTCTCTGAAGAGCATCCTATGTGCTTCTCTCTAATTCTGGTTTTTATTTAACACTTAGCTCTCAAAGTGGGGCCACGGCAGCAACTTGTGGTTCTAACTCACATCGGGCCTTCGAGGAGTTTGGGATGCTATTTTGTCGCTGGCATACAGAATCAGCGAGGTTAACTGTACTTCTATAGGTCATCCTGTGAGTCAACGGCTGAGCTAGGATTAGCGCTGACAGCTGGTGAGCTGCTAGGCTGTTGCTAACGGAGCAGCATTGACATTCACTTTGATTTGACTTTGCATTTCATTTTCAACTATTTATTCATTTTAAGGCCTTTTAAAGAAACTTTTTAGGGATATTGTGGGACGGAGGAAACTTTCTATAAATGCCCCGGGAGAGCCCTCTTGCTTCTGTCTCCTTTTCCATCCTCCGAGCTTGATAGTTTCATATTTGTGTTTGGAAAGCTTTCTCTAGGTGTTTTTTTTTTCTTTTTTTCTTTCCTACATTTAGAATAAAAGATACTTTTAAGGTTGGTAGTCCCAATTTTTACCTTATTTTGTAATCTGAGATTTTTTGACAAAAACTTATAAGGTCTAATTGTGTCATAGCATGTATGTATGAGAGACTCTTCTGCACATGTAACATGCATTTGATGAATTACCCAGAGATGGAAAGTGTGCATCTTAAGTTTGAGCATGAACTATTTCGAGCATAAGGTTCAAGTGTAGTGGGCTGGTCCCTTGACTCAGTGGGTCAGTATAGTACTCATCTGAGAGGGATATGGGGCCTGTTTCAGTTCTAGGTTAATACCTTATGGAGAGTTTTAAGGCTAAGCGCTGCTTTGTAGACACCAGAGTCTTCTCTGTGATTGCACCGTATGGCTGGCTGCAGGCTGTGCAGGTGAGCTAGGATTTCTAGAGTTCATTAATTGCATTGGAAGTTCTGCACTGTAGAAGGTGTGTTGTGGTGCTCACTTTCTTTTTGGTTTTTCAAGACAGGGTTTCTCTGTGTAGCTTTGTGCCTTTCCTGGAACTCACTCTGTAGCCCAGGCTGGCCTCGAACTCACAGAGATCCGCCTGCCTCTGCCTCCCGAGTGCTGGGATTAAAGGTGTGCGCCACCACTGCCCGGCATGGTGCTCACTTTCAATCCCAGCACTCGGGAGGCAGAGGCAGGCAGATATTAGAGTTTGAGGCCAGCCTGGTCTACTTAGTGAGTTTCAGGATAGCCAGAGCCAGGCAATAGAGAGACCCTGTCTCAAAACAAAAGCAAACAACAACAACAAAACCTTAAACAAACAAAAAGTTCTGCATCCCTTGTAACACGGTGTTTGGCTGATCTAGGGAGCAAAGATAATCTAGCAGAGCTGAGGATATTCAATTTGGAGTCAAACGAAACTGGTTCTAAGTCTCTTAATTACATGCTCAAGGAATACATTTAGTTTCTCCTCAGGTCAAGGAATACCTTCTGGGACTAGGGGTGTAGTTCTGTGGTAGAGAGTTTTTCTAACATGCTTGAAGCCCTGCGTTCAATTTCCATGACTACGTTTTGTTTGTTTGCATTTTTCTTTTTTCCCTTCCTTCCTTCCTTCCTTCCTTCCTTCCTTCCTTCCTTCCTTCCTTCCTTCCTTCCCTCCTCCCTTCCTCCCCTCTCTCCCTCCCTCCCTCCCTCCCTCCCTCCCCCTTTCTCTCTCTCTCTCTTTTCTTGAGACAGTTTCTCTGTGTAATAAATAGCCTTGGCTGTCTTGGAACTCGCTCTGTAGACCAAGTTTGCCTAGAACTCACAGGGATCCACCTGACTCTGCCTCTCCAGTGCTAGGATTAAAAAGTGTGTGCTACCATGCCCAGCTTACATTTAAGAAAAGAAGAAGAAAAAAGAAAAGAAAGAAGGAAACAAAAAGAACTATGTGAAAGGATGCCTCCTTTATGAGATGCTATTTGGGGACTGGGGTGGAGTAGCAGCTGCTGGACAACCATGAGTTATTTATGTATCTCTTTTTCTTTTCCTTTCTGTCCTCCTCAACCCCAGATTTGCTCTCTAGGCCCTCCGCTTCCTTTTTAAAAAAGTATTTATTTTATGTGCATATGTGGGCACCACATGTGTGTATGTGTACCCTGTGCATCCCTGGTGCTCGAGGAGGGCAGGGGGAGGAGATCAGATCCCCTGGAACTGGACTGGCAGGCAGTGTGGAACAGCCATGGAGATGCTGGGAATCCAGGTCCTCCTCGAGAGCAGCCCATGCTCTTCACCACTGAACAAGCCCTTCGGCTTCTAGATACTCTGATTCCACTGGGGAGCAATGGTTTGTTTGGGGCTAGTGAGATGGCTTAGTAGGTAAACAATCTTTCTGATGACAGTGAGGGCAATCTCTGGAACCCATAGAGGAAGGAGAGAATGACTCTTAAAGATATCCTCCAGCCTCCGCTTGCATGCTACGGCATGTACACACGGGCACACACGCTAATAACAATAATACATTCAATTAAGATGAAGGACATAGATTCAATATTTATTGAAAGCCAGTCAGTGGCATCCTCAAAACTTAGCTCGTCTGGCCACTTCTGGTGTTTGTTTGTTTATTTATTTATTTATTTATTTATTTATTTATTTATTTATTTATTTCAGACAGAGCCAACACTTTCCCATTTTCCCAGCAATTTCTCTTGACTCTAACATTCCATTGCTAAAGTTCTACTGTGGGAGAAAGTGATAGTTGTAGGGAGAATAGATTTGCAGGAAACTCTTCCCCCTCCCCCTCTAAAGTTTAGTAAGTGATTGTTTGGGTATATTCTGATTGCACAGGGCTCTGTGCCTATCTCAAAGGAATCATGGCCACTGATGGGCTCTACAGCACCTTCAGGATGCATGAGAGATCCATGCTCAGTGCCTAGAAAGAGGGTGGATGTGTAAAGATAACTTGACGGAAGCTGCTTAGAGGAGGAAAAATTCACTTCAGCTCACTGTGAGTTATGATGGGAAGAGGATGTTGGCTAAAGCAGCCAGCTCCTGATTCCTGGTGGTGGGAGCTAACAGCAGCTTCTGGTGTCTGAGCCACTTCCATCAACCAAGACCCACAGAACCAAACAGCATCACCAGCTGGGATCCACATGTTCAAACACATGGGCCTCTGGGGACATGGGCCATTTAAAGTATAGCAATGGACTTGTCTGGTTCGCGGTGAAAATGAGAGTTACCTCATATCCACTGGCTATGGAGCAAGCAGGAAGCCCTCATGAGTGCGAATCTGTTCACACAGAAACATGTGGCTTACTGTCACAGGAATACAAGAAAGCCCGTCGTCCATTTAGTCACGGGAGGACCCATGAGGTGAAGATCATTCAGACATCTGGAGATAAACCAAATGAGGACGGCTGTCACTTTTTGCCTGCAGGAACACACAGACGTGGTTAGTCTTTTTCAGGGACAACGACACAGGAAGCAATATCTCTTCAGTCTAACTGACTCCATTGATTGAACGGCATAATAGGGCGAGCGAGAGTGATGGCTGAAGTCTAAAGTGATTTGCATGAAGCCTACTCTATACTCCAATGATTACTATACATGATTACAGGACAACCTGGCTGTTAATTGCCTGTGGTCTTTAAATATGCACTTCTTTCAGAAATAGACACTAATTATTTATCTTGTTTTCGGTCTCACCCGAAGTTGCAAATGTCTAGGATTTTTTTTTTTTTTTAAATTAGCAAGTCTAATAGTGTTCAGACATGGTACAGCTGATCTCATTCGAAATCCTGTTCAAGGGAAATGCTCTTTGGTAACTTCAGATTGTGAACTTGACTTCCAGTTCTATGTAGAGGCAAGTCTCTCTTTGTTTCAAAAGGAGATATTTTATTTGTAGTTGTGTGTCTGTATCTGTCTATGTCCACAAAAATGCAGGTTCCCTCCGAAGCCAGAGTCAGACAGATTCCCCTGGAGCTGGAATTACATGGAAGGTTGAGCTACCTAATGTTTGTACTGAGAATCAAAGTTGGGTCCTCTGTAAGATCAGTGTGTGCTCTTAACCACTGGAGAAAGCGGTTTCTCCAAGCCCCATGCAAGTCTCTGACACAATGCTGGAAAAATTTATTTTATTTTTTCTTGTAGTACTGGGTATTGAACCTAGGGTGTTACAGGTGCTAGCCAAGACCTTTACCACTGAGTTACAGCCCCAACTCACATTTATTCATTCATTTATTTATTTATTTATTTATTTATTTATTTATTTATTTATTATGTATACAGAAGAGGGTGCCAGATCTATCTATCTATCTATCTATCTATCTATCTATCTATCTATCTATCTATTTATTATGTATACAGAAGAGGGTGCCAGATCTCATTACAGATGGTTGTAAGCCACCATGTGGTTGCTGGGAATTGAACTCAGGACCTCGGGAAGAGCAGTCAGTGCTCTTAACCTCTGAGCCATCTCTCCAGCCCCCCTCCCCCAACTCACTTTTTAAGACAGGGTCTCACTAAGCCGCCCACAATGGCCTTGAACTTTCTGTCCTTCTGCTTTCCTAGTAGGTGGGACTTCAGGCCTCTGATTTCCGTGGTGAGGTTAGGTAGCTGATCCTGAATCTAGTAGTGCTGGGTTTGTTCTGGGTTTAGGCCTAGGGCAGTGAATTCCACGCTTCCAGTGGACAGGCTGGTAAAATGGAAGTGTGAGAGCAGTGAGGAAGTGTCCTGGAGCTTATAAGTCCTGCCCTACCTACAGGCCACAGCCCCTAGTACACAAGGGTTCCTTAATCTCAGTTAGGACTCTCGAGATTTATGTGACACTGAGCCATGTTTAAAGTTGGATATGTGAGGCAGATTTTAAGGGAATAGTGTGACAGGAAAGAGCAGACGTATAAATTATCATGCTGCCCCTGCTTCCCTTCCGGTTTCACCCAGCTGATGCCCACTAGTTCTGACTTGATTTCGCTGGCCTCTCTAGTGAAGCTTGGCCAGGATGGATGAGATGCCTTCTCTGACTGGCCCTTCCTTCCTTCCTTCCTTCCTCTCTGCCTCCTTCCATGCCAACCCCCCTCCCTCCTTCCTTCCTTCTTTCCTGTATAGCTAAACTGGCCCTTAACACTTTGTGTAGCTGAGTATGACCTTGAACTTCAGATTCTCTTTCCTCCAGCAATTGTTAGGATTACAGGCATGCACTACCTGACTTGTCTGATATACTGTTGTGGGTTGAATCCTATTCCCAAGGGTTTTGTGCATGGGGGGGGGGCACTCTGCTTATTTAGCTTTACACACACACACACACACACACACACACACACACACACACACACACACACACACACACACAGAGTCCCCCGACCCTTTTAGCCTTTTCTCTGCCTTAAACACCCTTGTAAGTAATATTAGAATTGCCTTCCTATCCTTCCGTCTCCTGTCTATAGATTGCTTGAAGGACTTCCCAACACAGTCTTTTGTTGAGAGAGTGGTGCTGAGTCTGGCATCTGCGATCTCATGAGCATTTTGGTCTCTCAGTCAAGTTGGGACATTTTGGATCTATCCATCAGCAGATCTCTCCTCCCAGATTCCTGCCTAATCAAACTGTCAGGCTTGGGAAAGGGAGTCCCAGAAAAGGACAGATCTGGGAGGAGGCGGCGCAGAGCACAAAGGCCCTTTACTTAAAGTGAGCCATCACTTCCTGCCACTGCTTCATGATCTCTGCTCCCGCCCCCCTTAGTTCCCTGACATCAACATATTCTAGAAAAGGTGGAGTGCAGATGTGTTTTTGTTACTGAAAGCCATATGAAGCCAAAACGAGTCTTTCTCCTGTCATAATTCTAAGTAGGGCCTTAGGCTGTGTTTGCTGCCTCTAAAATAAGCGTGGTGCTTAGCTTCTCAGTTGCAACACTTTCCAGCTTTTTTTTTTTTTTTTGAAAGAAATAAACAAAAATAACACGTTATTTTAAAGTACTGTCAAATTAAATAGTACTGTGTGTGTATGTAAGTATGTATTTTTAAATTAGAGGATCTCCTCAGGACAACTGCTGCCGTAGTCAGCACAACCCCCCCCCCCCCATTAATGTACCTGATGCAGGTTTACTATGAGGATTCAATGAGCAGAGAAAAAGCACACGCCTTATAAAACTGCCTAGCGCATAAGTGCTGGAGCCAAAGTTGATTATTATTTTTAACTCAGTTTTATTGAGGTACAATTTGGGGAATAGCTTAAAATGTAGTGAAATCAACTCTTTACAACACACTCAGTTACATCATCATGACCACAGTTAAGTTACAGATCATTTCTGACAACCTCAACGCGCTCCTCTGTAGTAAGTCTTTTCCCAGGACCTGTATGTAATCACTGACCTCTTTGCTGATCCTGTACTTTGTTTTTGCTGAACATTGTTTATATTTTCTTTCTCTCTCTTTCTCTCTCTGTCTCTGTCTCTCTGTCTCTCTGTCTCTCTGTCTCTGTCTCTCTTTCTCCTGGAATTCACACTGTGGATCAAGCTGGACCCGAACTCAGAGTTCCACTTGCTTCTGCCTCTGGAGTGCTGGGATTAAAGGTTGGTTAGCACTGAGACTGATTGGTTCGTCTGTATGGGACAAGCAAGTCAGCATTTCTCGGCCTGTAGGCCGAAGTCTGGTGGTGACCACTCAACTCTGCATTTTCATCATGGGCACTCATGCATGAATTGATTAGGTGTGCCTGTGCCCCAGTAGAACATGGGCTCAGACTTGACTTTGCAGAGCACTGACTTACAGAATGCATTTGAGGCTCCTGTGTTCTTTTCATCACTAGTCTTTGTGAAGTCACCTGTTACTCTCCATTGCAGAGGTATACCACAGTTTAGACACCCGCCAGGAGTGATGGTTAATCTCGGTTGTCAAGCAGATGAGAGAGATTTTGAGTCCCTCAGCGATGGGCCTCTGGGCATGCCAACGGGGGATTATTGTGATTGGGTTAATAGGATCTGAGCATGCATTCATCGCTCTCAGCTTTCTGAGGTTAGATGCCTCTGGGCTGCTGGCTACTTGGCTTCCTGACATGATAGATTGTACCTTCAAATTGTGAGCCCAGAAACCCCTTCTTTAAGCTGTGTCAGAGTATTTCATCAAAGCAACTGGGAAAGTATCTAAGACACCGTCCCTTGCTTTGGCACAATTACAAATAAAGTCAATGTGAACCTCTGCTAACAGATTTCAGCGTGGACACTGGCTTTCATTTCATCTGGGTAATTATCGAGGACGCCGATTGCTGGTAGGCTAAAAAAGTAGTTTGAAGAGATAAAGCCACGAGACTAATATTGAGACATATACCAATTTGCTATCTGGGGTTCTCCAAATTAGAAATCACTGTGGTATGAAGAGTATTGGATGATATGGAACACCCGAGATTCTCTAGAGAGTTAGTTCATAGTGATCTGAAAAAAATGAACAGGCATACCTAAGAGGCATGGTACTTACCCATTACTCTTGGGCAGTTGAGTACTATCCAAAGGCAGCAAACAAAGAGCAAAAAGCAGAAGAGTACTTGTCTTGGATACTGAGTTGAGTGAACAATCAGTTGTTTGTGATCAGATGTAGTAGTATTGTGGGCATGGGGTGTCTTGTGATGAAGAGGGTAATGGTGTGTATGGGAAAATCTAAGCGGGTGGTGGTGGCGCACACCTTTAATCCCAGCATTCAGGAGGCAGATGCAGGCTGATCTCCATGAGTTTGAGGCCAGCCTGGGCTACAGAGCGAGTCCCAGGAAAAGCACCAAAGCTACACAGAGAAACCCTGTCTCAACAAAACAAAACAAAACTAAAAAAATAAAATAGAATAAAAAAGAAAGAAAATCTAGATAATAGTGGGTAAATACTAAGGCTGGGTAATTTATGGGCTTTTGAATATTTTATGAATTTTTAGGATAAATGTTGGAAACATGTAAGATGCTGGCAACATATATTCCATACATGGAAATGTTGGTGTTGTTTTGGACAAGGTCTTGCCCTGTAGTCCAGGCTGACCTTGAGCTTGTAATGCTCCTGCCTCCCTGACTCTTGGGCACTGAGATCAGAGGCATGCACCATCATATAAAGATGAAAGAGATGTTTTGAACATTAAGACAAGACAGGCTGAGACTATTCCCACAGAAGGTCAGGAAGCTGACAGGACCTTGTAACCAATGGGAGCGACTGCTGCTCCTCACCTCTCCCCCACCTGCTGAGGACACATCCTTGGTCAATCTTCCTGGTTAGAACAGAATAGGGAGTTCTTAGAATTAACAACTTCTAATGAACTGTCCCATAATATGGTCTTTAAACTTATTTCTCGACTATTTCTAGAAAACTTACCAGGCAGAAAATGTCAGCAATTCTGTTGATGTGCGAACATGCTCGGGCGGTTTAGTCACTTGTCAGCCCCATGTCCAAGTCTTTCCCATCTGTCATGGCGCAGCTCCCCCTCCCTCCCCGCGGAGGCCATAGTCCACCCCACCCCCCACGCTGACATTTGCTTTTTCCACAAATGTGTTATGTATGTGTGTACTGTCTGTCCCTGTGTTCTCTTTTCCTTCGCATTAGGTGAGGAAGACAAAGACCGTAGCTAGCAGAGTCTAGTCCTTCACAGAGCATAGCAGTTCCTTCTATTTGGCTTCTTACACAAGGAAACAGTTAATTAATACGTGAATAGGAGGAGTTACCTGCAGAATGGGATGTTGGCATCTGAACTAATAATTTGAAAATTAATGCATCATGTTGTGAGTATGGAGGTCAAAGGACAGTTTGTTGGAATCTGCTTTCCCCTCCTATGTGGATTCTATGGATGGGACTCAGCGGGTCAGACTTCCAAGACAGGGCTTTCCCAGTGTTCTCTAGACTTCTGGCTTTATTTTTGTAGAAATCCAATTAGCTTGATAATAATTAATCTAGTCATAGGAAGTATTTTGGTTTATCTGAATTTTTAAAAAATCCCTTATCTTAACTGAGGAGAATAATCTCCATGTAAGAGCAGTAACCACAGCTGGATACACTGGTGAGCACTGTAAGCCCAGCCCTTAGCCAGCGCAGGGCCAGTTTGGGGCCAGTCTGGGCTGCATAAAGAATTCCAAGCCATCTTGTAGATACATGGAGACACCCTGTCTCGAAGACTCGAGAGCACCTCTTCTTGAGCAAGCTTGGCCCTGCTCATTCTCAGCTTCATAGGTGACTTAGGAGAGAGTAAAGACTCTTCGCTGTGCTGATGCTGTGACGGGACAGAGGGACGAGATGTGCTCCTCTTTGGATACTGAAGGAGCAGCATGGGTCTTGTGGGAAATGAATCCATATTGCAGTGTGAGAAAAAATCCCAAATACCTGTTTTTCTGTGTGTTTGACCTTGACTTCTGGTTCTGGCACTGTGTGTGTGTGTGTGTGTGTGTGTGTGTGTGTGTGTGTGTGTGTGTGTATGTGTATTTTTAACAAGTTGTCATCCAGGTAACACAGGCTGGGTCTGTGACTCACTGTCAACCCTAGGATGGCCCGTTGCCTTTGTCTCCCGTGTGTAGGAACTGTAGATACTGGGCAGCAGAGAGGTCAAATCTTTTTTGCTTGCAGTTGTCCTGGGTATGGATCAGAGTCTTACACGTACTAGGCAAACACTTTGCAAAAATAAACAACAACAAAAAAGGGCAAGTATTTTTAATTTGGGCTGATGATGAGTTCTTTATTAAAGAATCAAGAAACTTAGGAGGATTATGCTTAGTTTGAATGATAGTACTATTAATTTTTCAAAAATCTAAATAATGTACTGTAAATATTGGAAATCTTTACCTTTACATTTGAATATTGATGGGGAAGCCTCTTCCTAAAGTCTTTGAAAAAAGTATTTCCATTGAGCCTAGTAGATTTCTCTAAATAAGATGCTAACTTCTGCCAAGCAGACTTTTTGATTGTGCTGATTTAAACCAACAAATCACAGAATCTAGAGAATATTTTTGTCCTGAGAATTGAATAAGAAACATAGACTTTTCAGAAAATGCACAATGGTTATAAAGTGCTATTTTCTCTTTTTACATGATGTCTACAGTTTTAAATCTTATCTGAATGGTTGGATGTGACCGGGAAAAATACTTCCTTCTGATTCCTCAAATTGGTTTAGGTAAAACATTTGGGAATTGCTACACAGTGCTAGAAATTATTAAACTTTGCTATATTTAAAACTCAAACAAACATTTGAGATATTGAATTTGAAACCAGGTGTTCTGTGGGTAAATAGCTGAGACCTATGTAAAGAAATAAAACCCACTCCCACACAGCTGCTCTAGGGACTACGTGGGGGCCGTGGGCTAGCTCTGGTAGGCCTCATCTCCAGTATGAATTTCTTCATAGTATAGGGTATGCTTTAATGAATTAGCATTCCAGATGTGTGACTGGAAACTGTCCACTTTCCCTCAGGTGAGCCTGGCTTATGTGGAAGCAGCTGAGTGCCTCACAGAGCCTGTGAACAGGGAGCCTCCTTCCAGAGAAGCTCAGCTCATGACTTTGCAGAACACATCGGAGTTTGACATCCTTGTTATCGGAGGAGGAGCCACAGGAAGTGGCTGTGCCCTGGACGCTGTCACCAGAGGTGAGTCGTCTTCATTGTAAGTGAGTACAGTGCTGACTGCTGAGCTCACACTTCTCTGGGTGTTTTCCCGATTTTCCATCCTTTGTGAAAACTTGCAGTTTTCAGAAACCTGGGCACTCCCAACAGTTTTAAAATGAAATATAACTGTAAATACATATTTCACTCCAGCAGATGGTTTTGAAAATAAAACTCTATAGTCCTGAAAATTCATTCATGTAAACCTTGTAGCCTAAGTGTATTTTTCTGTTTATTCTGAATCATGATCCATTTAAAATATAGACGCACTAGAGTCTGCTCTGTTATCACACTGACCCCAGTTTTCATCAATTTCATGTCTCCAATCATAGTGTATGATGTGAGGGCGATTATACTCGACCATGCTACAGCAGGTGGGAAGAGCAGTCTACAGTCATCACGAGGCAGCTTGAGCTTAGCTTTCTGGCCAGCCTGAGCAGGAGAATTGGAAGGGGATATATTTCTATCCTTATGGGAGGTTGTGCTTGGGACTGCTCTACTCAAAAGAATTAATATCTTCGCCAGGTGGTATGGTGCATGCTTTTAATTCCAACACTGGGGAAGCAGAGGCAGGCGGATCTCTGTGAGTTTGAGGCCAGCCTGTTTACAGAGTGAGTTCCAGGACAGCTAGGGCTGTTACACAGAAAAACCCTGTCTTTTTTTTTTTTTTTTTAGGTTTATTTATTTATTATGTATACAGTGTTCTGCCTGTATGTGTCCTTGCAGGCCAGAAGAGAGCACCAGATCTAATTGCAAGTGGTTGTGAGCCACCATGTGGTTGCTGGGAATCGAATTCAGGACCTCTCAAGAGCAGTTGGTGCTCTTAACCAATGAGCCATCTCTCCAGCCCAGAAACCCTGTCTTGAAAAACAAACAAACAAACAAAAAAACAAACAAAAAAACCCCCCAAAACTTCTAGGTGACAATTTTCTGTGCCGAAGAGAATCCTTTCTCTAGTAGGAGTCAGTCAGGAAACTTATTTTCCCACCTATCGCCAGTTATTTTCTTGATTTATAATAAAAAAATCATCCTTTTAATTTTAATTTTGCAAATATTTGGAGTACTTAATGCATGCGGAGTAGTATACAAGGTACTATAAGAGAATACAGTGCTTTTAGCAAGCTTTTGTGTCTAGACCACATTACAGAGAGTATGTATACCTTTCATTGGGTTCAGAGGCATTATAGATACCGGTACATATGTCTGTAAGTATAAACTCTCTCTTATCGACGGAGAGTGGTCAGGAGCGGAAAAGCTCCTGGCACATGTCCCAGTTTAATAGGCAGATATTACTTAGTGAGAAGGGCCTAGCCTGAGGAATATGCTGGCAGAACCACATGGAATCAGGGCATGTGGGGACAGCAGGGGCTCTAACCTGGAGCATGAGGCCAGCAAGGAAGATTAGGGGGAAAGAGTTGAGAGGCAGAAGGTGTGCCAGCTGAAGGCCTTGACTTTCTGGGGCAGGCCTCCTGAGATCCGGGAGATGAAGAAAGGGTTGGTAATTTGGAAGGCGCAGGGCCGTCCACAGATGCTCCAGAGACAAGGAGACAAATGCCATGGTGAAGTGGGGTTGAGAAGAAGGCCATCATCTGTTGAAGGGCTTTTTTCTGTTTTTCTTTTGGGAAGACAGGAGGAACAATTCTGGGCAGGACTGAAGTTTAATATGCAAGTCACAGAAGAAGAGAGGGTGCAGCAGAGTCCTGGGGAGAGACGGGGAAAGGGCTGTCACAGGTGTGCCCTAGTGTGCACAGAAGCTGAAGTTTGTTTCTCAGGGACAGAAACGGGGGTAATGATTGTAAAAGAGAAGAAAGGGACTCTGCACTTAGAACTGATCTAGAACAGATAGAGCCAGTGTGCGACGTTCCACTTATGTGTGGGAGGAAGGGGCTTCAGTGCTGAAAAACATACCACTGCGTTGTAGAGAAGGTTATAGGGAAACACCTACTTCCGCCTTGTAGAGAAGGTTATGGGAAAACACATACTTCTGCCTTACAGAGAAGGTAATAGAGAAACACCTACTTCTGCCTTATAGAGGAGGTAATAGAGAAAAGGGAGCTTCTTTGTCAAATTTGGAAAATAGAGATTGTTATCCATCGGGAAGAGACAGGAGAGAGAGAGAGAGAGAGAGAGAGAGAGAGAGAGAGAGAGAGAGAGAGAGAGAGAGAGAGAGAAAGAAGAGGAGAAGGGAGGGAGGGAGGGGAAGGGGAGCGGGAGGAGAGGGAGAGAATATGAATGTATGTGTACACACCTAGTATTGCCGAGAAAATAGACAGAATCCCGAATTGAAAATTGACTAGTTATCAATAATAAATGGAGAAAATGAGAAAGGATTTATAGAAGCAGAGGAAATTGTTAGAGACAGACCTGGAGCTGAAGAAGGCAGGGTGGCAGGTAGGAGCAGCTTTAGAGCCAGGGTGGTTGGAGAACCGCAAGGGAATCAGAATGAAATGTGAATTTTCTCCTTTTGAAAAGTGTCACCCTTGTTTTCTTTTGTGTCTCTATTTCTGCTTAAAAACTTGGACAAGATCAAGTGTAGTTAACTCTCCTATAGCGTGCTTTAGTAGTTATATAACAGTCTATTTAGTAGTTTTTTTCTGTACGCTGTATTTACTTTTGTCAACAGGAAATGCTGTTTTATTTATTTTCATTAAGTGAATGAAGTTTTTGGTTGCTTCTTTTTGTGAGTGTGTTGTATGTATTTACATATGTTCATTTGGGTATTGTTTTTTGTGTTGTATGTACATTTGTGTATGGTTTGTGTGTGTTCATGTCTACAGAGGATAGATGTTGATGATGGATGTCTTTCTCAGTCACTTTCCACATACTTGTTGGTGAGGCATGAGTTGACTTGGTGACCCAGCCCGGCCTCAAACCTTAGATGCTCCTGACTTAGCCACCCAAATGCTTGGATTTCAGGCATGTGACAGCGTGTCCGGCTATTTTGTGTGTGTGTGTGTGTGTGTGTGTGTGTGTGTGTGTGTGTGTGCTGGAGACTAAACCTGACGCCTCAGGCCTTCTACGTACATAACTCCACTGCACCTCCAGCCTCATTGTTTTCTTTCTTATTTAAAATACTACTGTTATGAGCTAAGTGCTGAACAAGCTCTGAGCGTCCAAGACCTAGTAAGATATGAACTAATACATTTTTTTCCTTTGACCAGTGAAGTAGGCATTTGGTAGTGATCAGGGAATTGTGGGTAGTGATAGTGATGATGATGATGATGGTGGTGCTGGTGATGACAATGACCACAAGGATGATGATTAGAGTTTCCATGAGAGTATTATAGTTAATAACAACTGGGGTTGGGGATTTAGCTTAGTGGTAGAGCACTTGCCTAGCAAGCACAAGGCCCTGGGTTCGGTCCTCAGCTCTGGGAAAAAAATAACATCTAACAAAATGATAAACATTTAATATTTTGTGATATATTGATCACCACCTTAGAATACTTGCCTGACCACCTTTTCTAAGTTTATGGTTTACAGAAGGGATGGGCATAGTGTGTATAATGAAAACATATAAGGAGGTGCTGAAGGTAGTCTGTGTTTATCCTCTGGCTGTGGTTTCTGATGATATCAGTGGCCCCCTGAAGTGTGAAATAACCATGGGCCTTTGGTTAATGAATTGCACATTGTTGCTGTTCATTCATGGAATTTGCTCTTTTATTATATTTGATGCTTCACTTAACAACAAATTTTGCTTTCTCTGTGTTTGATATGTTTTTACCAAATTATTCCTGATTGTATCCATTAATCTTTAGTCACATTTGACAAAAATAAATTACTGTGATCTTTTAAAGTTACCAGTAATAATTAGATTTTTTTCAGGGCATTGAAGTTTTGGGGGAACCACTAGATGTGAAAGGGCTTGTATAGAAGAGTTTACATAAGCTTTTAGATAAAATCCTATGCCTAGGTATGATTTCCGTAATCACGTATGAGGTCGTGAGGTCTTTATAATGCTTATTTATTTACATCCTCATCATCTGCATTTTCTCAGGAAGCAATTTTCATTTGTTTCATTTTGGAATATTATTTCATGAACATACCATGCACAGTTTGGCTCACGTTCTCCTGCAGGTCTATGATCAAAAGTAACGGCTTCACTGTTCACTGCATTTGTGGCCAGTTTCTGGGTGGAAGTATGATCCCCCAGACCCCTTGGTGGGGGCTTTGCTCCCAAAGAAACAGAAAGGAGGAGACTGATAATTGCAGTCTCTCCCTCAGGGCTGTCGAAGGTGTTCACTTCTTTGTCTCTTTTGATGGGACTTACCTGTATGTATGTGGGACCAGCCAGGACATTTTTGGTTTAAAATCTAACTTATGAAACTTAACTCTATGCTGCTTTTGCTTAAATTGTAGGAAAGACTCTATGGCCAGAGAAGTGTTTATGTAGTTGTCTTGTTTGAAAATGTATATTAGAGCACCAGGGGTGGGGGGTGGGGTGAGGGGTGGGGGGTGGGTGAGTGGTTGGGGGGGGCGTGACTGGTGACAGCAGCGTCAGGATTTCAAGGTTCTGAGACAGGTCTCAAAAACTTAAATGCCAGGTGCTGGGGAGCTGGGGAGATGGCTCAGCTGTTAAGAACACTCACTGCTCTTTCAGAGGACCCAAGTTGGGTTCCCAGTACCCAAATGAATGCTATCTCCAAAGGATCTGATGCCCTCTGTCCTTCATGGGCTCCTGCACACATGTGATGCATATGAACTCACAAAGGCATACACATAAAATAAATCTTTAAAGAAACCCCAAAACCAAAACAGTGCACAGGTATTTTTGGTTTAGAAGTGGTGTATGGCTGGAAACTCTTGAATCTCACACCCTGCTTCTTTCAAGTCTGGGCAGTGCAGCCCAGTAAGGACACAGATTATGCATATTGGGTGAACTGAGTTCAAAGTTTGGACTCATTGCTTCTTTATCTCTGACTTCCAGTAAGTATCTTAATTTTACACAGAATGTCCAGATTTCCAGGAATAATTGGAGGGTAATAGTAATATCCTTTTCCATAAGCGAAGGTTTAGGCATTGTAGAAAAAAAATGGGGACTATAGGCCTATGTGCTTGAGTACTGTGCCACCCTGTTCCTGAGGGTGGGGTGCACAGTTAGCTTTTTGTCAGCTGGACATAACTGGAGTCACCTGGGAAAAGAGATCCTTAACTGAGGATTTGGCCCCATCAGACCTGGGCAGGTCTGTGGAGGGCAGGTAGGTTTAGGCTAGTGATTCTCAACATGTGGGTTGTGATCCTTTGGGGGTCGCTTATCAGATATCCTGCAAATCAGATTTTCAGATTATGACTCATAACAGTAACAAAATTACAGTTGTGAAGTAGCAATGAAATAATTCTGCATTTGGGGGTCATCACAACACGAGGCACCAAATTAAAGGGTAGCAGTGTGAGGCAGGCTGAGAACCACTGGCCTAGGTTGTGTAACAGAGGCAGCTGAGGAGACCAGTCAGCAGTCAGTGTCTCCTCTTCTGCTTCTGCTCCTGCCTTGGCTTGCTTTGAGGACGGACTATAAGCTATAAAATGAAATAAGCCCTTTGCTCCTGTAAGCTGGTTTTGGTCAGTGTTTTGTTATAGCAATAAAGATTAAATCAGGCCAGTGTGGGAAGCTGCATTTCAAGGGGCAAAACTGCAGAAAGCAAGTTCATTGCTCGCTAGACACTGGAAAGAGTCTAATGTTGCAAGTCTCTGGTCATTAGTTTGGCAATTTAACTTTTTGAAGTTTTTTTCTTTGTTTGTTTGTTTGTTTGTTTGAGACAGGGTTTCCCTACATAGCTGTCATGGAACTCACTATGTAGACCAGACTGTTCTGGAATGCACAGAGATTTGCCTGCTTCTGCTTCCTGAGTGCTGGGATTAAAGGCTTGTGACCCTATGTCTGATCTTTAACACAATTTTGATATAGTGATTTCCTTTGTCAGCAGTCAGGTAGGAGAAACTTGAAAAGTGGTGCCAAACCCACTTGGTAAGCAAACCTGTGACAGCTCCTAGATTACTAGAACATGGCTATAGATGGCTGAGGGCCTATCAACTGTTAGAATGTTTTAAAACTACTATAAGTTCTGTGGCAAAGGGATAGGAAGAAGAGTGGGGCAAAAGTGAGGTTTAGAAATAGAGTTGAGGGCTGGAGAGATGGCTCAGCGGTTAAGAGCACTGGCTGCGTTTCCAGAGGTCCTGAGTTCAATTCCCAGCACCCACATGGTGACTCACAACCATCTGTAATGAAATCTGGTGCCCTCTTCTGGCATGTAGGCAGAACACTGTATACATAATAAATAAATTAAAAAAAAAAAAAAAGAAATAGATTTGAGTCGGGCGGTGGTGGTGCATGCCTGTAATCCCAGCACTCGGGAGGCAGAGGCAGGTGGATCTCTGTGAGTTCGAGGCCAGCCTGGTCTACAAAGCAAGTTCTAGGAAAGGAGCAAAACTACACAGAGAAATCCTGTCTCGAACCACCCCCCCCACCACCAAAAAAAAAAAAAAAAAGAAATATGTGAAGTGTAGCGGTGCTGCGGAGCGTTTGCCGAGTACATGGGAGATTCTGGGTTTGAGCTTTCATTGCTGCAAACACAACAAAACAATAAGAATTTTCATCTGTAGCAACAAACAAACAAACAAACAAAAAAACCCAATAAAGTAAAACCATAGAAAACTTGGAAAATACTTGTTATGCCAAACAGGGTTTATTTCAAGTAGTTCATCTGTTTGTGATAGGGATTCATGTAGTCCAGATTGACTTCAAACCAGCTAGGGAGCAGAGAGTCATTTTGAACTTATGATCCTCCTGCCTCTACCTCCTTGAGTTCTGGAATTACAGCTGTGCACCACCATGTCCAGCTTAAATTTCAGACGTTTTCAGTGTTTCATTTTGTCTATCATTCATAAACAGTATTTAACTAGTCCTATGTATGTATTTATTTATTCTTTAAAAATTTTATTAATTTTTTTTTTGTTTTATGTGTATGGATATTTTGCCTGTAGAGGTCAGAAAGAGGGTGTTGGATCATCTGGAACTGGAGTTACAGATGGTTGTTAGTTGCCGTATGGGTGCTGGGAATTGAACTTGGGTCTTCTAGAACAGCAGTAAGTGCTCTTAACTGCTGAGCCATCGCTCTGGCCCCATTTAACCTTCCCATTTTGCTTCTCTTTCTTCCCCTTTCTGGCTATCATTTAGATTGATTTTGTTTCTTTGAATTGTTAATGGACTTCGTTCTTTGACAATTTAATACATGTATGTCATGCCTTATGATCATTATCTCATCCCATCCTCTCATCTCCACCATTATCAACCCTTCCTCCTCCTTACCCGTTTACTCTTCTCCCAGACTTGTAACTTCTGGTTTTGTTTTGTGACCCATTTCAGTTCATCATGGCTGTATGACCACTGGATGGGACTATCCTTTGGAACCTGGTGGAGCCACCAATGAACTAACTCTCTTTTTCCTGAATGATTCTTCTTTTCCATAACCTATCAGGAAATACTTAGTTTTCTCATCTCTTCTGTTTCTAGATTTAGTTGCTACTGCCTTTAAGATCCTCTAGAACTTTTCCTGTCACTGGGTCTTCCACTCGGTGTTGATCTTGACCATCTGCTGAGACAGCCGAAGCCTTGGCTCTGGTGGTGTCTTGGGGCTCTATTTATCTTCCTGCATCCAGCTGTGACCCAGCAGATAGGTCCTCAGTCCTAGATGGTGGTCAGGAGTAGCTTGGTAACTTCCTGTACAAAGTGCAGAGAACCCTTCTTCAGTTTCAGCTCTTGGGCTCATCTGAGTTCCTTGTTTCCACACAGTGAATGGTTATATACTGTATCCTTTAGGAACATATTCCCAGATTCTGAGCCCACCAAGACAGAGGCGTTTGACCGAAACACTCTACTCTGCTGCATTGCCATGGAGTATTTATCCTAATTTTGAATCAACCATGTCTTTTAAAAATAGTTTTGTTTGAATAAAGAAAGCATGAGCTGTTCAAAGGTAGGTGTGCGACAGCCGTGTTAAGTAAATTTTTGTTATTTGAAAACTAACGTATGCATGTTTATATGTATTCACCTCTCTGTATGTGTCTCTGTGTGTGCATGTATGTGAATGCGTGGCCACAGAAAGAGTGCTGGGCTTAAATTCACATCATCACGTCCAGCTTTTTATGTTGGTTCTGGGGATCAAACGTGGGTCCTCAGGCTTGTATAGTTAGTACGTTCATGTCTTGCCATACTTCCCTGGACCTCAGAATTGGATTTATAACAGCATTTATGATAGTAAGATATTGGAGAATGGCTTCATAAAGAGGGGGTTTAGCCAGTTACAGAAAATCAGATAGACCTGTAAGTAATTGCCAAGAAAATAACCATGATGTGTTGAGTTGGAAAAGAATATAATGAAAGAATAACTTAATTGCATCTGTCTATCTATCTATCTATCTATCTACCTACCTACCTACCTACGTACCTACGTACCTACGTACCTACGTACCTATCTATTAATCACGAATGAATACAGGTTATAGACTCAAGCATAGCAAGATAATGGTAACACAAAGAAAACATTTTAAATAATGAGCCTCACTTTTCATTGACTATTGTATTATTTTTATCATTTTGTCTTACACTGACTGATACCCCTCCCCCCATTTAACACTGGCCGTTTTTATAATGACAAGGTGAAAAGAAGGAGCTATAGTAGCACCTCTTTTATTTCTGGAAACTATATTATTATGTTATAAACATAATTTTGTGACTTTATAATTGAATGTCTATTTAAATAACACAAAACATGTTAATGATATACTCAAAGTTAACAGAGTATATATTAGTTATATTTATCCATTTCCTAATATGCACATAGCCAGATGAATTAAAATAACCAATATCTAATATTTTACACATCTGTACAAAGCTGACATCCACTGTCGAAAAATACCAGGCCGAGTGCTTGATCCTGACCTTGGCTTGCCAGGGTTGCTGCCAGCTTCTCATGGGTATCATCCTAGAGGGAGGGGTCCTTCTGAGCCTCCAGCCTCTGGGCTAGTCTTTTAGTAATGACAGTGGCTCTCAGAAAACCAAACAAGTGCCCAAAGTTCTGAAGAGAGTTTCACCTCTGTCCATGCAGCATGCTGATT
Source organism: Onychomys torridus (assembly GCF_903995425.1). NCBI lineage: Eukaryota > Metazoa > Chordata > Mammalia > Rodentia > Cricetidae > Onychomys > Onychomys torridus. Next base: position 34,318,864 of record NC_050446.1, read on the forward strand.
TGGTGCCTGTGCTCATGGCACTAAGGCATGAAGACTCTTAGCTTTGGGACTTGTGTTCTTACCTTGGTGCCTCCGATGATCCCAGCGATGCCTCCTGCTTCCCATTTAGCAAACCCAAACAGTCATGTTTCTGAAATTTTATCCTAGTGAAATAATTACAGATAAAGGGAGTTTAAAGGAAAATACAATTGTGCAGTACAATCTGAAAGAGTAAAAAAAAGAAAATAAGCCAGATGTTCAAAAACAGGAAGCTGAATAAGTAAGTCATAGTAAATGATTAATGTAATACTTTAAAATGCTTTAAAAATGAAATTATCTACAATATTTATTTGATGTACGAAATGTTTACAATAAACAGTGTTAAATGAAAAAAAAGTTTAAATATGATCCCGTTTTTGCAAAACTGTACATATGTGATTATAGACATGCACAGAAAATGTGAATGTTTAAACCCCAAAATGTCAACTGAGGTTATCTGTGAGTGGTGTAATTACAGGAGCGTTTTATTTTGTTCTCTGTGCATCTCTGCATTTATTATATTGAGCATGCTTTCATGCATAATAAGATAATCAGTACAAGGTATTAAAATATACTTCTGTTCTATTCCATGTTGTGAGAGAGTTGAATGTCGTATCATTTCTCCCTTTAGGTTATAATTATTTCCCTGCATTCATCCCACTGGCTTGACCCATGAGTTGGTTTAGTTGGCAATAGCTAGACAGTGTTGCTTAGACCAGAAGAGACAGAAGAGAGATGCATTTGGCGCTCGTCCCTCACCCCACCTGGAAGGGTGGTCTCATGTGCTAACGTTCGCGTGGGGTGAAGATGAGTGGACGTTCTCGACAATGTCTTTCTGCTTGAGATTGCACTCAGCGTGTTATTACTCCATCACTGCTGTGAAAGTCCTGTACGAGCCCCTAAAACTAATAAGACGCTCAGATAAACTGATGGCAGCATTTGGCATTATTTTGATTCTTCCCAACAGTGGTAGGGTTTATTGCTTTCCATTAATAAATACATAAATAAATAACTTAGCGAAAGGTAGGAAAGGAGGGACGGAACGAAAGTCTTTCTCGTAAGGTCTTGAACTAGGTGACTGGAGAGAAGGCTCCGTGGTTAAGAGCACTGACTGTTCTTCAAGAGGACCTGACTTTGATTCCTAGCACCCACACGTAGCTGCTACCAACCATCTGTAACTCCACTTCTTGGGAATCTGATCATGTCTTCTGACCTCCATGGCATCAGACACGCACATGTTGCATATACATGCATGTAGGCAAAGCACTCATACACATGAAATAAATCTAAAAAAAAAAAAAACAAAACAAAAACTTTCCCATAATTACAGGCCTGGGGTGTGGGGATCTGTCTGTCTTCTCAGAAGGACAGCCTCCACAGCCTCCTCAGTGCTCATTGGAAATACTGCTTTTGATTTCTTCAAACCCGTCTTACCTAAGGATTGAGTGCCACATCAAAAATACCATTCAGTTATTCTAGGGATAAAAGGGGCCCTCTCTTACTTCCTTAGCTTGTCCTTAAATTAGGATGCAAAGCTCTTTATTTAAAACCAGCTGTCTTTGAGGAGGGAAACATTAGACTAAGAAAACAAACCAATAAAGAAACAAAACACTCAGGGTCCAGTGATACAAACTTGCAATCCCAGCCCTGGGGAGGCTGGTGCAGGAAGTGTTTCCAGCCAGCTACACCGTGGGCTGCCCAATGAGAGACCGGAGCCTGAGATGCATAGTCAGAATTTACATCCCCAAACCAACATTCCCTCCCAGGTTCCGTCCCCCCCCCCCCCCCAAATCTAAAGCCTGACTCACAATTTTAGTTAAGTCATCAAAGAGCGTAGTCATAGAATCAGTTGAGATGTCTGTTCATGCTTTGACTCTGTGGTTCTTTCTTCCTTTCTTCCCATCCAGCAAAATGGAGAGATTTGGAACACTTGATACTCTCCAGTAGTTGACAATAGCAAGGTTCTGGTTTTCAAGATGGCTTTCTTTTGTTCTTTCTTTCTTTCTTTCTTTCTTTCTTTCTTTCTTTCTTTCTTTCTTTCTTTCTTTCTTTCTGTCTCTCCCTCCCTCCCTCCCTCCCTCTCTCCCTCTCTCTTTTGTAGTTTAAGCAACTTTTAGGTTACGTGGTGATTTAATATGCTGATTTGGCAGTCATTTTGGAGACTATATTTGTTGTTTGCTTTGAGGAAATTTCTCTTCAGAAATTCTGGTGGGTGACTTGGTGATTTGACAAAAGATAATAAGACAGCAACAACAGAGGAGGGCCTGGTGTAACTGAGAGGCTTGTTTTAAATTTTCCTGTTACTCACTATGGTTTCTTGTGTAAATACATGAATAGCTTCTACAATAACCCACTACAGGAAAGAGCAAGCACAAAGAACTGGACATTAAGTATGCTGGAATACCTGCTCAAACAGCTCACAGTCAGTGTGGGAAAGAAAAGTCTATCCTGACAGCAGGGTCCCTGAGATTCACTCTGCTAGAGCTGTCTCCTGAGTGAGGTAGGATTTCTGATCACCCTGGCTACATTGTGAGTCTCCGGTCTGCTCTTGGCAACTCTCCAGCCCCATCCCTACTCCCTCACCCAAAGAAATCTTTCTAGAACCCTAATCAATCAGATTTCGCACCTTAAACACTTCAGTGGTTCTCTTGACAGGAAACGTCATAGGACTTCTTCAAACAATCTCTGAGAACTTGTGAAGAAAAAAAAAATTAGCCAGGTGGTGGTGGGGCACGCCTGTAATCCCAGCACTTGGGAGGCAGAGACAGATGGATCTCTGTGAGTTCGAAATTAAAAATTTGCCTTAATTCCAAGCAAGCTCTGGTTCTTGGAAATGGACCCCCGGAACCGAATAAAGTATAGTGCATGCAGGCCCTGATACATACATAGCACTTTAATGAAGCATGTTAACTGAAACTGGCCTTGGACCTGCAGAGGTCTTCTAAGAGGTATTTTCCTTTTGAGGATCTCCAGTAATTGCTGTTGTGGCCAACAGTGGCCTTCAGGACAGGATTGAACTGCTCCAGTGTGTTGTCACCTCCTCTCAGCAGAGTCTCCCATGCCCTGTCTCCAGCCCCCAGTGACAAGCTGCTGTGACAAGGCTAGGCACTTTCAAACCTTTGCCAGGTGCTCACCCTCCCTCCATCCTTCCCTCTTTCCTTCCCCTCTTCCATGGTTTCACTCTACATCTCAGGCCAGCATGGAACTCCTAATTCTCCAGCCTCAACGTCCTGGGGCTGGAATTACAGGTGATAGCAGTAAGTTCAGCTTGCACCTTTTTTTTTTTTTTTTTTTTAAGATTTATTTATTATGTATTCAGTGTTCTGCCTGCATGTGTCCCTGCAGGCCAGAAGAGGGCACCAGATCTCATTACAGATGGTGGTGAGCCACCATGTGGTTGCTGGGAATTGAACTCTGGACCTCTGGAAGAGCATCCAGTACTCTTAACCACTGAGCCATCTCTCTAGTCCTCAGCTTGGATCTTTAAGCTGGCCTCTGCCTACAGTAGATCCCCTCTCTCACTAGCCAATCTTGAGCAAGACTCTGTGAACTCAGATTTTGCTGAAGGCTCCTTCCCCAGAAGTGATTAAAATCTAAATTGGGGTGCCAGAGAGATGGCTCAGCAGTTAAATGTTTACTGCTCAGGTTTGGTTCCTGGCACCAGGATGTTGCCAAAACCATCCATAACTCCATGGGGATCAGATATCTTTTCTGACCTCTTGTGGTACTACACACAGGTGGTGCCTATATATACACTAAGGAACACACACACACACACACACACACACACACACACACACACACACTTAATAAAATATGAAGAAAAAAAAAAACCTTAAATGGACATCACTATTCCTCATATAGGAATTTTTGTTACCAGTAAATCCCTTCACAGATTTTAGTGACTTAAACAGAAATATCCGTATCATGTCTTTTGGGAAGGCCAGGACTCCTAGTGAACCTCTGATGAGTCTGTGGCTCCGAGTGTCCATTGGCAGTGTTTCTTTGTGAAATCACTCACATGTTGCTGCTAGCAGGGTCCAGTTTCCCTAGCTATTGGACTGAGGCCTAGACTCCTCATGACCTGTCACCTGGGGCTTCTTGGTTCTTCACATGTACTGCATGACAACTTGCTTTACTATAGCAAGTGTAGTGAGGAGGGGGGGGGTGGACTTACTGAGTATTGGAAGCGACATGCCTTCAAAGTTGCTATGCTCTTCTGTTCAACAGAGGGACACTGCACACAGGCCACACTCAAGTGATGACTGTCTGGCAGGTCTGAAATCATGTCCTGGAGGACATTTTGGGCTGCTCGAATAGGAAGCAGAGGTTGGATACCTTCATCTTGTCCTCTCAGGCTCACTTTTCTGGTGCAGGCATCTTGATGTAATAACTGTGATGCTAGGGTTTAAAGAGAGGCCTATTTTAAATAACGTGGCTCCTAAATACCATCTGAAAGTCAACTCCCTCGTCTGATCTTCAACTGGAGAGAAAAATGGACTAATTTAGCATACTGAAAGAACTCTGTCGGACTTACTAAGTGAAGGTGGTAGAGAATGTGCAGAAGAGGCTGACGAATGGGATTTTGGGGAAATTCAATTCTGGGTTCATGCCCTGGATTCAGGTTCTAAGCTGCAGTAAGGTGAGAGTGTTCTCCTCTCTGAAGGAGGCCCCAGTGAGCCTCTGTGGTTCTTCGTTTGTCAGCTGCCTACCCCCCACTCATCCAGTGTCTGTCCTTGGGCTCTCCATCCTTTTTAAATGATGCGCTATCTCGCTATTCCTGTCCGACTGTGGCACACCCAGAATAAATTATAAGTAATGTTTTAATAATTCAGAGTATTGCAGAACTTTTTCTGACAAATATGCCTAAAACCAGTGATGTGGGTCCATAGTACGTACTATTTCTGTTCTTTTTACTAGGTAGGACATTGATTTTGAATCAAAGATCTCTTCTTATTTTTTACTCTTTTCTCTTTTGATTTTTTGAGACAGGATTTCTTTGTGTAGCCGTGGTGGTCTTGGAACTAGCTCTGTAGGCTAGGCTGCCTGCCTCTGCCTCCTGAGTGCTGGGATTAAAGGGATGCGCCACCACAGCTCAGCTAAAGATCCCTACTTTTCAATCTTCACTGTTTCCAAATATTTGCTCCTTTAAGTCAATGGAATTGTTTTGGTTTTATGATGGCATTTCTGTTCTGTTCAAATTTTTAAACTGTTAAAAGTTATAAAAGCAACACTTTGATAGTAAATGGCTCTGAACCAGATACATGCTCTTTCCCCTAACCTAGCATTGGGGGTCTAATCGCTTCTGCTTCATATTATCATTGTAATTGGATTCCATGACGTTCGTTACCCATTGCCTAAGGGAGTAACCAGCCCTCAGGCATTCCCAATGGTGTCCATGGATGCATACCACAGTCTTAGGAATTTTAAGAGCTCACCTAGTGTATGATAATAACTTGTAGCATTGCTTGTCATTGTAGTCTTGAAAAGGCAGGGGTGTCTCTGCAAGAAAATAAATCAGAAGTAGGTTTCTCCCCCACTAAGAGATCTGTAGTACTCTTCAGATAAAGGGGATGGGATGACTTTTAGAATGTACCTCTCTTTGTTCAGCCTCATCCTAGCAAGAACATTATCTTTTAAAAGTAGTGTCTGTGTGTGTGTGTGTGTGTGTGTGTGTGTGTGTGTGTGTGTGTGTATGCATGCGTGTGTGTATATCTGGGCCTTTGAGCGCAGGTTCCTGCAGAGGCCAGAAGAGGACATTATATTCCAAGGAGCTGAAGTTACAGGCAGTTGTCAGCCACCTGATTTGGGTTCTGGAATTGAATTCAAGTCTTCTGCAAAAGTAGTAAGGGCTTCTAACTGTCAAGCCATCCTTCCAGCCCCAAGAGTGTTTCCTTTTTCCATGGATGCTCTACACTGGTTCATTTGTCCTAGTCTGTATTTCTCTTTAATCCTGAAATAATATATCATAAGCAAAGTGTTTAAATTACAGTGTAAACTCAAGTAGAAGTTAGTTGGTCTCTAAGTCTTTGTGTTCATGTGTGCGGAGTCAGGGGACAGTCTTGTTTGAGGTAGGGTCCCTTTTGTTGCTTACCACTGCATACCCTAGGCTGTCTGGCTTGTGAGTTTCTAGGGATTCTTCTGTAGCTCTGTAAGAGTGCTGGGATTACAGATATGTACCACCTTTTCGTATTTTTGTGTGTGCTGGTGAATGAACTCAGGTCATCATGCTTGCATACTTGTGTGGCAAGCACTTGACCCAGGGGACCACTTCCTCAGCCCATATTCTCTTGTTTTACCGTGTGGAAATTCCCACCTGCCCATGCCCCCCATTCCATACCCACTAGATCACTGCCTCACCACATCCACTAGATTACTAGTTCAGGCACGTTAGCCAGTAGGAGCCAGCACACAGAGAGGTGCTGGGTTAGTTTTGTTGGTGACTGCATTACTGGAGCGCAGAGTACAGGCATGGAGCATTTTGCACTCAATAGGGAGGGACAGGCATGCATGCTGAGGGCTGTGTGACAACACCTATTGAATGCCATGTGGGAAAAGATGGTGCCAGACCCCCCCCCCCCCTTGATCCCCTAAATACACCAGAGAGTCTCACTGCCACGAAATTTTACTGTAATGTTTTCTAGGTGTGATTCATTCACAGTTTAATATGCTTCTAGTTCTGGCTTGACTTTTCCCTCAGGAAGAGCCTAAAATCTCTTCATTATAATATAGACAGTGTACTGCACTTTGAATACAAATTTATCCATGTTCAGACTAATTTTTCCAGTGATTGTCTCTACCCTGGAGAAGTGCCTTTAATGAATTACATACAAATTGTGTAATTTAAGAAGTTAATTTGGTTTTCTGGTTACACAGGACTAAAAACAGCCCTTATAGAGAGAGATGACTTTGCATCGGGGACCAGCAGCAGAAGCACTAAATTGATCCATGGTGGTGTGCGATATCTCCAGAAGGCTATCATGAACTTGGATGTTGAGCAGGTAATTGTGTATGCCGGTTGTTAAACAAAAATTGCCACTATGCTTTTTCTACCCAATTAAACAGGCTTTTTTCTTATGGCTTTAAACATTTCTTCCTGTTCAAAATACCTGTTTAGTGTATGCTGCTGGAGTATCTTTTAGGAGAGGTGTGCCAGTTAGTGCTGTATAGTATTATGTTTACGGGTAATCAGGGGCCTTTTCTGTACAAGCATGTCAAAGTAGCAGATTTACAGAATCATTTTTAGATGTGTTGTCTTTTAACAATTGTGATTGGGTTTTTGCCAATGGCCACCAAATTGCTACTTGGGAGCAGTTTCAGGGGAGCTGTGTTGTAATGCAGACGGAGTGCCAAATTGATCTCTTAACTGCAGCTGCAATCATGCACTCATATTGCCACTGACATATTCTTCAGGAAAAAAAAAAATGTTCTGAGTCACGCTTTCTGTGTGTCACACGTTATTGTGTCCAGTCTGCCGTCATTTGAAAACTGCCAAGGCAGTGTAGAAAGTGACATTTCCCAGAGGGGTGAAAAAAAACCCAGCTTCCCTCCATATCTGCTTTTCATACAAGGAAAACACAGCAGCGAGGACTTGCCATTGTCAAGTTTTGAGTCTGGCCCCTTTTCTCGCCTTGACAAGTCAGCTTTGACTCTGTCCCCTTTCCTTATGTCTCTCTTCAGCGTCTGTGATGGATGCCGAGAAAACAGCACGGGGCTCATGATCGACTTATTTCAGATGTGTTCTGGCTTATTTTGTCAATATCTACAGACTTATTGTCATGTGTAAAATTCGTATTATAATAATAATGCTAGCTCTTTAGGCAGGCATAATGAAGGCCACAGGAGTGAAGACAAAGCCTTTACCATCTGTAAAATAGCTGTCCAGGGCTACATATCCTCTTTGCTGGGTTTAGGGAAGGCAAGAGAACTTTCCATGAATTTGAGCAATCTGTTATCTCTTACCTGGAGAAAACATTCTGGGGAACGGAGAAAGAGGACAATCCAGAGAAAGCAAGATAAATGGTTACAATAATCTTGTAACTCAAGTCAGGAAAATATCTTACACCTGGGAACTCTGGCGGCATGTTTTTCTCCTATGCAAATACAGTTAAGGTTTCTAAAAAATCTTTGAGGTTGACAGCATGATGTATTATTAGAGATCTGATTAGGAGGGAGCACTCCTCGCGCAGAGGTGGAAGGTTTCTGTATATCAATCAGTTGGCAGGGTGTCTATTTGCCATTTGAAAATATTATGATCTGTTACTGCCAAACTAATTTTCTCTGTTTTGATTTTCAGTATAGGATGGTGAAAGAAGCCCTTCACGAGCGTGCCAACTTACTGGAAATCGCTCCCCATTTATCACACCCCTTGCCTATAATGCTCCCAATTTACAAGTAAGCCTTCGCTATCACCTGTAGGCTGTGTGCTTGTCTCAGGGCAGCAGAACATCATGGGCCCTCATGGAAACAGCTCTTCCCTGTGTATTTCTTAATGTAGTTTTCATTGGTCCTAATCTTTAATCCATTCCAAATACTTTCTTTGGTGTATTGAAAAATAAAGGATTTCTTGAATAGTCTCTGTGGACATATATGTCTAAGGGCCAGATTTTGAAGGCAAAGGAGGTTGAGTTCTCTGTTTATAATTAATAGAGTCATATTCCAGTTTTTCAGAGTACGTAGGTGAACAGCTGTCTTTAAGGTATTCGAATGAGGTTATATCTGTGCAGGGAAAATGTAGACACCCCCCTCTCCTCCCAAATTACCCTGATGCAAAATCTGAAGCTACTGTGTAGAAACTCAAAACCCAGCTAGCTATATTGTGTTATTTTTACTGTCAAAGTTAACATAGATGAAATTCATCTGGGAAGTATGATTATACATGATCAAACTCATTTCCCTAATGTTAGAACTATGTGTGAAGTTGAAGTGGGAGACAGGCCGAGTAAGACAAAAAGGTAGATTATGTATTCTTTTAGCCACACAGGTGGTGGTGTAGGGCTTGAAACAGATTTGGTTATCTAGGCGGTGTTTAGTTACAGATTGCTGAGGGCTTCTTCAACCAGGGTGTGGTTTACATTTACCAAGGCCTCCAACCCTACATTGGTTGACTCTCTCTCTCTAGACCTGTGAGGCCCAGGCATGAGGATTTATTTTGAATGCGTCCCGAAGAATTCTAATATACAGCAGGGACCAGCCCTGGAGGCGATCATGAACTCCCGTCAGCTGTCTTCTGTATGGTGGCTGAGCTAGTGTCAGAAACAGCTACACAGGCTCTTTTTTTTTTTTTTTTTTTTTTTTCCAGCCCACTACTTCTAGGCATGACTTTGCTTTTCCTAAATGGCTTTTCTTATAATTTAAGGTGACATTCTATAATGTTATACTGTGTTTCTAAAAAAAGCCCTCTCTCCTTGCTTATGCTGTAGGTGGTGGCAGTTACCTTATTACTGGGTGGGAATCAAGATGTATGATCTGGTTGCAGGAAGTAATTGCCTGAAGAGCAGTTATGTCCTCAGCAAATCCAGAGCCCTCGAGCATTTCCCCATGCTCCAGAAGGACAAGCTGGTAGGAGCCATTGTCTACTATGATGGTATGTGATACGTCTTTTCTTTGTACAAGATATTTTTCTGTCCAGATATGACCCCTGCGAGTGCCCTGACCCTTATAGTACACCATAGTGATGAAATAGGTTTGCATTCTTACTTTAAATGTTAATCTTATGCAACAAACAAATGTACCCACACACCATTTTTTTTTAGTACTGGCTGAAAAATTACCCATGGTGCTTTGCTTCTAAAAATCTTTGTTTTGTTTAATTAATTAAAGTAATTTAATTAATTAAAATAATTCCAGGCTGGCCTGGAACTCACTGTAAGTCTAGTCTGGCTTTAACATTTGAGGCAGCTCTCCTGCCTCGGCCTCCCGAGTGCTGGGATTACAGGTGTGAGCCACAGCACCTGGCTGTTTGTGTTATATTTTGTTTCCCCTCTCACATCTACCTGTGCCTCATGGTTGGTTTGGTCCATTTCTCATAGCTGTGAATTTCCCCCACCCTCATGCCACTCAATTTGTTATATGTTTGGCAGTAAATACTTGCCTTATGAATATATTATGATGTTGAAAGCCGCTGAGGATCTGTTAGATTTTCTCGATGAAACCTCTATTTTCAAGGGGTTATAAACCTAGAGAAAAATGCCCCGTGGGCTGAAATTGACATGTTTTTGTTTTGCATAGGACACATCATTCTTGACCGTATAATTTATATGTTGAGGGTAGATGAACAGTGCATCTGTGAACCCAAACTTTCGTGTTTTATTACTTATTTGTTTGCTGGTAGATTTTTTTCCTCCCTTTTACTTTTACCTAATGTCCATTTGCTATGTGTTCAATGTGAATTCTGTTGTGTATGTGTGTACATAGTATAATTTGTACATTTTTGTTCAAGGAAAGTAAACAATATATTTCTAGATAGGCTTCAGTCAATAGCAACAATACAAAACAGTACAATCAAAACCATGTATGATCTTCACCATGTTAAAGTATGTGTACAGGACTAGAAAATATTGTAAGAATATTCCTTTATAAGAAACTAGCTGGACTCAGGTGATGGTGCTTGTTGAAAAGGCTTAGCAATTTTGTGATACAAAGACATTTAGGCTTTGAATCTCAATAATCCCCTCCCATTATGTGGTCTTTATATTTGGTGTTAGATACATGAATTCTTAACACAAAGGGATGTTTTTTTTGTTGTTGTTTTAGAATATTTGATGCAAATATTTTATATTATATTATGTCATCCTGTATCTGCCTGCAAGGCCATCTTCCCTTTTCTTCTCCTTCCCCTGCTTTTACTTTGTTCCAATGTTACCTTTCTGAATCAATTCAGCTGCCTGACAGGCTTTTATATATAAATGCAGAACGTGTATGTGCAGAGGGGCAATAGGGACCAAACTTAAGAAAATGTCCTAGGAGCAAGAATATTAGAAAAATGTTAAGGGTCTTCGACAAACATTAAAAGCTGGAAAATTAGCAGGTTGTAGGGCTTTTCAGCATCTGAGACACCACAGGGGGGTGGGCACTTAACTACTTTTTTGGTGCCCTTGATGGAGCCTACATGTTAAAGGACAACCTTCACTGTGAATCTGCTTTCTTTGCAACAGACCCTTAATGTTAACCCATTGTAGTTTATTGGGTGATTACTGTAAAGAGGCTTCTGGTCCAGGAGGAGTAGGCATTCCGTAAATAGCATCCTGTCTATACTCATGTGGAAATGCTTGTGCCCTTGCCCTTCTCTTACTTCTTCCTCCCACCCAAATCCTTTCAGATTTCTACTGTTCTCCATAACATGGGATGTGTTTAGGTGCTGAGTCTTCTGTGTTAGGCTGTGCATACTGGAATCACCCATTGAAGAACATTGGTGTCTTAACTGGGCTCATGACTGTTTTAGTTTGAATTATAGATTCTTACTGTGGCGAATCCAGGGAAAATTTGTGTTTTGTAAAGCAGAAGAAACATCCTACTGGAATTAAGAGGAAAAGTCCCCCTAATTTAGAATGAATTGATCTTTATACATGGTTAGAGGGTACAGAAATAGAAGTTGAATAAAAATTATTGAAAACTCTTTTTTTTTTTTTTTTTTTTTGAGATAGTGTTTCTCTGTGTAGCTTTGGAGCCTGTCCTGGAACTTACTCTGTAGACCAGGCTGGCCTCAAACTCACAGAGATCCACCTGCCTGGCGTGCACTACTACGGCCCGACTTAAAATAATTTCAAATTGATCCTTGGAAATTGTACAATCTTCCATCTTGAATGGAAGAAGTGAAAAATAATTACTCTGGGCATTTGAAACCAAATATTTGTCTCTTCTCTTTGTTCTGAAATTCTTCAGGCTGCAGTATGTAATATTTAAGGTGAGGCAAAAGCAAAGCTATGAAAGAGTAGAAGTGTTTGTTTGCTCTCCCTGTGTACTCACAGATCTTGGCAACTCCACCTTATCCAGTATGGGGTGCTGAGCAGACGGTGTCCCTGTGAAATAAGGAGGAAGGAAACACCAAGGCAAAGGAATTCAAGGCATTTTTAGAAGCAGGAAAGAAAGCCCTAATCCTTGACTCAAGGCATTTCGAAGAGAAAACCAATCTTTCTGAACCATGTAAACCTTGTGTATATACTTTACAAAAGGTTCATTCCTGAGATGAAATAATCTCTTATCCATAAGTAACCATTATGTGGACTTCTGCACATGGTTCATTGGCTAAGAGCACTTGCTTCACAAGCATTAAATCTTGAGCTCTCTAGCACTCAAGTAAATAGCTAGGCATGGCCTTGTGTACCTGTGATCTTGGGAGGTAGGAGTGGCATAGGAGGGGAGGTAGGATGGATAGGGCTTGCCTGACCAGCAGCCTAGCCTCCCCCACCTTCCAGAAAAGAAGAACTGTTGTCTTCAAATACACAAAAACATATCAGGCTCCAGGCTCAGTGAGAGACCCTGTTTCAAGGGAATAAGATGAAGGCAGCTGAGAAAGATACTGGTCTTCTCTGGCCTCTTTGCACAGACATGTATTCCACACACACATGCAAAGGGAAAAGTAAAGAACCATTCTATTACAAGACTGTAAGACAACCCAGTGTATTTCAAAATGAATTCAGGCTTGAAGAAACTTTAAAAATAGTACTTACATTCATATACAGTTACTTATTTTAAAGTAAACAGAAACAGTTTTTATAATTTCTACCTACCAAGAATCTTGATCCTAATGAAAAGATTATGCATATTCATAAAATGAAGTTTTCAGTGATGTCAGAGCTGTATTAACCACAAACTCTCGTGAGTTACATCAAACTACAAACTCTAATGGAGTTACATCAGCCACAGTGACTCTGATGCCTTGGAAACATAATGGCCTAGACCAGTCATCATTGTCATGAAGTTGGCCTAGGGGTTGACACAACCTTTAAGGTCTGTTCAGCACTGAACTGTTAGAGCTTTTTCCTTCTTGTATTTTATCTATCTATCTATCTATCTATCTATCTAATTTTTATTTATTTATTGGTTTTTTTTTGAGACAGGTTTTCTCTGTGTAACTTTGCACCTTTCCTGGAACTTGCTTTGTAGACCAGGCTGGCCTCAAACTCACAGAGGTCTGCCTGGCTCTGCCTCCAGAGTGCTGGGATTAAAGGCGTGTGCCACCACCACCTGTCTATTTATTTTTTATTATTAAGAAATTTTCTATTCATTTTATATACCAATCACAGATCCCCTTTTCCTCCCTCCTCCCACCTTCCCCCACAACCCACCCCCCATTCCCACCTCCTCCAGGGCAAGGCCTCTATGGGGAGTCTGCAGAACCTGGTACATTCTGTTGAGGCAGGTCCAACCCCCCTTCCTCCTCCCCTCCCACACACCAAGGCTGTGCAAAGTATCCAACCATAGGTACTGGGCTCCCAAAAGCCCACTCCTGCACCTGGGACAGATCCCTACTCCACTGCCAGGGGGCCCCCTAAACAGTCAGGCTAAACAACTGTCTCAGTCCACTGAACGTTTAGAGCCTTAGGGTCTTCATGTAGAAGTAAAAATTGTACAAATATCAAATGATTTTATTCTTATTTTATTTTATTTTTTATTTTGAGACAGAGCCCCATGAGAGCAGAGTCTAGTGGGTGGCAGCAGTGGTGGTGTGGCCTGCCCACAGGTCTCTCACCTGAGGACCAGCTGCTGGGGTCTGCACCAGAGCCATAGGGTCAAGACAGAGTCTCACTCTAACTCTGACTCATCTGGAACTCACTCTGTAGCCCAGGCTGACCTTGATCTCACAGAGATCCACCTGGCTCTGCCTCCTGAATGCTGAGATTAAAGGTCTGTTCCACCATACCTGGCTTAGAAGTTTTTAATTGCTTAGGGCCATAGTTAGTCCTGGATAAATTCTGATAGCTACTGCATGTGATCAAAGCAAAATACATGTCTCTAAAAAAGTACCTACGAGTCATAGAATGAAACTTTCTTGCATTTTGCTTGTTTGTTTATGTTTTCAGAGACATGTTCTTACTATGTAGTCCAGGATGGCCTTGAAATCGTCTCCCTGCCTTCCCAGTGCTGGTTTTGCAGCTGTGTTCCACCAGATGCAGCTCCCCACTTTCTGATGTAATTGTATAGGCATTTTTGTGTATGGCATAAGTATGACCACCATGGTATTTCACTGTTAACTGTTAAAAGACAAATTGATGCTTGTGGAGGAATAACTGCAATCTTTTTAAATGCAGACAGAGTAAATGTCAAGTTTCTCAGTAAAATCCATATGAAATGAAAGGATACAAGTCACATACCAGATTTTTCCTCTAGTTACAATTTCTTATATTCTTTATTGAAAATATGTAATTCCTTCCCTAGCTTTCTCTCTGAACCATGGCCCCCATGTCTCCTGTGAGTTCCCAGTCCTTAACTACTAGAGTCTTACTAGTTAGGTCCTGTCTACACGGCATGCACTAAGACTTCCCAGGTAGAGAGTGGTGACCAAGCTATTCTCTAAGAAAGTGGGAAGGTGTTGAAAGCTTCTATGCTTAGGTGCTCGGCAGTGCCTGGTCCCTAGGTGTAGCATGAATCTTGAAAGGTCTTATTAATAAAAACAAACCCAGAGCCAGGTATTGGGGTGAATGCTGAATGATCAGAGAGACAGAACAAGCCACAGTCACCTCACCTTGCCAGCTTCTCAGCTGATCCTGTTTCCTTAGACTGGAAGCCTCTGAGTCCTCATCCAAATAGATCTTAGCTGAACTGCTGCTCAAAAGCCTAAAAGCTTAACCAGCTCCAGTTTCTGGTCCTCATGGCTTATATACATTTCTGCTTTCTGCCATCACTTCCTGAGGTTAAAGGCTCACTTCCTGGCTTTAAAGGCATGAGTCACCATGCCTGGCTATTTCTAGTGTGGCTTTAAACTCATAGAGATCCAGATAGATCTCTGCCTCCCAAGTGATAGGGCTAAAGGCGTGTGTGCCACCTTTTCCTGGCCTCTATATTTAGTGGCTGTTCTGTTCTCTGACCCCAGATAAGTTTATTAGGGTGCACAATATTTTGGGGAACACAGTCTCACTACACCTAGGAACTTACTTCCTCTTCTGTCAGCTTTAGTCCAGCTTTCTAGTTCCTCACAGTGGTGGCACATCCTGGTGATCCCAGAACATGGGAAATCAAGATCGTATTCAGGTACATACTCAGTTCTAGGCCAGCCTGGGTTAGATGAGACCGTGTCTTCTCTGTCTGCATGTGTTCCGAGGCCACTTCTCACTATGCAGCTCTCACAGAGGTCAGCCTGTCTTTGCCTCTGCAGTGCTGGGATTAAATGCATGTGCCACCACACCCAAGACCGCGCCTTAAAAATAAAAATTCCAGTTTCCAGAGTAGATTCCTGGTGCACACTAGATTGGATTTAGTCAACCAATCATCTGCACAGAAAATGAGATATAATTAAAAATCATTAAATATTTAAAGTCATTAAATAACCCCATTAAACCTCTGTAAAATGAAATGGGGAAACGAAGTCATAGCTTTAAATTTTTCCTTTCTGCCAGTCAAGACACTGACAGAGAAAGATGTCTCACTGTATACCTAACAATGCTTGTAAGCGTACCTTATGCACATATGAAACTAGCAACTGAGAGAAATCTTTTTGGCTTTTCCAGTGTAAATAAAAGTTGGTTACACCCATGTTTCAAAGCCTATCGTTCACTAGAATATTCATTTTTATTTCATCTTAAAACTCACAGCGTACAAAGATGCATTCAGCTGGTGAGAGAGCAAAGCCAATTTAATCTCTGGCTCCCCTGAGGTAAATGTAGTTCACGGTCCTGCCCCCACCCCAACCTCAGCTATAATCCCTGGCTCCTGGAGGTAAAAATGCACTGAAGTGAGGAAAATTCTGCAGCAGGATATAATGATCCAAAATGACAGGGACAATAATGACAATGAATTTCATGTCTCCGAGTCATGAGCTGAAGATGCTTGACTAGGCTGACGTATACAATTAAATTGTTACAGGTACAGCAGGGGATTGCAGTTAGCTGTGCGCTTTGGGGAAATGATGCCTCTGGCAAAAGGCAGATTGTAGAATCCAGCCTCTTTGTTAGGAACAGCCTATTACTCCTTTAGGCATGCACCGAGACTGTACACTTTAATAAAAGAAAGCCCAAGTCAAAGACGAGTCTTTTAAGGTATTTATCTACTTTTAAAGCTTAAAGGAAAATCAACTATTTAATACCTCACAGGTGATTTTTTTTTTCCTTTACTTATTTTTTTTCATTGCATTCTTTCCCCTCACCCCAAAGAGTTCTTGGAACACAAATGAAATAAAAATGGTGTCAATGTATGATACTTATAAGCAAATAGGTTTAGCTATTTGCGTGCTTCCTCCTTAAACACAGAGACACCCTGACTTCTCCAGAGTCATGGAAATAGGTTGACCAGATAACCAAACACTGTAGACTGTTCTCAAGATTTTGGACTGCCTTTGCTGTTTAACACGTTTTTTGTTTTTGTTTTTTTCAAATGAGGTTAGAATTTTTTTATTATGAAATTTTTTATTCATTTTACATACCAATCACAGATCCCCATCTTGTCCCACCTTCTGCCCCACCCCAACCTTCCCCTCTCAACCCTATTCCCTCCTCTGAAAAGGTAAGGCCTCCTATGGGGAGTCAACAGAGCCTATACATTCAGTTGAGGCAGGTCCAAGCCCCTCCTCACTTCATCAAGGCTGCACAAGGTGTCCCATCATAGGTAGTGGGCTCCAAGAAGCCAGCTCATGCACCAGGGATGGATCCTGATCCTATTGCCAGGGGGCCCATTAAGCAGATCAAGCTACACCACTGTCTAGATTATGTAGAAGGCCTAATCCAGTCCCATGGAGGCTCCACAGCTGTTGGTTGAAGTTCATGAGTTCCCACTAGCTTGGTTTTGCTGTCTCTGTAGGTTTCCCCATCATGATCTTGATGCCCCTTGCTCCTAGAATTCCTTTTCCCTCTCTTCGACCGGACTCCTGGAGCTCAGCCTGGTGCTTGGCTGTGGATCTCTGAATCTGCTTCTGATTACTGGATGAAGGCTCTATGATGACAGTTTAGGGTATTTACCGATCTGATTACCGGGGTAGGCCAGTTCAGGCACCCTCTCCACAATTGCTAGTAGTCTAAGCTGTGGTCATCCTATGGATTCCTGGGAACTTTTCCTAGCAACAGATTTCTCCCTATCCCCATGATGTCTCCCTCTGTCAAGGTTTCTCTTTCATTGCTCTCCCACTCCATCCCTGTTCCAGCTTGACCTTCTCATTCCCTTATGCTCTCATCTCCCATCCCCTACCCTTCAACCCCTCCCCACCATCCCCAGTTTACTCGTGGAGATCTCATCTAGTTCCCCTTCCTAGGGCGATCCAAGCATCCCTCTTAGGGTCTTCCTCGTTAGTTAGCTTCTCTGGAGCTGTTAACACAGTTCTTTAAATTGGAGCGTTGTCTCCCAGGGGGAGTGGCTGAGCCTCATCTACTATGTTT
This sequence comes from Onychomys torridus, assembly GCF_903995425.1. Taxonomy (NCBI): domain Eukaryota; kingdom Metazoa; phylum Chordata; class Mammalia; order Rodentia; family Cricetidae; genus Onychomys; species Onychomys torridus. Next base: position 34,336,407 of record NC_050446.1, read on the forward strand.
TAGGAAGAACACTCTGTAACTCCTTAGATTTTTTACTATCAAATTCTTTAGAAAGTTTTACTTGTTTGTGATTCAATTGTGTATAGCATGTCAGTACAGTAGTCCATGTATATGGTTTAGAAAATAATCATAGAGGCTGAGGCTGTATACTTATTCACTTTACTTTTGAGGTACTCAATTTTTCATTTTTCAGTCACTGGGAAGGTAATCATTTTATCTTTTTGATAACTTGTTTATTTAAATGTTTTCAAGATAAATATATTTATCAAGAGAAAAAAATATTTTGAAAGGTGAACATTACCAGCTGTCCTTCATTTCTCGAGGTCTGTAAGCTTTGATTGATTGAGATAACTGAAAAGAAACCATACTTCTCTGAATGCACCCACTATCAAATGGAGTGACGATAATCTTGGGGACTCAAAATTGCCAACATTTGCCACAATATAATAAAACTTTGTGAATACTATTTTTATTGTAGTCTCTTAAATGAAAAAAAAATCCATTAAGTTCTAGTTGCACATAATTCCCATGATTCTTAGCATTTTCAGGTTCTTATTAAGTAAAGTTTAAAATTACATAATATTAACACATAGAACAAGGCATACATATCATATGTGTAACTTATAGAGCATAATAATACAGACTCTGGAATTTATAACTAGGCCTAGAATCCAGAATTTTCCCAGTACTGAAGCTGGCTGTGACTCTTCCACACACCATCATTCTTCCTGTTTCTTAGATTATGGATCCTTCTTTTTTTTTTTTTTTTAATATCTTAGCACATAGACATTTTAAAATAAAATATTATTTAGTTTTTTTTTTTTTTAAATTTTGTAAAATAGTTAATACAATGTGCTGTAAAAGTTGTTACAAGCCCTTATCAGAGCAGATGGAAACACAGTGTGAACTAGATCCAGACACTGTCATTGTATATTACCCAGAACATTCTTACATATGTCCACCAGGAGATACATACAGAGAGGTTCATCAAATCGCCATGTCTGACTGAAAAATGGAAATAAAGGAAATATCCATTAAAAGACAAATGAATGATTTATTTCAATTTACATAGTGGAATTAAACTAGGACTGAAAGCGAATGAACTGTGAACTGAACAACGTGGATGAGTCTTAGAAACAGGATGATACAGTATTCTTAACGTCCCCCTGAAGAACTGCTTTACAATTTTACCACATTTTAAACCACACACTGTGTATCTATGACTTTAGTTTATGATACTGGGCTGGCGGTGGTGGCGCACGCCTTTATTCCCAGCACTGAGGAGGCAGAGGCAGGCGAATCTCTGAGTTTGGGGCCAGCCTGATTTACAGAGTGAGTTCTAAGACAGCTGGGCTACACAGAGACCTTGTCTCCAGAAAAAAAAGAAAAGAAAAGAAAAAAGGAAAAAAAAAAAAAACCCTTATAGGCTATTTTGAGGTTTAAATAAGCAAATAAATGGAAAAAAAACTTTATAGACAAGTCACTTCCAAAGTATTGTTATATTTGGGTTGGTTCTATGGTTATCCTACCACATTTCTATTTTTCATTGAAAATGTTCTGAAGTGAGTACTAGTTCTACAAGCATCCTCTTATGTATTTAAAATTTCAAGATTTTTTTCCAGAAATATTTGCCAAACTTTTTTAGGGAAAAACATTGTGCCTATGAACATGTTCCAAATAAGAGATAATGTTTATAATCTCAAGATTTAAAACAAGATGTTTTCAAAGAACATTATTTAAGATTATTTGCCTCTTGGATGTCAATTTCAAGCATATTTGTTTTCTTACTATTTTGTCCATATACAATTCTCCACTTCTAAATGAACCACGTAGCTGTTCCTGCTGATTTCCTGCTCTCCTCTTCCCTGGTGCATTTATCGGCTGGTTTTCTGTGGGTTACATAAATGAAGCTGACATCATTGCTCATATAGCAGGCATTTTTTTTTTCTTTTGCCCTCAAATGCTGCCTTTTTGCCATTCAGTGTATCTGGATACCAACTAACGCTAAATGAAATTTGACATATACCCCTAAGAAACAAAACTTATAAACTGTGGCTTCAAAGGAAACCTTGAATAAATAGGACACACCATGTCCACCCAGGCTAACATCCAGCATATGCTTCAGCTTCCTGATGACGAGGCAGAGCCCCCAAGCCCCCAGGAAACTTGGCAATTGTTTATTGCTCACTTGGCAAGCATGTATTAAACACCAGGCTTTCATTCTCTTACGGTTATTTTTTTTTTAAAAAGCACACAGAAGTAGACCTGATCAGGTGTAACGCACTGAATTAGCAGATGCCTTGTATATAAAAGTTTGAAAACTGCTGAAGACTTACTAGTGTATAGTTAAGGTGTGTATAAAGTGGCCTGAGCAGATAGATCTGGTGGGTTCAAGGGAAAGCTCTCCTCCTCTCCCACTTTTGCTCAGTAGCCCTCGGAGAGCGGAAAAAAGGGATCAAAGGGAAAAGCTATTATATGAAAAACCTGTGCATTTGGCCCCTCAGATTGCTTATTCTTCCCAAAGTAAATACGGAGCCTACTAACAAGTCATTGTGCCGGGCGGTGGTGGTACACGCCTGTAATCCCAGCACTCGGGAGGCAGGCAGAGGCAGGTGGATCTCTGTGAGTTTGAGGACAGCCTGGTCTACAGAGGTAGTCCAGGAAAGGCTCCAAAGCTACAGAGAAACCCTGTCTCAGAAAAAACAAAACAAAACAAAACAAAACAAAACAAAACAAACAAACAAACAAAAAACAAATCATTGTATCTGTCAGTAACATAAAATTATGAACCTATGAGTTTTGAGATTCACTACATATGTGGCAGATACTCTTCATCCTTATGACCAACAGTGTTTTACCTTTGTATAACAATATACTTTCTAAGTGATTTTCATAAGTCATTTTAATCAACTCAACCTTATGTATATAAGCTGGGATAATGTGTTATGAACCATATTTTGGACACACAAAGGTGTGAAGGTATTTGGATAGTTGAAATAACATTGCAGAATGGAGATTATACTATCATGATTTCTATCCATCATTGATATCTTGTTTCCTTTCTCATTGCTATGATAAAGCACCTCTCAAAAGTATGTGTAGGGAAAACAGGACTCATTTGGGCTCACAGCATATCCACGGTTATCTATCATAGCTAGAAAGACACAGTAGGTAAGGAACATATTGGTGGCAGAGGCTAATCACAGAGAGAAAATGGGAAGTGGGGGGTGGGCTATAAACCCTCAAGGCTCACCCCCAGTGAGCAACCCCCTTCCTGCAGTGAGACTCTCCTAAAGGGTCTGCCACCTGTCCAAGTGGCACCAGCTGGGAACCAAGTGTTTTGATACTTGAGTCCACGGGGAACATTTTATGTTCAATCCACAATTAGTTTTTGAATTTGTCACACATTTAAAAACATAATGAGGCATTGAAGCATGAGCTGCTTTTTCAGAGGAACTGAATTCCTTCTCAAGCACCCACTTGGTAGCTCACAACTGCTGCTGACGCCAGTCCCAGGTTATTCGAGCCCTCTCCTGGCATCCAGGGGTACTGCATGCATGGCGTACATAGACATACATGCAGGCAAACACCCCTATACACAATAACCTTTCTTTCTCTGTTTCTGTCTGTCTCTTCTCCCTCCCTTCCCTTCCTTTCTTTCTTCCTTTTTTCTGTGTTTTTTGTTTGTTTGTTTTCTCTCAGATAGGGTTTCTCTGTGTAGCCCTGGTTGTCCTGGAACTCATTGTATAGACCTGGCTGGCCTCAAACTCAGAGATTTGCCTGTCTCTGCCTCTTGAGCACTGAGATTTAAAGGCATGTGCCACCATGCCCAGCAACATTCCTCTAAACATTAAAACAAAACAAAACAAAACAAAACAGTTCAACAAGGCATGTTTTTATTACCTGTAGAAAAGAAATGAGAATAATACAGCAATGGCTACTTTCAACACTTACGAGCTAACTTATGACCAGACTTCACCTGTTGTAGATGTAACCGGCTTGTTAAATAAGAAACACAGAACCGATTGCAGAGTTAAAAACCACGAGGTCAGAGCAAGAGCAGAAAACCTCACCCTTCACTGCTTCTGCTGTTCTTCCTCTCCGCCAGAGACCTACTTCTGTGCGTCCTGTCTATTTTAAAACTTGCTGTTCTGTTTTCTCATTGGTTGTAAACCCAGCCACATGACCTCCTTGTCACTGCCTGTTTGTACAGACCTCCAGGTCTTCTATGGTTGGTATTGAGATTAAAGGCATGTGTCTGCCATGCTGGCTGTGTCCTTGAACACACAGAGATCCTCCTAGCTCTGCCTCCCAAGTGCTGGGATTAAAGGCGTGCCCCACTACTGCTCGGCTTCTGCTCTGGCTTGCTCTGACCTCAAGGCAACTTTATTGACATACAAATAAAATCACATTTCAATACAAATAAAATATCACTATAACCTGTGTTGTGTTTGCTTCTCCCCAGAACTCACTTAACGAATGTTAATAATAATAATCCAAGGATAATCTGTATCGATAGTTCTTTTCTCTTTCTGGGACTTGAACCCTGGGGCTATAATTCAGCAATACAGTTCATTGTGCATGCTGTGCAAGAACTGTATTACTGAGTTATAGCCCAGTTCTTACTTAGTCTGTGCCCATAAAGATTCTGTTTTAAACATAACCACACCATAACCATAATATTAACAATAATATTTTAATATCTAATATCTAGTCACATTCACATATCCTTTGTAGGCTCATAATTTTGATATACTCTTGAATGAGAATTCAACTTATAAATCAGACAAAATTTCCCAGAGATAGTAGGGGCATGTTAATAATCTCAGCGATCAAGAGGTCAAAGCTGATGGTAAGAAGCCATCATGGGCAACACTTTTTTTTCTTCATAATACAAAACAAAGCAAGGTGTGATGTAGTGCAGTAGGACTTTCATCAAATGTACAAGGACTTGGGTTTGGTAAGCCGTATCTCTAAAAATGGGAAAGTTCTAAAAGGAACCTCCCATGCTATGTGTGCTTACAACACCCTGGAGCTCGAGTCACAAGGATTAGGAGTTTGGGGTCAACTTGTGCTATAAAGAAAGATATTCTGTTAGTGGCCTATCATGATGTATGTGCTATCCTCTAGGTCAAGTTATTTTGGGATTATTATGAAACTTTACTATGTTCCTCTTTTTATAAAAACAAAACACAACATTTTATTGATTTGTTTTTGGGTGTGGATGCATGCCCTGGTGGCATGGAGGCTGGAGGAAAACTTGCAGGAATGAGTTCTCTACTTTCCCCATGAGGGTTCTGGGGCTGGAACTCAGGTCACAAAGCCTGGTGACAGATAACTTCACGAGATCTTTGGAAGCCATTTCTCTAAGAAAGAAATGTGAGGAGAATGTTAACCAGCAACTGGATATTCTTTTGGTTTTTTGAGACAGGGTTTCTCTGTAGCTTTGGAACCTGTCCTGGACTAGTTCTGTAGACCAGGCTGGCCTTGAACTCACAGAGCTACACCTGCCTCTGCCTCCTGAGTGCTGGGATTACAGGCATGTGCCACCACTGTCTGGCTAACAACTGCATGTTCTTTAATGCTGGTTGGTACTTGTTTTTAAGTCTAGATTAGGTTTTGTTTTGCTTTTAGAGATATTCTCATGCTCTACAGTCTATGCTGGCTCCTACTTCTTCTGCCTTCTGAGTGCTGGGACTATCATAGGCATGTGCCACTATGCCTCGCTTGTAAATTTCTTTAATTTTTTGAAGATTATAATACAATTACATCATTTTCCCCTTACCTTTCCTCCCTCCAAACCATCCCATATACCCTTCCTTGTACTTTTTCAAGTCATGATCTCTTTTTCATTAATTGTTGTTTTATAATGTATATGTGCATGCATTCACATGCAACCATGCATGCGCGTGCGCACACACCTAAATTCCTAAGTACAATCTGCTCAGTCTATATAATGTGATTTATACACATGTTTTCAGGGCAGACCATTTAGTACTGGATAACCAGTTGGTATGCTTTTGCCAGCAGAAGACTGTTTCTCCCACTCTTAGTATTCCTTAGTTGCCTGTAATTCTTTCTGTAGAACTACGGGAGCTTTCCCCTACCGTGTTAGCACATCTATTGGTGTCATCCTTGTTCAAGTCATGCTTAGGCAGCCATGTTAGTGAGAGTTTATGGTTATAGTTTCTGACATTTCAGTTAACATAACCAGGTTAACTGTTTAGATCAATGTGTACACAGTGTTATATAAGGGTCAATAAACCATACAGCTGAGTTATTTTTCATTTGATAAATGAAAACGAATCTCGTTTCCTTTCTTTGGATGGCATAAAAAATGGCACATCCACCAGTTTTATCTGTATAGAAAACATCCTTGTTCAAGTCGTGCTTCGGCAGCCATGTTGGTGAGAGTTTATGGTTATAGTTTCTGACATTTCTAGGAGACATAATCTCACAACAAGCTCCCCGTGCCTCTGGTTCTGACAATCTTTCTGCCTCTTCCTCTTCGATGGTCCCTGAGCCTTATGTGCCTGGGTTGTATTGTGGATGTATCCACTGGGACTTGTGCTATGGTCTGTGTTGCAAAGAGACGTTTCCTAGATGAATTTGACCCACTTCTCTGTGGGTCAGATTATTACTGACAAATATTTAGACTGTACTTTGAGATAATGCTGGTAGTAAGGTGGTGGTTGTAAATTTTTCTCCAAGATCCAGGACTTCATTAATCCTGGATAGTTGGCTAGGTTTCCAGTAGCAGGCATAATTTTCCTCTTGTTGAGAGGGTCTTAAGTTCAAACAGAGAGCTGTTGGTTACTGCCAATATATTTGTTGTTACTGTCCTCTTAGGGTTATCTTCTGGCTCAGCAAATTTTTGAGCAAAGAAAAAAACACATGGTGAGTTCTTAGATATAATGCAACTTTAAAATTCAAGTGTGTGGTTTTTATTTAATCTCAACAGTCATATTTCCAAAGGAAACATTGTTAAACACAATTTAATTTTGTTTTCCATTTCATTACTGTCATTAGGGTATATATCAATGAGTACAAATAAATCATTCTCTTTTAAAGATACTTCACATAGTTTCCATCACTGTGGTTATGCTACCACATGAATTAACAAAATTTATTTTATTTTTGCTTTAGACCATTATAGATATGTCTTCTTAAAGTTACACTTTAAACTTACACAAAATACAAGGCTTAAGAGTTAAAGCCAGCAATTATTCAAGCAGGGAGAGATTTTTCTTTCTTATTTTACCTTTCCTCTAAAAGGCAATAATTTTATGTGGGTGTATGTGTACACACATGAGCAGGTGTGCATGCCCACCTGCACGTGTGGAGGCCAGAGGAGGACTAAGATGTCTTGCTGTGCTGCTGTCTGCCTAATTCTTCTGACACAGCGTCTCTCACTGGAAGTGTCATAGGATGGTGGCCAGGAAGTCCCAGTGCTCCTCCTGTCTGTTTGCCACCATGTTGGAGTAACAGGCACTCATGGTCATACCTGGCTTTTTAATGTGAGGTCTGGGGATTCAAACTCAGGTTCTTGTGCTTATATAACAGCTGAGTTATTTTTCATTTGATAAATGAAAATGAATCTCGTTTCCTTTCTTTGGATGCCATAAAAATGGCACATCCACCAGTTTTATCTGTATAGAAAACTTAAAATTAGTCTTTGAGTCTGAAATGCTATTATTATCATTATGTAAAATATGCTCTGATTTGTTTAAATTGCTAAAACCTAGTTCATATCATCTGCTTCCACTGAATGCCAATCTCCTTAGTCAGACTCAATGCTCATGCTAATTATAGTCTTTTAAATAGATGGGCTGGTCTTAGACTAATACATAAAATTATATACTTCTTGGAAAATTCCCATTTTGATATGGATCATATAATAGTGCATTTAAAAATTTTTAGAGATGAAGCTAATTAATTGTAGTTTGAGGTTAAGATTTTAAGATTCAGGGGCTTTCCTCTTTTGTTTTAGAGACCTTGGGGAAAATGCATGGTCAAGTACAGGCCATGCTCAAGGTGCTGCATTTCAAAACCTAATGTAAATTTCCAGTTGTGTTTATCTCAAAGTACCCCCCCCCCAAATATAGTATAGAGCACATTTAGAAAGAGGGGAAGAAAGAAAGAGTTGATATTAAAATTTAAAGACATAATAGAAGATAAGATACTATAGTGATTGATCATCAGGAAACTGTAAGGATTGGTCTTTTGGGAACTGATTTTTTTTTTTTTTTTTAACTTTATTGAACAGTTTAATGCCTACTTACCTATTGGTGGGACTGGGAGGTGTTCAAATTCTGACTACTTCTAATGTTAGCCCTAGCAGCCTTTCTAGGTGAACCTTTGTGTTTGTCTAGGAAAATGCTTAGCAAAAGGCAGAAGGGGGTGGAGGCGGCACAAAACAATCCATTTTGGAGTTCTGGGGATAGGTAGCAACCGTCTTAGTGGAACTGTCTTAGTAATATGCACTTGGTCTGCGAAACACCAATAATAGTAAGAATATTAGTTCAATTCAAAAACTCTACACTGTAGTTTCAATTACCTTTCTACAAGCAAGCTCTAGTAGCCCAATAGAAAGCTGTGAAAGAGGGCCAGTAAGATGGCTCCTCCCCCTGTTAATGGCTCTTGCCACCCAGTGGTGATGTAACTGGACTTGATCCCTGGAACCCACATGAAGGTAGAAGGAGAGAACCGACTCCACCAAGCTGTGCTCTGACCTCCGTCCTTGAACTGTGGCATGCATCCTCTTTACCCCACAATAGTAATAGTGAATAAAACGAAGTCTAAAAAAAGTAAGTTGTGGAAAAGTCACTGGGACGTAGTCCTTGTGAATATGAGTAACACATTGACAGATCACACTCTGGAAACGACAAGATTATTATTTCTGGATACTGATTTTCAAAGCAGTTTTATTACCGCTCGCAGTACTTACTCAGATCATACTTTAGTAAAATGCCTGTTAGATTACTCACAGAAAGTATGAACCACATACCACCTACGTTTAAAAACTCAGATTTGTTCACTAACCATGACTATACATATGCAAATATTGCTAGTTATATGAAATATGTATGTCTATTATAACATGACTATACATATAAACATGCTAGTTATATGAAGTATGTATGTCTGCTATATAAAGCAAGATCATACACATGACCATACACATACAAATATGCTAGTTATATGAAATATGTATGTCTAGTATGTAAAGTAAGGTCAGTATTTAAAGGAAATTTCTAGTGTATTTTTTCTTATACCTTTGGGTAAAATTTAAATCATCATGCTCTTTAAATATAAACAGAAAAAATAAATTTTCCACTTAATTATGTCAAATTTTAGAGTAGCAGAGGACGCCATTTAAAAAAAAGCTAAGCATAAACATTGTTAACACAAGCATAATGAAATATATATACAATTTAGAGTAATATTTTAAGTAATATAAATACCTAGATGCAATTAAATACCTCACTCACTAAAGTCTAATTATTTTAATTTGCTGTTTAATTTAACCTTGGCCCTGTCTGCTTCCTACCCCACCCAAATGTGAACAGAATTAATTTACCCCACAAATTTTAATTTAGACTTACCTTTTCCCCTTTTTGTTTCTGTGACTCTTAGTTCCACCAGCTCTTAACCACACCCAAGTTACAGCTGAGGGTCCCCTGTGCCAGGGGTCATCTACCAGTCTGTGAGGTCATCTTCCTCCTTCCCAGCTGTTCTGGGTCTACCCTCCTTGGGGAAGGTCCTTTCAGTAGATGCTCTTTCCCCTGTTGATTTCAGACTGTGTACCCATGTTATGTCCCTTTGAATTCTGACATGTTCACCATTTTTATAAATACTAAGCCTAAAATTTCAAGACATCGGGAATGGGGCAGGTCTGTGACCCCAGCAGGTCTCATTTGAGATTATTCACTAGTTTAGGATTTGCCCTGAGCAGGGCTTTCCACAAATTCCATGAAATCCAGTTGGAAATTCCAAGTCCAATCAACAGCAACCAACAAAGCCATTGAGAAGTAAAGAAAGGTTTGGGAAAGAAGTGGCTCCTCTGGGCTTCTGTGGCCTGTGTTTGATTCATACACTGTCGTGGAAGCCACAGAGCCAGTCATTAGAACTAACTCACGATTATAAAGCTACAGTGCTTTGCAGCAGGCCGAGAATCTGTCTTCCAGGAAGGTCTCTGGACACTGTTACCTTGCATTTTCAAGTTGGTTCTCGCCTTCCACAGAAGGACTAAAGGACTAAAGGAAGGAATGCTGAGTGAGCGGGAGGCCAGGAGGGAGGATGTAACCTCACTCAGAATGCTTTCAAATTCCTTCGTGTCCAGAGGAGAGTGGGCATCTTCTAGAAAATTCCATATCTTCATATCCATATGCAATTGTGCTGTTCTCTGTTATATATTTAGTTAGTGAGCGGAAGGGAAAAGTCACAAAGGTGACTGAGTGTCCCTTCCTGGGATGCACAGGCTGAGTGAGCTCTAGAGAATTGTTGATGGTCTTCAGAGCAGCATTTGGCTTTCAGTCAGGTCTCTGCTGCTGTGGCTGCAGCTCTCTGTGTTGCAGGACTCATAACCAGCCTGCGCCTCACTGTGTGGCCTATTTGTCCGTTAAGAAAACCCTGGCATCTGTGCCTCAGGTTAGATGTTTTCACCCCTAGTACCCCAGCCCTTCAGAAGTTTATGGGAAGTCTAGAGATAGAGAAACTCATTTTCATGTAACTATCACTAAACTTTCTGATATGACACTTGGGAAAAAAATTGATTAATGTTGAAACGTGATTCTGAATCCAGGTGTTTGTCCCTTGAGTCTAGTTTACATTGTATCATTGATACATCTATGTGATTTCCAAAGTATCAATACTATATTTTCTTTCTTTCATTAAAACTTTACTGTAAGGCCGGGTGGTGGTGGCACATGCCTTTAATCCCAGCACTCGGAAGGCAGAGCCAGGTAGATCTCTGTGAGTTCGAGGCCAGCCTGGACTACCAAGTGGGTTCCAGGAAAAGGTGAAAAGCTACACAGAGAAACCCTGCCTCAAAAAACCAATAAAACAACAACAACAACAACAACAAAAACAACAAAAACCAAACTTTACTATAAGCCAGGCAGTGGTGGTGCACGCTTTTAATCTCAGCAGTTGGGAGGCAGAGGCAGGAGGATCTCTGTGAGTTCAAGGCTAGCCTGATCTACAGAGTGAGTTCCAGGACAACCAAGGCTGTCACACAGAGAAACTCTGTCTCAAAAAACCAACCCCCCCCAAAAAAAAACAACAAAAGAAAAACAAAATTTTATTATAAAAATCTTGCTAAAAAAATAAAACCATGCACCAAAAACAACCAGAATCAAAGTCTGTATGCATATTAAAGAATTTCTATATGGTTAGCATGACTATTATCAAGACTTTCTAAGGTTTTCTTTTGCTTAATTCTGTGCTATATTCTTCAATATTGGCTTTATTGTATTAGTTTTGGAATATTGGTATGACTATATTAGAAGTACATTGTGCATAGTAACTTGAAATGCTGTGTAGTTTGTATTCTCTCGACATGATAATATTCTTACTTTTTTACATGACTCTGAATTTTGCTTGTGGAGTTTATGAAGATAGATGGTGAACAGAGGCATGGGGTAGCACAGAGGGCTTGGATCATGGGGAAGGTAGTATTTCATTTGAATTGTGTTACCTGTCGGGACCCAGAGAATAGAAGCCCTGTTTGATAGGCTTGGAGGAAATAAGTTTGGGGGACTGATATCTTTGAAGAGACTCATGCTGTTCTGGAGGAACCCTGGTGGAGAAAGAGAACTGAAGAGACTGGGACAAGGAGATGTAAGTCCTGGTCTAGTGTGCACCTCTTCGCTTTCATTTCCGTCAAAACTCCCGGCGTCCACTGCCTAGATTTTCTTCTTTGATTGGTAATTGTCTTTGTGGCTTGCCTCTTTATTTCTAAGTCTACTCTTGCTGGTCTCTTTAAATCTACAGGATGAGAGTGAATGAATAAAGTAATGTCAAGTGTTTCTGAGTTCTGTTTTAAGAATAATCTAGATCTTTAAAACTTCAATAAGGAAAAAAAAATCTGTGATCGCCCAACTGGTTTATGTCAGCGTTTTGGAAAGAATAGTAGTCTTTAGAGCAGTATTAGTGATATAAACCCCCTGGAGAGAGAAGAATGCCTGGTGCATGCTAATTTTGTACTTCTCCAGGTGGGAGAAGAGAGGAATGGCCAAAGCTATAGATAGAACAAAGGCATGTCAGTTGCAACCTGGTTGCAGTTTGGGCTCAGCTCTCCTCACCAATCCCAGAGCATGACATTGGTAGTTTATTTATTTATTTTTAACCTGTATCATATTAAGATCTAACTTTGACAAATTGCATTTTGATTTATAGTCTGTGCTTTTGGCTTGTGCTTTAATGGCATTAGCCAACTCTAGGCACATACTGAATTCATTATGTACCTTATGTATGTAAGTAGTAATACTTCCTTTTAATGAACATACGGTCACATCAAAGTGCTGTCGAGAGCATTTCACAAAAGCATCTTTGTGCAGTGCTCCTCAGAAGTTTGTTGAAGACTAATATGCTGTATTTTAAGTTGCATTTTAATGGTGTAATATATTATAATTTTGCTCTCTCCTTAAGGTGAATAGTCTAGTATCGTCTGTTATGCTTAAGTTTTTAATTAGAATTCAACATTTTGACATGTAAATTTTATTTGTGACCAGGTGAATTAAGAGTGCACAAAGTAATTTGACTTTGAATCTGTAAACTGAGCTATGTTGCTGACAAAGAATAGATAAGGCATTTTTTGTATTACCTATTGATGATGAGCAATTCACAGAATTTACTTATGTAGCCCTTTGGGGAATCACTAAGTCTGGGCAATGTCAACTAACAAGGTTCTTCTTTTAGATATTTATTTCATTTTATCTTTATTTATATGCGTGTGTGTGTCTGAGTGTGTACCTTTTGTGTGTGGGTATTTGCAGAAGCCAGAAGAAAGCATCAGATCCACTAGAGTCCCATTGGCTTACAGGTGATTGTGAGCTATCTGTATGGGTGCTGGGAACCAAACTTGAGTCCTCTGCCAGAGTAGCCAGCACTCTTGACCTTGAAGCCATTTCTGTAGTTCCACGAACAAGGTTCTTGTCCTTAAAATGTGGACAAATTTTGACATTGAGGACAGGGCTCTGAAGGCAGGTGGGTAGAGTTAGAGAAGTGAATCAGCACATGGGTTTAATGTCCATCTGGGCTTTAAGCAGTCTTCCATGGTGAGTAGCCTTGAGTGACAGCCACCTGTTCCAGCTGACATGGCAACTTTGTGTCCACCCTGCTCATCAGTGTATGGCTCTGGCAAGGACAATAGTCTTTGCAGTGCAATCAAATGCATGACGGTGTGCAGCTTTCTTCAGGAGGAGGGGCTTATGTAAGATACACCAGGTGATCCTTTCAATTGGTGAGAGGCCAGTCCTTGAGAGAAAGACTAGGTAGGATGTTCAGACTCCAGGCAAATGACCTGGGACAGGGTTCTAGTCCATGGGAACATGGGGAACATTGAGGCAGGGTTCTGGTCCATAGGAACATGGAGGGAGTTGAGGCAGGGAGATAAATGTTTGGTAGTTATGGTGGACTGGACTATAGCTGTAGGGATCACTGGACCCTTGCAGTTTGAAGGTAAACAACAGTTTGTGGGCATATGATAGCTTTGGGCAGGTGGGGGCTCCTTGTACACTGCCAGGTGTGGTGAAGGCTGGCTGTGGCTGTTTATATATATATATATAAACTTGAGTCTCATTACCTATTGCTACTTCATAGATAAACGGAACATTTTTAACATTCACTGAATTTCTCTCTCTCTCTCTCTCTCTCTCTTCCTCCCTCCCTTTTTCTTTTTTGAAAGAGCTCTTTGGAGTGTTTTTTTTTCCCTGAGACAAGGTTCTGCTGGGTAGCCTCCACTAGTCTGAAATTTCCAATCTTGCTGTCTCAGCTTCCAGAAATTAGGGTTATAGCCTTGTGCCAGCATTTTAAGCGAGAGCTATTTATGGTATTGTTTTATTGTAGTTTATGTAATAGTTTATCTGAAAAAAAAAAGCCCCAGCTTATTTATTGAATTATTTCCTTTGTAACCTCACATAATTATTGAGTGTAAATTCTAAGCTGTAGAATATTGGAAATGTTTTTTCTCCAGTCCGGGGGAATATTGATTACATATGTAGCTATTTCCCCTCCTGCCATCCCAAAGGGGGAAGTTCCAAATTACATGTTTACATTATTCTCATCAACATTTATTTTAATATATGACTATGGCATTTGGCACATTATTTGATGTACATAGTTACAATATTGATACCCTTTCCCTGTTAACTGTGTTGTACATAAACACCATGTCTTTTTGTCTGGAAGACAATTCAGATATTCTGTTATTAGCATAGAGTGAAATTAAGCTGAATTTTACAGTATTTTCATCTACGCATTGTTTTTGCCTGAACATGATTATTGGTGAAGACCTAGAATACCTGCTTTTTCATTTCTCTCCGGTGATCAGGCTGTGGGAAGTTGATTGGCATTAGAACAACTCACAGTCTGTAAATTGATTACTTTTAACAAACCAAACAAACATGAAACAAAACCTCACCACCTCCCTTCTCACCAGGCATTGTTGTCCTAGCCAAAGACAACCCCTGAGTGGGGGTGGGGCATAGAGTTCTTCCCCTTACTAACTCTTCTGAGAAACTAAACATCCTATGATGAGATCAGTGATTCAGGTTGCTGTTCAAAAAGGAAGTCCATAAGTCAAGCCTATGATAATAAGCAAATTAAGATCAGAATTTTGTCAGTAAAGGTTCAGACAGAGGGCTGAGACGTAGTTGAGTTGGTAGGTTTTTTTTTTTTGTTTGTTTGTTTTTGTTTTTGTTTTTTGTTTTTTTGCCTGACATATACAAAGCCCTGGGTTCATCCCAGCATCTCATAAGCTGGTTGGTAGCACTTGGGAGGTGGAGGCAGAATGCTTTTCATTTGAGCATTATGTAAAAGGAGAGGTAAGATCAACTTAATAGATTGCAGTCTTTGTTGACTGTGGTAGTTGTGTACTTATAATTTTTTCATGTGTTCTGAATTTGGTCAATTCAGAGACTTTAGTAGATGGACAGAGAAGTTGCTCTTAGCTGTATTTTACAGATTAAAAAAAAAATAGATCGAGGAAGGATATGACCCTGGTGATAGGCAGGGTCCCGACCAGGCATGGCCAGTTTTCAGGCTTGCTCTCCCTGGCGGATGTCTGCTCTTGGTAAACAGGCTTTTCAAATAATCTGGACCCTTGGCCCTGGTCAGAATGATTTGATAACAACTTGATAAAGCGGTAGAATCTTCTGTGATTAGAGAGAGAAATCTGATAAGAAACTGTCTCGGGACAAAACAGATAAAGGTTCTCAGAAGGCTGCTTGCAGTTAGAATTCCCTGGCTAGCCCTTAGTGCGGGATTCCATGTGTTTATTATGTAGGTCACACTCTGAGTCACCCCTGGGGTTGACTGTTCCTGCATTTTGCAAAAGAAGTATTCAGACAAATAAAGAGGATGGGTATGCATTAGTGAAGGAGTTCATTTATGTTGGCCTGTCTGTGATGAAAGGTGGTTTAGTTATATTAAGAGGCATTCTTTTGGCTTGTTATAGAATTGTTAGTTTTTTAGTTGGTCTATGTTAAATTTGGGAATAGACATTTTAAGAAGTAAGTAGAGCTGGGCCATGTCTGGAAAGTCACTTGAGCCTACACTGTGGCAGACGGATAATAAAGCTGAGGTATAGATAATGGGACTTGGTAGACATGCAGAAAACATTAAGAGAAAAGGAATTATCTTTTCCCTCTCCTTCCCTTCCTCCTTTTCTTCCTGTTCCTCCTCTTTTTGTGATCTTTCAGACAGGTTCTGTCTATGTAGTCCTGGCTGTCTTAGAACTCTATGTAGACCAGGTTGGACTCCAACTCATAGCTCTTCCTGCCTTTTGTCTCCTGAGTGCTGGGATTAAAGGCATGTACCACCATGCCTAAACCTTTCTTCTAACATTTTCTTGACTTTTCTTGCTATGTAACCCAGATTGGCTTTGAATTTGCTGTTCTTATGCGTAGTCATCCACAATGCTGGGATTACGGTTTTGACCCACTGTGCCTGGCATGGGAAAAAGATTTTCTTAGGAAGAGTCCCATAGCAAAGGAAATGCTGGGAAGTTGCAAAGGCCCAGCTTGAAAAATAATGGACCAAAAATGATTTGTAGAACCCTGTCCCAGGATCTACACTCTCTTCACTGTGGCAAGTTCCCAGGTGCACTGCCTTAGCTGCTGGCCTGTCTGTCACTGTTGTAGTTAGAAAACAGACAGCCCTGCCACTGAGCATCCGCTGCTTTTATTTTTAACTAATCTCCAACACTGAATGGAGAAGTCCTGTGACTAGGGAGCAAGACTGAAGGCTGACCTTTCTTCTTATGTGGGAAGAGAACCTTTTGGCAGGGCTAAGAGGTGAGACAGGGAACCAGGGAGACACTAGGAAGCCCCACAAGGACCAGGCAATTGCCTGCTGCTAATGGCTGTTTAAGGGGCTGTAACTCAGCTTAACCATTTTAGCCCAGGATACCATGTTTTACAGCTAGTGATTTCCTCTGTAAAAACGGACAGAATTTCCTGCTTGTTTTTTTTTTTTTTTTTTTTTTTTTTCCCTTAAGAGAAAGTGAAGAGGCCTGGATGAAGATTTGATACTGCTCTGTCAGTATGTTGGTCTCATTTTCCTCTGGGTTCAAATCCATTCTTCCATCTTCCTGTTTGTCTGAAGAAAAGGTCCATGTGTCAGTGGTAGCGAAAGGAGAGAGTAAAGCTAGAAAAGCAACTGACAGGAGGGAAGTGGAGTTCAGAGATTGAGGGCGAGTGAGGGAGGGACGTTTGCCAGCCTGGCGACCAGTAAAACCATTTAATTTGTGTGTGTGTGTGGACACCCACAGGCCATGATA
This sequence comes from Onychomys torridus, assembly GCF_903995425.1. Lineage (NCBI taxonomy): Eukaryota > Metazoa > Chordata > Mammalia > Rodentia > Cricetidae > Onychomys > Onychomys torridus. Next base: position 34,353,409 of record NC_050446.1, read on the forward strand.
CACACGTGCAGGTCAGAGGACAACTTGGAGGAGTCAGTCCTTGCTTTCCATCATGTGAGTCCAGGGATTGAACTCAGGTTAGGTTGGCAGCAAGCACCTTTACTTGCTGAACAATTTAAAATTGAAAAATATTGTTGTTTTTTTTTTAAACATTTTTTGATAATAACCATAATTTGTGTTTGAAACAACATCTCACTGTGTTGTTGTTGACAGCACTGGCTGTCAAGGTACACTAAGGACTGCTAAGAAACTCCTCTCTTTTCTCTCCCTTTCATGTGTGTGTTGTGTGTGCATGGGTGTTCATATGTGTGTAGGCACACATGTCAGCAGGTGTGAGTAACTCTGGGTGTCTTCCTTGGTCTTTCTCCCACTTTTATATGGAACCAGGGTCTCACTTGAACAGAGTTCTGTGGTTGAGATAGTTAACCAGCTCCCTTGTTCCATGGACCCCTTCTCTACCTCCCCTGCACTGATGCTAGTCTGTCAAGCCCACCTGGTATTTACATGGGTGCTGGGAATCTGGACCTCATGGCTATAAAGCAAGGACTTTACCCATGGAGTCATCTCCTCTGCCCCCTTTGCTCTCTTCTGATAAATTAGATGGTAGCGGTGGCTCTAAAGGGGCTTTGGGTGGGATTATAATCAGATAAGGAAGACTCTGGAATCCATAAGTATTGCTCCAGGGGTTTAGGGCATACCTTTAACTGTAAATGAGTTTTGTGGTGAGATTCTTAGAGAACTAGGATTACACCTGGAAGGGAAGAACATCCCTGATTGTGCTGGTTCATTGGAGTCCTTCAACCTGACTCCTGCAGGGACTCAGGAGTTGCTTTGTAGAAACAGGCTTTGACACCAAACACACATTCCCTGTGAAATAAACTTTTCAAGTCTGCCCCAGATTTAGGAGAAGAAGAGTTGATATGTCTGGAGCATTGGGTTTGGTCACAATTTCAGAAAACTTCAGGGGAAAGAAAGGAAGTTTGCTCTGATATGAGGAACCTGGGAGCATGGCAAGACTTTGAATTTACTCCCTAGCTCACAGTCTAGGGCAATTGGATCAATCTGACCTTTTTGATTTCTGTTTCCACAAATGTTACTTGGGTACCCAGCACAGAGGCAGTAGCTGTTGAATAAATATCCAGAGAAAGAATGAATCTTAAGAATCTTCAGCTCAGTTTTCCTGGGTGCCAACTCTCTGCTGGCTGCAGCCCCACTGGCTGTTGACGGCAGCTCAATGAAGGTAGCTCTTCTCCATCAGAAGTAGGCCTTCCAGGCCTACCAATCCATTTAGCGTGTTTTGTGAACCAGGAAGAGTAAAGCAGGGCTGTGAGGCTTCCTAACTGCATGGCTTATTAAACAGTCTCCCGCCTTTTGACTCTCGCTCTCCAAACTCATTTCAACGACTTCTTGTCATATTGATCCTTTCACATTTGGTCTCCTGAGAAGTAATGAAAGGAAAGAAGGAAGAAGGAAGGAAAACCAGTTTGAAAAGAACTACTCTGGCTTGTGCTGGAGAGAAGGGATTGTCCTCAAGTAGGCAGGCACGAGGAGTGTTCATTGTACACTAATGTATAGAACATTTTTGTACGAAAATAGCTAATGAATACCCAAAGCATTCTGTTGTTTGCATTTTAAATGAAGTTTCATTTTTGTTACTCTAGTTAGACTCCTAAGTGTCTGAGAAGTAGAAAACCCACTCCTCATTAGATTCATTTAAAACTTTTTTCAAGAAAGGAAAAGTCCTGGGGGTATGGAAACTTTACTTCAGCATGTCATGTTAAGGCATTTGACAATGTTTCCTTTCCATGGGGCCAAAGACCCCAGATCCACCCTGATTGCTAATTATTCACACTGTAAATAGCTTATTTGAGAACTTAGGGGGAGACAAAAGAAACACGGAGGAACAAAAGGCCTCGGATAATGAAAAAGATATTGTAAAGAGAAAGGCCAGGCAGAATTGTGATGCGGGTCACATCCTGTGCCTGCATTTAATTGTACCTTTGTATTAAATAATAAAAATGATTACATGTTCGGTGCTAACAGGTGTCCCTTCCTGAGAACTATAGTATGGATAAGTGACAGCAAATTACTCCAATTCATCAACTTGGAATATTATGCCTTTGATTTTCTCTACTTTATATTAGAAGACTATAGTCTACATTAGAAGATATTTTCTGGAAAAATGTACATCAACCCGGGATGATTAAAAAAAAAAGACAACTTAATTCCTGATAAACATGTATAAAATATAGGTGAATACTTTATGGTGTCAGTACAAGAAAAGTGATTTTGTAGGCACTATCTAACATATTTGAGTCATACTGATATCAGACCTATATTTCTGGTACTTTTTTGCTTTTGCGTAAGCTTTGGATATCATTGCAGGTTAGCATTGGTGGAAGCTCATAAGTGGTCTTCCTCAATTGCTTAAAATTTTTTTTTTTTTTTTTTTTATGTTTGAGGGTTTGTCTGCATGTATATTTATGTATCACAAGAGTGCAGTGTCTGTGGAGGTCAGAAGAGGGCTTCAGGTCTCTTGGAACTGGAGTTACAGATGGCTGTGAGCTTCCCTATGGATTCTGGGAACTGAACCCGGCTTCTCTGACCATCTCTTAGCCACTGAACCATCTCTCCAGTCCCTTCCTTAATGCTTTAATTGCTTAAGTCTCATCACTCATGCATTGGTGTTAGTCTGGGTGGCACCTCTGTTCTTGTCTGTGGTAGGCTTGGGTGACTCTCTGCTCCATGCTAAACTTGAATCTGTTTGTGAAGTAGGTGTTGACGGAGTGGCAGAGCTGATACGACTTGGGCTGGGACAACTGGGGCGAATCACACTCCGAATATACCCCTGGGTCCTGCTCCCCTGAGAATGTCCTTCCTTTCCACAGCATGGGCAGAGAGTCCTTTGAAGCTCTGCTTTTGCCATGGCTACTAATATTCCACTGACTAGGCAATTTCCCATTGTGGAGTCCAGAATAGGAGTGAAAGGGGACACTGAAGACTTATGACAAGAAGGAGATAAGAGAGGGACAGTATTTGTAATATGTTATACAGTTACACAAATTAAATATAATTAAAATTTCTAGACCAGTGAAAAGCATGATTTCTGTTTTTTGTTTTTCTTCTTCTTGTTGTTTGTTTTTCTGATTTCTTTGGTAAAGCATTTTTCCCCCTTTTCTCTCTTTTTTTCTTGACTTTGTCTCATTATGTGGCCTTGGCTGGCCTGGAACTCTCCATATAAACCAGGCTGGCCTCACTCTCTGCCTCTGCCTCCCGTGTACTGGGATTAAAGGGATGTGCCACCATGCTTGGCTTGTCTGGTTTTTGCTGGACATTTATATAAAATATGAGAAGCAGATCTTTGAGAGGAACAGGCCATCACATGAGCTGTGCAATTTCAGAAGTACCCAGCCTCTCTGTAAAGGACACAGGAGACACACACAAGTTCATTGCTTTATCCATATTCTTCCAGCCAGGTGAGTGATGTCCTCAAAAATAGCAACCCAGAAATTCCAACCTCAGCATTGCTCCATGCTGCGCCCAGTAATGGGTCCTCTCTGCAGTCTCCACCAGTCTGGACACCATAAGCACTTTCAATCAATGATTCTGGAAATTGTGTTGCCAGAATTCTCCATGAAACGGTCCTCATTTCCACTTCCCCTTTTTAACTGTGCTCATTGCATGTACTTAAAGCAGAAGTTTAGAAGCTCCACACGGTCATGTACACACACCTGTGTCGCTCAGTTCCCTGTACTCTTTCTTTCAGAAAGGGAAGTTTTAAATGTAATGGCTACATTAAATTAGCTCGACTTTTGTACATTAGCCCAACTGGAAAGGGGAAGCTGCTAGAGAGGTCACTGTGACACCGGCAGCCTGAGACAATGAAGCTTGCTGTGAGGATTTTGTTGGAAATGGGGCTAAGGCTTTAGGAGAAGATATTTTTTTCTGGCAGGCATCTGACCCCCTTTGCTCATCAAAATGATTGTGTCAGACTCAGGTCAGGGCATAGGATGATGGGAGGAAATTCTCTTAATTGCAAACTGGCAGTTTGATGATGAAATCATGACAGGTGTTATTTTAATAAATTGTTTTTTCTTAAGAGTTAGACTTTCTGCAATAGTAGTACATGGGAGTTAGGTATGCCGGTTTATGCATAGTCTTTGCACAGCCAAGGATCATTTCAAAGTATCCTGTACTAAAGGATTGTAGGGGATCATTACAGCATCGTAGAATACCAGCTCATTTGCTACCTTTTTCATTTTTTCATATTAGTTATTCTTCATGTTCTTTATGTATTCTGTGTTTTTCTTCCTTCTTCCTTCCCTCTGTCACTTTCTGTCTCTCCCTCCCCTCCCCTCCCTTCCCTCCCCTTCTCTTCCTCCCACCTTCCTTTCCCCCTCCTCACTCAGCTCTTTGTCCTTTAACTTAGTTGCCAGACTTTAGTTCTGGGATTCGTGTGTGTAAAGAGTTTTTGTGCAAAGCCTGTCTTTTAGATTGTTCACCCTAAAGTACACGTGCTCACATGTGTTCTTGTCACAAGACTCCTCACCCTTCTGTGGAGGTCACTGGGAGTTTCACAAAGTCTACCCCAGCAACCTGTATTCTTTCTGGTGGGTACATCTCGTGCTGTCTTTGGACAGGTCCCCTCTCTTCTGCGCTTCTGTCCTCCGGGTTGTAAGCTTAGTGTGTGCACATATGTAAAATTTCAAGTGCAAACGAGAACAGAGCAGGAAACAGATTTGCGCAGTTGCCGTCTGGGCCCTTGTGTGGGTGCCAAGGTAACGCCGCTGAGTGAAACAGGAGAGGGTGCCTGCTTCTGAGGGAGTGGGTTGGGAAAATCTTAACTTCGTGAGCAGATCGATTGGGCGGGCATTTTAGGCTATCCTATCCTGGTGTCATGATTGGCAGTGTTGCCAAAATCTTCTTTATCTAGAAATAAAATTACAGGACGCACAGAGATACTTTTCAAAATGTCAAGAAACAGAGTGGGGCGATTTCATTGAAAATAATGAAAATGTATCCCACCTCAAGAAGTGATCACTGCAGGCGTCGGTGTCCGGGTGAATGGCAGGTTGAAGTGAGGAGCTTTGCTGGGAATGCTAAGAGGAAAGTGACAAAGGAGATGTCTGGGCACAGTGTTTCTGGGTAGAGACAGGCGCTCCCTGGCTCACAGAGAAGTCATCTCCATGCTCTTTAGCTTTTAGGAGCTAATTACAGCTGTGTGTGCTTCTCCACAGAACAAGGGCAACATGTGAGCTAGTCCTTGGGGATGCATTCACGAACATTGCTCCTTCATTTCCTGTTTATTCGGGGATGGTTAGTTTGGGGTTAAGTTGAGATTTTATATATTGCTGGCTTTTCTACTACCCTCCGATGTCTAGCTATCACTTACTAGCTTCTAAAAATTTAACAACATTTATTGGATATTTGTGTTGTTCTGAGGGAGGGACGTGGGGAGGGATAAACATAGGTCTCCCTGCTCTGCTCTGCATGCAGCAGGAGGATGACCCAGTCATTGCAATGGAGGGTCAGTTCCAGGCTGTCTTCTGTCTTCCCCATTATATTCCCTTCATTTGTCTCAGTGCTCAGCTCATAAGAAAGGCATGCTGGTTTGTTTTTTTTTTTAAGTAAGAGTTAGCTGGGGTATGGTGGTGCAGGTTGATCTCTGTGAGTTTGGGGCCAGGAATTGGATCCTAGGATAGTTTCCTGGAACTTCCAGAATGGTCCCCAACCAGAAGAGTAGTAAACGGCAAAGACAAGAAGGTCTGGATATCGGGTAGCTGCAGCTAATTCTGGCAATTCAAGAGTATAAGGACAATAGAGAAAGGACTGTGGTGGTCCAGTATTGTATCCTGAAGTGGTCCATCAAGGCAGGGTCTGGCTAGGGACTGAAGGGCTGTGGAAGGATTAGGAGCAAGAGGGTGTATTTCCACCCTTTCAACTGCTTTCAGTTGCAGAATGTCTATACCTTAAATTGTATTGGGATTTAGAAGCTAGTTAAGGAGGCATTTCTTCACACAGAAGGAACCGCCATCGACGCTTATGATGTGCCCCAATGTAAGTAATACTTGTATAACATACTCTTACTGCTTTTAAAATGAAGTAAAGAAAAGTGGGTGCTATCAAAGTCAGCTTGGAGCCAGTGTTGATGGTGGTGATGGTGGTGTTGATGGTTTGCCCTGAAAACTCAGGAATGCATTGTTTTGTTGCTGCCTTCAAGGTCAGGGATCATTCTCTTAGAGTTTGGAAGAAAACGACAGGCAAGCAAAGTCTAAATCACAGAGGCTGCAGGGAGGAGGGAGAGGGGAAAGAGATGGTGCCTTTCAATTGGACGTGGAGGTCAGAGCTGAAAAAGGCATTGAAGGAAAATGAGAAGTTACAGTTTTTGAGTTAGAACTCAGAAAAGCAAGGTGCCAGTGTAGCTGTGTGATCCACAGCAAACTGGAATTTCTAGAATTTAAAGTAGTCCATCCACGTCCGTGCTGAGGCAAAAGTGGCTGAGCCAATGAGTTCACCTTGTGTCTATGGTGCCAGCAAATGGCTTGGCTTCCTTGTGTTACCAAATGCATACCTGTGCCAGGGAGTCAGTTAGGCAGTCCACTGATACACACTTCACTTACCAGAAAGGTCCATGGGATGGATCCTATTTCCTATTAATTTTATTTTATTTTGAGACAGTCTTTATGTAGCCCTGGCTGTTCTCAAACTCACAGAGATCCTCCTGCCTTGGCCTGCTGAGTGCCGGGGTTAAAAGTGTGCACCACCATGCCCACTATTCTCATCATCTTCTGACCCCAGAGAGGAAGCAAGTGTACAGTGAGATGCTATTTCATTTCTTGGGTTGTGTGTATTCATCTAGCCTTGTGCAGCTTATTCTGGTTTTAAAGGACTCACGTTAATCAAGGTTGGCTTCTTAAACTGGACTATTGTAGGCTGCTTTAGGGTCATGCTAAGTCGAAGGTAATAGGTTCTGCATGTTTTCCCAATTCCCGCCTCATCTACACTGCCAGCACCTTTTCTTCTTAGACTGTCAGTCTGTAAGTTTTTTGATACAGTAAAAACCCAGCATAATATTTTAAGGGTAATACATGGCACAATTTTGGATAAAGCCTTTCCAGAACAATAAACATTTTGCGCATCAGGCCTTAATACCCATTCTTCCCTTACAGTGCATGTACTCAGGAGGAGAGTTTCTTCCAGGCTGGCATTCTTCAGGCAGTTTTCGAATAAGATGTTTGTGGGGAGGGGCTGCAGGATCCTCAGTCATCGATTCTCTCTTTATAACTTTGCCCTTTTCCCAGGAACAGATGACTCGTGCAGGGCTCCCAGACTGAATCACAAGGAAGAAACTTTACATAAACCATTTATACTACATGTTTGGTATGCTGGTGGCATAAATCAACAACAATATCCATTACAGATTCATCCCTGTATCAGTATTATCTTGATAGAACTGATCCCGGCGTGTGGGAATTTGAACTCTGATTCAATACATCTATCCCTGGATAATTAATTATTCAGGGCACAGAGAACCTGGCCCCGCAATGCAGAGTAATTCTTCCTGGTCAGCGTTAACTCCGTTGGCAATAATAAATAGGAAAAGTCTCCAGTGATGCCAGTATTTTAAAGTGATTAATCATCTCTTCCCCCTTCTCCTCCCCCTTAGTTTGCTTTAACTAAGATTTTTCAGCAATAAATCTCTAACAACACAGGTAGGAATTGTTCTGTAATTAAATTTTGCCCTGTTTAATTTCTTACCTTTTATGTGCTATTAAAAAATGTTACATTTTTAAGGAGCCCTGATCAAAATTCAAAGCAAGAGAAATCCTTTTATGGAATACTGAGATTCTTTACGGAAGAGGAAAGTCTTGAGTTTGAATATTAGATAGGCATGTACTCATAAAAATTGTTCATCAACACCAGTTGGAGTATCAGATATTCCAAGGTTTTGAATTGCTTCGCTTCCATGTTTATGGCTTTTCTGTATTAGAAAAAGTCTGACACATACATATGTTCCCACATGGAGGGAATAATTACTTATTTGAGAAATAAGCTAAAAACTTTCAGATAATTGAAGTCAGCTTTGTAGGAAAGGACTAATCTCATCCTTTCAATCCTACACAAAATGCACTTGCTGGAGAAGCAGGTAAATGTCGCCCAAAGGAAGGCCACAGATTTCCAGATGGTGCCCTGTAGAGCTGCCGAGCCATCATGTAGATTCCAGGTGACAGGGACAGATGTGACATATCTGTTGTGACACACTTGTGTACCACCAGTCTGTGGCTCGAGGTGACGCCTGTCCCTCCCCTGTGCTTCTGTCTGCTGCAGGACAACACAATGATGCACGGATGAACCTGGCCATCGCCCTCACTGCTGCCAGGTATGGGGCTGCCACAGCCAATTACATGGAGGTGATGAGCTTGCTCAAGAAGACAGACCCCGTAACCGGGAAAGAGCGTGTGAGCGGTGCACGCTGCAAGGACGTCCTCACAGGTATGCCAGGGGCCACGAGGGAGGCATTCCTTAGCATTTTGCTGTGCCTGTATAATGAGTGAATTAGGATTTTTCTGTCACTTTACTTTCAGTGAAGGCAGACTTCAATCATATTAATTATATTCTTTATTGTCAACAATGCCTAGTTTAACATGAAAATTTTCCCTTGTGGGACTTGCCAATTTTTCCCTTTTGTGTTAAATAGTAACACTAATGATAAGGATAATAATAAATGCCCATAGAACTTCCACAGCTGTGAATGCATTTCATTTCCCTCACAGAAACATGTGATTAATAAAATTAAAGCAATGTACCAAGTCTTTGAGCATCACTTAGGTGGCACAGGCAGGGCATTTACGTGTCCTTCGAGTCAATCACTTATAACTTTAGATTTCCATTCCTGCTGCAATGCTATCACTAGGTAGGGTGGCTGCAAAATTGCATCATTTCTTGAGCAAAAGCAACACTTGTGAAATGTATTTTCTCATAGTAATATAAACATTTGGATATTTTTTTCTAGTTGGAAAAAATGTAGAGAGTGTGTGTGTGTGTGTGTGTGTGTGTGTGTGTGTGTGTGTGTGTGTCTGTGTGTGTGTGCTCGCGCATGCTCATATGCACATGCCACAGCTTGAATGTGGAGGTCAGAGGATAACTTTGGAGTCAGTTTCCCTCTTCCATCATGCAGGTTCTCAGGATCGAACTCAGGTTGTCAAGCTTGGTGTCAGGCATCTTAATCCACTGAGCTTGCCCGCTCTCCCTTTCATTTCCTCTCTCCCTCCTTCCTTTCCTCCTTTTTCTCTTTGCATTTGGGTTTTAAGGACAAACCTTAACTCATCCCACTTTCTTTGTGTTTAGCACATTATATGGTTTTTGTTTTCCAGTGCTGGGGATTGAACTCAGTTTTTCAAATACTAGGTAAGAGCTCTACCACTGATCTGCATTCCCACGCTCCAGATCATAGGCACTTTATAAATAGACTGAGAACCACAAAGAAAAAGTGGTTTGCTTTTTCCCTTTCTAATTTGGACTTGTTTTGGGTAAATTTACTCAGAAGTGAGGCTTTTGTTTGTCTCCTTCAATAACTCTGGATGTTCCTGTCACTTAGTGTGGCAGGCACTCTACTTCAGCGTAGGTTAAGTTAATAGATGAACTAATAATCCAGCATTGGTGAGCAGAGAACAAACGGAGTTTGTAATTGATGCTGCTTTTCTTCACAGGGCAGGAGTTTGACGTGAAAGCCAAATGTGTTATCAATGCCACTGGACCTTTCACAGACTCTGTGCGCAAAATGGATGATGAGCATGCTCCTGTCATCTGCCAGCCCAGCGTGGGTGTCCACATTGTGATGCCTGGGTACTACAGGTAACAGCATTCAGTTTTGACACCCATCACCTGAGGAAGAGCCTCACATACACTAAATGTCTTCTATTATGCTCTTAAAATTCTTTTTGAAGTGTTTGCTATGGTTTATTTAAATTTTTTTTCATTGTGTATATTTATGGTTTACAGTTCTGTTACATGAGGGATATTTGCTCACAAGCATTCATTGTACATTGAGCGTGTTCCTCCCATGTCCCCTGCCTTCCTCTTTTTCCCCCTCCCCATCTCCTTTGACTTCTTTCATGTTGTATATACATAAACGATTTTAGGGATCTTTATAAAAATCTAGGAAACACATGAGAGAAAACACATATTTGTGCTCCTGTGACTGGTGTAACTGGTGTAATATGACTTTGTCACGTCACACCATCTTCCTATAAACAACATGACTATCCTTCTTTAGGATGAAAAAGAAACTCCATGTGTGTATACGCCACTTTTCCTCTGTTGTTGGGACGCCTTGGTTGGTTTCTTAGCTATTGAGAACAGTGTGACAGTAGCATCGATGTGTTTGTCCCATGTTGCCTTGGAATCTTTTGGTAACTGTGTAGGCATGGTATAATTAGGTCATATGGTAGATCTGTTTCTGTTTTTAGCTTTTTTTTTTTCCCCCAGAACCTCTATGCTGATTTCCGTTGAGGCTGGACTAGTTTACATTCCTGCTGGTAGTGGATAGGGGTCCTCTTTTGTTCATATCCCTGCCAGCATTTATTGTTATTTGCTTTCTTAATAACTGCAGTTCTGACCGAGGATTAGTGGCAGTGAATTTTTTTTTCTTCATTCATTTATTGGCCATTTGTGTTTCATCTTTTGAGAACTTTCCATTTCATTGGCCCAATCAACTTATTCACTGGCTTGCTTGATTTATTTTTAAAACATTTTATTGCATTTATCTGTTTGGTGTGTGCATGTTGTATGTGCACATGAGGAGGAGTGTTCATGCGCAGACATGCACATACACAGGTGTGATCATATGCAGGTGTGCATGCATGCCTGCGATAGCACGTATGTGGAGGTCAGAGGACAGTTTGTGTGAGTCAGTTCTCTCCTTCTGTCTGGGTCCAGGCATTTAAACTCAGGTCATCAGTCTTGGCAGCAGACAACCTTTACCTGTCTCTGATTTGTTTGTCTATTATTTTTTGAGTTTTTGTATATTCTAGAAATGAGTATTTTTTCAGACATATAACTAGCAAGAAATTTTTTTTCCATTCTGCAGACATTCTTCACTGGATTAACTGCCTCCTTTGCTATGCAATTTTCAATTTCAGGAAGTCCCATTTGCCAATCGGCATTATTCACTGAACTACTGGAGTCCTATTGAGAATGTCCTTGCCTGAGCCTGTATCTTGAAGTCTTTTCCTCCTATAGCATCAGAGCTCCATATCTTCCATTAATGTCTTTGACCTACTTGAAGTTGTTTTGTGTATGTGGACGTCCAGTTTTACCATTTGTGCAAGAGGCTCTCTTGTCTCTCATGTATATTTTTGGCATTTTTGTCAGAGATCACATGGCTGTATTTGAGTAGGTTTTTAGTCTGTGTTCTCTATTCTCCATCTAAATTATTGTTACTAATTATCATTAATATATAAGATATCTGTGGACAAAAGTGTCTAAGACTATGCAAAGAGTACAGATCATCTAGTAACTAATAATTCTTCATGAAATGTCTTACATATAAAGTTGTTCATTTTGACATTATTGAGAAAGATTAGAAACTACTTCAGTTCTACCTTGGAGAAATAAATAAACTACAGCTTATTTACACAAGAGAGTATTATGCGCCATTAAAAATATGACTTCAAATAAGTTTAGTAGGTTAGAAGTACACTAATGATACAATGTCACTTTAAAATGCACATCTTGAGATTGTGCAATAGGATCTAAGAAATACATGTGTCTACAAATTTTCTACATAAAGATCAGAAACATGTTGAACATTAATCCTAGACCCCATGGTTTTGGATGAAAATGTTCTATAAACGTTTTAAATATCTGAGAAAATAGGCACCTAGGAACACCATGTATGTTGTTTAACCACCCATGTTTTTCTAGTCTGTTGGCCTGTTTAGATGGTGAGAACACAGATGCAGCTTTTATCCTCACTGCTGAGATTTTCCTATATCTTTCTCCCCCCTCTTTCCTTCTTGCCTCTCTGTTCTATTAATTGATTGATTGATTGATTGATTGATTGGTATTTTTCCCGAGACAGGGTTTCTCTGTGTAGTTTTGCTGCCTGTCCTAGGTTTCACTCTGTAGACTAGGCTGGCCTTGAACTCACAGAGATCCACCTGGCTGTGCCTCCCCAGTTCTGGAATTAAAGGCATGCGCCACCACTGCCTGGCTCTCGGTTCTTTTTAAACAGAGTTTCATCTGTAGACCAGGCTGGCTTCAAACTCTAGATCCTGCTGTCTCACCTTCGGGATTGCAGGCCAGGTCTTAGGTTTTCTTCATTGTTGTATCACTCACCCACAGAGGTCTTAGGTTAATGCGGACGCTTCAGTCATGTCTTTTGAAGCAAACCTGATTTCTGAACCCTAGTTTCTCCATTATTGGAAAAGGACTCACCGTGCTCTTGCAGAGTGATTAGACAAGGAGAGGAAGTTACCACATTGACACTGAACTTCCTGCGTTGACTACTACTTTACCCTCCTGTCAGCATGGACCCCGATGAAGCCACTGTGAACTTCTGATTCTGTATCGCCTTAGCACATCACTTGTGTACAAAGTTTGGTAAGGGTCTGTTTTGAGATAGCATCTAATCTGTTGTCCAGAATGGCTTCAGATTTCTACATTCCTTTTGATTCAACCTCCCAAGAATTGGGATTGCAAGCATCAGCTGTACCTGTTTTGTTAACTGCTATGTCTTTATGTCTGATTAGTGTAGAAACTTGATGACTTTAGTAGCCATAGATTTTTGGAATGTAGGCTAGTAGATAAAGAGTTAAGGTTGTATGTCCACTGTTTCTTTTTGGGTTATTTGCAGAAGTATCTTTATGGAATAATAAAAATTGGTATAATCCTAACATTCCACACATGGAGTGACTGTATGTTATGGTAACAGCTTTTAGGCATATGTTTGGGGGAAGTAGGGAAGGTTAGTAATATTGTTTTAGAGATTTATTTTCTTTTCTCTGTATTGGTATTTGCCTGCATATATGTCTCTTAGAGCCTGTGGAGTCAAGAAGAAGGTGTTGGATTCCCTGGTCTTGGAGTTATTGATGGATTCAGTATACCGTGTAGGCACTAGGAATAAAACCTGGGCCCCCATAAAGAGCAGCCAGTGCTGTTAACCACTGAGCCATCTCTTTAGCCCCAGAAGAACTATTTTAACTTCAGAAAATGTGATATACAGAAATCATTTCTATAAATTTACTCTTAAAAACCAATTTTTTGATTTTAAGAATTTTCCTTAGAATTGTGGTTCCTTCCAAAAGCAACATTAGCACTCCAATTGACTGCTGTATGTGAATGTAATCACCTCTTCCTTTCAGGCTGCTTTTTACTACTGACAAGAGGTCAATTTTTCCCCCCTGTAATGTGTGTACATACTGTTAGCTCTAGCACTGATTGCTAAGTGGTTAACAATAAATTGATTTCAGTTTAACTAAGGGTTCTTCAGGAAAGCAATGGTCTGCATGAGAAAAATGTTCATTACCTTTAATCCTAGACACACACATAAATTAGCAAGCTTCCCCTGCTGATGCCAAATGAATCATACAGATTGAAAAGCGCCGTGTGCCTCTCATGTTGTACTGTCACCAGAGCTGACTCTTTAGGGTGACCTTGCAGAACTAATCCTTCATAAGAAAACAAACTTTTCCTCAAGGGAGACTATGAATTAGGTAATTTAGAACTGATGAAAGATACTTCCAAGTGGATTCTGAAAATTTTATACCATTTGCGAGTAGTTCTGTCTTCCCTCTGTGCTTGTTAATTTTATGCTGGGCACATATGTCTTCACTTAAGCAGCTGATTCTCTCCAGGTTCCAGGTACATGTGGCCTGGTAACTGTCACCTTCACCCTTTCAATGGCTTTTATTGCAGTGGAAGTTTTTGAGGGTCTCAGGAGTTGTACTTTTTCAACTATACTTCCTACTCAGGGTCACTTAATAGTAGAATCTTATACTTAAGTTTATCGTTTGTGTTATTTAAAACTTGTCGTGGGTTTTCCAGTTTGTGAGATGGTTGTATGTAAACTATGTCAACATGAAATTTCTCTGAAGTTGCTCACATGTTTTGTTTCAACAAAAGGCCATTTATCAAACCATAGCTTGGAATTTGAAGTTCGTGTCCAACCTAAAGTGACAGGTGGTTTAATCTAAGGGGGCATCAATTTGGAGCCCCTTCCAAAATTTTCTAAGACATGAGGTTGACTAGGAATTGTTAAATCCTTTTTAGAGAGGGGAAAAATAATATTGGACACTGGTTTTCAGCATGTTAGAGTGAAATTTACTTCTCCTGGGAACCTGGATGGTGGTAGGAACCTTAGGGAAAGGATTTGAATGAGCAGTACTCTTCCCTGGGCTCTTTGAATTTAGAACTCAGAGCTGTGCAGGGCTGGCAGCCTTGCAGAGAAAGACTGGTCCTCCCCATAGTTTACATAAAGAAGAGGCACTCATGGAGCTGATCAAAGATTTCTGTTTTAGTTTTTGGTTTGCTTTTTAACAGTTGTTAGCCTCTCATCTCCTTACCCATTTGAATAAATCTTTGAATGTTTTAAGGGTATAATAAACAAAAGAAGTCTACTGTATGCTCTTTAAATACATTTGTGTAAGAGAGATTTCTTGAAAATCACTTAAACTAAATGTGATTGTTTCCTGCCTGAGGAATTTCATTGCAGAACATACCTTTAACTCTAGCTCTCTGGGAGAAGTCAGTCAAATGTGACAGCTATGTAAAGATTTCTATTACTCGATTTGAATATGACACTTTTTCGGATCCTTTCCACTTCTTTGACAACTTCACATTTTCTTGAAAGTGTACATTCAAACAATAGTTTGTAGTCAGCAATCCAAGGATTTTATATTTAATATGATTTACTTATTTTATGCCAGTGAGTTTGTTGTCTGCATGTGTGTCTGTGCACCTTGAGTGTGCTGGTACCCAAGGAGGTCAGAAGAGGGCATCCTTTCCCCTGGAACTGTAGTTATCTATGTTATGAGCTGCTACATAGGTACTGGGACTTGAACCGTGATCATCTGGTAGAAGGGCTAGTGCTCTTAACTGCTGAGCCATCTCTCCAGCCCCATCTATGGGTTTTATTAATGTTTGTTTACAGTTGCCCATTCTTTCTAGAGTATTTGTGTTTAATTTGTACAGCATATGTTAGTGAAAATTCTTGGCTAAGATTTAGAAAGATTTTTGTATCTGTGTGAGGGGCTTGTCTTTCACTTTAATTGTTGACATAATACATTAGTGTCTTCTGTTTGGAAGATTCTCACTGCTAACCTGTTCCTCTCCATTTGGCCCAACCAATAGCTGCTATTTAGCAAACAAACAAAAACAAACAAACAAAAGACCAACCTCTTTTTTTCTCCATATACTTGCTGACACTCCTGTCACTTTGAAATAAGGTAGGAAATCACATATTTGACAAAGTGGCATGGGTTCATTTCAGCATCAGGAACAAAGGCCTTACTTGGTGATTTCATTTTAGTTTCCAGAAAGTTTGGCTTTGCTTTCTCATGTACTTCTCAGGTTTTCTACCATGGGTTGTGCAAAATGTCAAGTGTCCCAGGAAAATACTTTTCATAGACTCCAAGAAAGGTTGAAGAGTCATCGTTAATTGGCCATAGTAAAAGAAATTATAGGCATTTATTCCACTGACATTATCTAATGTGAATGGTCCAAAGTATAAAAACCCAAACAACTAAGACAATTAATTAGCCTCGCATTGTTAGGTGGAGATGGTTGCAGGATGATATTACCACATTTGCTCAGTTCCTTATTTTTTTACCATTTTTTAAAATTTTAGGAATTCTATGGATTAGGATGGAATAAGTAGTTCACTTCTTCTTTTTTTTGCTTATTTGAACATTAATGCCAAACAGAAAATAAATTAGTTTCTTTTTACTTCAGCCCTGAAAGCATGGGACTTCTTGATCCTGCAACCAGTGATGGGAGAGTTATTTTCTTCTTGCCTTGGCAGAAGATGACTATTGCTGGCACTACTGATTCACCAACAGAAATCACACACCATCCCATTCCTTCAGAAGACGACATCAACTTCATCTTGAATGAAGTGCGCAACTACCTGAGTTGTGATGTTGAAGGTAACATAAGTGCTCCTGTAATGTTTCTTCCCTCTTTGACATCTATCAGACTTTTCCAGGCCTTTCTTACCTCTAGCCTGAAATATCACCACACCTTGAGTGCTATAATCCTTAGCTTTCCCTCCCCTCCCCTCCCCTTTCCTCCTCCTCTCCTCCCCTCCCCTCCCCTCTCCTCCTCCTCTCCTCCCCTCCCCTCCCCCTCTCTTCCTCCTCACCTCTTCCATTAATCACTAATTAAGAAAATGCTCTATAGGCTTGCCTATAGCCCTTTCTTATGGGGGCATTTTCTCATTTGAGGTTTCCTCCTTTCAGATGATTCTAGCTTGTGACAAGTTGACATAAAACTGGCTAGCATACCTAGAACACCATGCATCCCCTTACTCATTTTATCTCTCTGGCTATTGGCTAGTTTTATGTCTGTACTTCCTCCTACTCCCAGACAGAGTATTATTGTGTAGCCCAGGTGTGCTTTGAACTCATAACAATTCTCCTGTTTCAGTCTCTCCAGTGGAATTATCGGAGTATGCCATCACATCTGGCTCAACTGTGTCATTTCATACTTAGACAGTTGGAAGTGGTCCTTAAATGGCTTCTTTGTTTTTATCAACCCCCCTTCCATGTGTTCTGTGGTCGAATGGCTGTATTATTTATCCTTACCAAGTTAGGCAATATACATTTAAGCCCTTTGTTTCAGTGATGACTTCTGAGCTGTCCTTTGTATCATCACCATGTCTTGGCATAATATTTAGACTTCAGGAAGTCACCTGTCTTTCAGGGGCAGCAGTTACACTGATAGCATATCACAACCATATGTTCCAGCACTAGTCTAAGATGTGTTCTTGGAGTTCTCCATGGGAAGGGAGTCTTCATCTACAAAACTTGTTAGCTAATTGACATGTTACTACTCATGATTCTTGAGCAGAAGTAAGTTAGTTAGCTATTGGTGGTTTCAGGGATTTTATTTTACAATCTAATAAAGAGTTCTCTTTGATTGCATATATCTTTGATTGCAGATATTACAACAATGGTAGATTCAGTAGTTTAATCAGCTTGCATTAAAGAGTTGTCAAATCAAAAAGATCATGTTCTTTGTATCCACATTTCCAGGACTGTTGGTGGACTGGGCATACTTCACTTCAGTAGCTATACCTGTGGTAATGACACTCCAAGGTATATATAGTAGGCAAGAGTGAGTCTTTTCACACTTAGTTTTGGTAGAGAGCAGATATCTCTCAGCTCAGTATGCATTCCCATTGACCATCTTGGAACATAAGCACATTGATCCATTGAACCTTTCACATTTAGGTGGTTTTCTTGCAATACCCTTGCCAACAAAGCAGACTTTAGTGACCATCTTCTTTCATGCTTTGTGTGTGTATGTCTTGTTTGATTTCTTCCCAAGGACGAAATCACTTTCTCACCTTCTCTTTTTGCTTATGCTGAACTATGTGGGGAAGGGCACTCTGCTTGTGGTAGAGCTCAGCCTTCAGAACTAAAGTTACTTTGGGACTTCTTGGAATGTTCGTGAATCTTTCCATTTTTCTTTTCTTTCCTTCTTTCCCTCTCATGGTAATCCAAATGATCTCCCTAGCATCCACCATGTAGTTCAATGTTCTCATTCTGTGGTAGTGATAACCACATAGCCATTGGCTGCAGCCTCCAGGCTATGAAAAGGCTTTCAACATTTGGGGTCTCAGAGACCCACTCGCTGATTTGCTGCACCTCAAACAGGAAGCTCAGGATTTGGTAATGACATTACTTTTGTCATCTTTCTATGATCAAGGAAATGGTTTAATGGTTTAGAAAAATAGTCTTCATCTATTTGTATGAGCAGTCTTACAATGCTGGCTTCTGTGGAGGAAATACAGACACCATTTTTATCTGGATGCAGCTCACTAGCATTTACGAATCCTTCTTCCCTATATTGTTGTTCCATTGTATAATGATGTATTGAACTAGTCAAAGAGCTCTGGAGAATGGTTCAGATTAGTTTAATGGATTTGTCCGTACTGTATATTATCAGTTACTTCTAATTTAAAGTAATGTATATAATTCTACCTGGAATAGAATCGCTTTGGATATTTGCAACAATAGCATACAATTATTAAATAAATGTAATTAATTTTCACAGCCAGTCTCTACGTTCAACATGTACTACGTGGAGGCAGCCATGCTTTGTTTAACATCTCTATTTAAGTATCTTTTTTTGTTTTTCGAGACAGGGTTTCTCTGTAGCTTTGGAGCCTGTCCTGGACTAGCTCTGTAGACCAGGCTGGCCTCGAACTCACAGAGATCCACCTGTCTCTGCCTCCCGAGTGCTGGGATTACAGGCGTGCGCCACCACCGCCTGGCTATTTAAGTATCTTAAACCTTCTTGTAATGTAAACTTAATCCTTTGTTTGTCCATTGTAGATCTGGATGGAGCTTAGATGTCTGGCTATGATTGTGTTTCAAATGATAACAATTCCCACTCCTTTTTGTATTTGCTTGTATATAGTGTGTCAAGAGTAGGGTCATAGGTGTACCCCAAGATTGTGAGAACAAAGTATAGAACGAATTCAAGAGGAGGCAAGAGTATGGACACTTTCTTAGGCTTTCTCAGGTACATGCAGTAAGGATGAGAAACCCAGCTGCTTCCTGTGTTGTCAGTCTAGTGGCAGCAGTGGGTCCTGGAGAGCCACTGTGTCCAGGATGAATGTGAAAATCTGCCCCTGATAGGAGCTTTGACATCTGACAGAGGTGGTGGCATTTTTATGCTACCTGTAAATAGAGAAGACTTGGCCATTCCTTCTAGAGTCCTCTTCAAATCCCTTATCCTGTGGTTATCAGGGAAGCGGAGAAACTTAACAAAAACGACTTTTTAATTCGAATGTTTACAGAAGCGGTTGAATACTGAGCAGGCTTTTCCCTTAGTGGCTTGGGTGCCGTCTTGAAGAGACTAAGTGTCCTTTAGGTTTAGTATCCAGGAGGTGACAGCTCTGTCAGCGGTATGCACCTTTCCTCTTAAATTTACACTTTAACAATTTAATTAAGAGTCCTCCTTCACAGTTTCTTTGCGTTCTCATTTCTAGTTGACTGGACTCCCCATATTTATTAAATCATACTTAGACCTGATAAAGGGGAGCAGTTGGCGAAGCTTTCTGTATCTTATGGTGAAGACTTTCATAGTCGTGGGCTTTTTCAGGGTATTTTGGTAGAATCCAGTAGTCTCTTATGTACTAATGAAATGTGGAAGAAACAGAGGTGTCACTCTCCAGACACTTTTAAAATTGTCTCTTTGTGCTGTCTTTCCCAGCTCTGCTGTCACGGAGTATTGTAAGTGTCAGACACACTGCTATCCAACATGTTGTCAGTCTCTCCCTCCTATTTCTAAGAGAGATGTAGTCCCTGCATTAGTTGAAGCTGAGGGACAGTGACTTTTTTTTCCCTCACAGATTGATAGTATTGGGGAGTGATGAGTCGTAAGTAAATCTGACTCTGATATGACCATCTAAATACTGTACAGTACTTTGGGTAGTGGTTCTGGATTATACAATGTGATATGGGGTCTGGTACAGACTAGATTAAGTAGTTTCTCTGTTCATTTTAAGGAAGCCGTCAGATACCTTTAGGATGATGTGTGCCTGCATATGGGGTGTGTGTGTGTGTGTGTGTGTGTGTGTGTGTGTGTGTAGGCACAAGTATGGAGGGCAGAGAACCACTTGGTTAAGTTTGTTCTCTCTGTCTCTTTTTATGTGGGATTTTGGGACCAAATTCAGATTCCCTGGCTTGCACAGCAATTGCCTTTACCCTCTGAACCATCTTGGTAGCCCGGAGCTGCAGTTTTAAAATGTTTTGCATTCATTGCATTTCATACGATACAATCATATGAAAAGGTTTTATTAAATGGAAAAGTAAGTTCTGACAGCAGTTTCTGAGTCTCCTCAAATGGCTCGATCCTTAAAAGAGAGAGGGAGGAGAGAAGCGTCAAATCCTCACACTCCATGGTGCTCACAGCAGCTGCTGCACTTCTGCAGGATGCCTGGGAACAGTTCTGCAGAGCATTTCTCCTGTTGGGAATAAACTCGTGTCTTCTTTCACGGT
Organism: Onychomys torridus; assembly: GCF_903995425.1. Taxonomy (NCBI): domain Eukaryota; kingdom Metazoa; phylum Chordata; class Mammalia; order Rodentia; family Cricetidae; genus Onychomys; species Onychomys torridus. The sequence continues at coordinate 34,373,637 of NC_050446.1, forward strand.
TTAGAAAGCTTTCTATTCGCAGGCTGAAATTTCTAGATGACTTGTTTGTTCTTTGTTGAAATGGGTAATTGATATTTCTGCAGTTCATGTTGAGTTAGGACGAAAAATGATCTTTTGAAAAATGTATCATTAAGTTACTGTACAGAGGTTAGTCAGAGGGACACCATGGTGGGGACCGAGTTACAAGTGCAGTGGACACACAGAGAGTGAAGATTTGCTGGGCGGGCGCTTCCTCCAGGTGCACAGTGTTGGGGTGCTTCTCAAGGCCGCCTCTGCGCTTGCACATGGGCTTGCACATGTGCAGTTAGTAGTGTTTATAGATTGCCTGTTATTCAATTAACAGCCAGGCTGGTCATATCAACTCACTGCAGACCTGCCTTTTCCCTGCCAGAGATTGTACTCGGGTTATCAACTTACACAGGCTTGGCTGTCTTCCAGCTGTTTAATTGGAGTGTCACGAGCCTTGCTTTTTCTAGTTTCATTAGTTTATAAATGTAATATGGTATCTTATTTCTGTGATTAACACTTCATTCCAGCAGGTTAAACACGCTGCTAGAGAAGTATTGATTTCTGACACTGTTTCCCTGTATCCATTTAGATATTTTCACATGGTTCTTTGGTGGTTTTTTTTTTTGTTGTTGTTGTTGTTGTTTTGAGAGTGGTAAACATGAGGAAGAACACCCCAAAACGCACACCTAAATGACTAATGCCAATGCTTAGGCTTAATTGTCACTTCCTGTGGTTTTCATTTTCTATTAATTTTAAAATAAACACTTGTCTTGCCAAGGATATGAGAGGAAAAGTATTTATTATATCAGAAACAACCACATTAAGGTTTTCTGTTTTCAAGGAGCTATGATGAGCTCTGCTCACCTTTACTATTTCTATTTTATTCTTCAGATCATAGAGTAAACCAAGTGATTTATTGATGATATAATAGAAATGAATTTGATAGGGTCTCCCTATCTAGCATGGCCTGGAACTTTCTATATAGACCAGGCTGATTTCCAGTTCAGAGATCTGCCTGCTTCTGTCTCCTGAGTGCTGGCTTTAAAAGTGTATATCACTGCTCCATGTTATCTGTTTATTATTTTTTAGCCAGGGTCTCATTTTGTAGCCCAGGCAGTTCTGTCTCAACCTCTCAAGGATTCCATGCTGGAGACACCACTCTGGGCTGCTCAGAGAACCATATCAGTATTCCAGCTAATATTTATAGCTTTTACGTGGCACAACATTTAGAATGTTGAGAGAGCTCAGAATCACCACCGCTAAAGACAAGTAACACGATGAGGAAGAGATGGAAGAGTAATGAAGTCTTGCTTACCTGTGGGAACAGAATGAGTCTGAGTTCTAAGACACCAAGGCCCCACTTTGCTGTTTTCCACAGATTTTCTCCTGTGGACATTTAAAGCAGTTCTCAGTCACGACCTTCTCTTGGTTACAAACGTATAAAATAGGACCAGTTTCAGAATAATAATTTGAGAGGAAGTGTCTTAGTTAGCGTTTCTATTGCTGTGAGAGACACCATGACCATGGCAACTCTTATACAGGATTTTTTTTTTTTTTTTGAGACAGTGTTTTTCTGTGTAGCCCTGGCTGTTCTGGAAGTCTCTCTGTAGACCAGGTTGGCCTGGAACTCATGGAGTTTCACCTACCTTTTCCCAAGTGCTGGGATTAAAGGTGTGCAGTACCACTGCTCTGCTCAAAGGAAAACATTTAATTGAGGCTGGCTTACAGTTTCAGAGGTTTAGTCCATTATCTGCATGGCGGTTAGCAGGCAGGCAGGCAGGCAGGCAGACATGGCCCTGGAGAAGGAGCTGAGAGTTCTACATCTTGATACATTGGTAGCAGAATCAACTGTGTGTGACACTGACCATAGCTTGAGCAAAGTCACACCTCCTAATAGTGCCACCCTTTTGGAGATCATTTGTTTTTTCAAACCATCCCCTGTAAATATTTTTCATTTCTTTGATCTTACAAGGTTAGTAAGAAAGGGGGATTGTTTAGGTATGAGAATACATTTTTCTGAGCAAAGCAAGTTACTCAAATGTCAGTGGGTGGCTGTGCCTTAGAAATGAAGGCAAGGTAGTCTTGATGTGACCAGCCAGCCATCTTGGTGATCTGATGGGATCAGCCTGCCTATGTTCTAGGGAGCTTTTAGAGACATGCATGTTAGCTATTTAAATTAAGTGCAATTTCACTTCCTCGGTCATCTAAATCACATTTCCAAAGATTAGCTGCTGCCTGCTGCTGCAGTTGGCTAGTGAATTTAGACTGTGCCAATAGCAGACTTTCCCCACATTGCAAAAACAGTTGTAGAACTGTCCTGCTCATCAGAGTCAAGAGCATTTAAATATTGTAGAGAAGGAAATGCTTGGGGTTAATGGAGTCCCTGAATCGAGGGAGGAGGTTCCAACTCATCTTCGAAAGCAGGAATTCAGACAGGAGAAGGCAGAAGAAGTGGTTAATTTAGTGATTGAGCTATGACTTAGGTAGATGTTAATCCTCTTTGTTCCACCACCTCCAAGGATTCTTGCCCCGTCCCCAGGACTGTTTCCTTCCTGGTTTCAGCATGGCTGCGAAGCTTGCAGAAAATGAGGAAACACGCTGGTGACTCGTTAGCCCACCTGTCCATCTCCCCTAGATCTCCTCCTTGAGTGAACTTTCATTTGGGTATGCTTCACACTTGTGCAAGGTTTAGATGTTACTTAAATATATCATCAAGGGAGCTGTCTGTCAGCTTCAGTTAGCTGCCATGTCTTTTCCTTGAAAGTGAGAATTAATGTTTCTGTGTTTAGGTGTTCTGTACTCCCTGGACAGAGCACACAGCTGTAGCCGTGAGCTTGAGCCACCATTGCTGAGTTTGCGTGGTAGTGGGCTACAGACCACAAATAACATTTTGAATAATGCATAAGAATTATTGTGTCAAGTTTGGGAGATGTGGGCAGATGTGGGCAGATAGAGGGTAGGTAGATAGATGGATGATAGGTGATGTAGATAGATAGATGATAGGTGATGTAGATAGATAGATAGATAGATAGATAGATAGATAGATAGATAGATAGATGATAGATAGATAGATGACTTGACCTTACTCTGGCTTTAGTAATGTGGAAGTCCTGTAGGATATACAGAATACTTCACATTTTAAGTAAATTTTTATTATCCTTAAAATGTATCTTAATATTTTAATTCCAATATGTATCTGATAAATTTTCTTTTTTCTGTTTTGTTTTCAATCTATATTAGCTACTTTTTTTTACTTAGATTGTATTTTTTTGAGAATTTTATACATGAGTATAATAGATGCATTATGCTACCCCATTCTTCCTTGAAAGCCTGTGTACCTTACCCACTCCCTCTCAAAATGATGACATCTTTGTGATAAACATTTCAAGCTAAGATGCAGAGTGTAAAGAACATTCCTGGTTGTGAACTCTTTCTTCTTGATGATGAGCCTGAGGACCAGTCCCAGGAGTAAGGATGGAGGTGAGATTAATGTGTTCACTGTTTTCCTCCACACTCCTTCATGAGTGAACTCCTTGAGTGTCACAGGTTCCTCTTTTTCAGGCAGTGCAGCCTTGGGTGTGTGTTGTCTTTTGTCCATTAGAGTAGAAATGGTGAAGCCTTGGCCAGATAACTGCTTTGCATGTGCTTCACATTTATTCTGGAACCCCTAGTTTTCCCTAAAATACTTAAGAATTTAATCATGGAGCATCAAGATTTTAAACCAGATTCCTGATCAGTGTGGCTACCAAGAGAATTTCCCAGACTCTGGAGGGACTGTGCACTGACCACAGTGACATCGGAGGTGGTTTGGTTGTTTTATTTTTGACTCTGAGGGCTGTGTAAATGCTAATGGAAACAATAGTAATGTCCTGGTTAGGTATTCTATAGAGATCAAAGCACTTCACACTATTTGTGCTAAAAATGTTAAGACTTGTAGAATTCTGTGAAGCTGGGTTACCCGGAGGCCAAAGCAATCTCAGGATCACACCTATTTGAGAAAAGAGATGGTTCACAGAGACTGGAGTAGTAATCAGGAAGCCTGCCTGGGACTGACCTAGGCCCTCTACACATGGTCACACAGCCTGGTGTTCTTGTCGACTCCTAACAGTGGTGGTGAGGGCTGTCTCTGACATTTTTGCTGACTTTTGGGACCCTTTTCTTCCTACTAGGTTGCCTTGTCCAGCCTTAATATGAGGGTTTGTGCTTAGTCTTATTGTAACTTGTTATACCATGTGTGGTTGATATCCCCGGGAGGCCTGCCTTTTCCTGAAGGGAAACGGAAGAATGGATCTGGGGAAGAGGTGAGGTGGAGGGGAGAGACTTGTAGGAAAGGAGGGAGAGGAAACTGCAGTCGGGATGTAATATATGAGAGAAGAATGAATAAATGAAGATGTATATATATCTGGAGCAGAGTCCTGGCCTAAGGGCTCACGTGACCTCTTGCTGACCACATTGCAGCTGCAGGCTTCCTCAGCAGCCCATGTCCTTGCTCCCCTTGATCCAGTATAACTGCTGGCCGTCCATTCCCTCTTTCAGAGTAGAGTCTTTTAAGACTGGCCTTTAGTCAACGACATTAAACTATGGTACATTTATTTGCTTTAGTTCAGTTAATCTTCACCAGAAAGCTAATTTGTGTTTGAAACAGGATCTATGTAGCCACTGCTGGCCTGAAACTTAATATGTAGTCTAGGCTGGCCTCTAGCTTGAGGTAACCTTCTTGCCTCAGTTTCCTGAGTAAGGATTATACATGTCCCTGCCCTGATGGTAGACACCACTGATCTGTGTCCCTCACCCATTGTTAGATCAATAATAAATGTTTTTCGGCAATTATCTGATTGCTTGGTATCAGTAATAGTATTTTGCCAGAGATAAGAGAATAATTTTATAGCATCTTGAATATTGAGAGAGCTTACAAATATTACATAGCTACTTGGAGGAGCCAGTGTGTCCATCTCTGGGTCAGTCACAGAGGCTCGGGTTGAGAAGGGAACAGAGAATAGAAATGATCAGCAGTTGAGGCACACCTCAGTTTGAGGAGTAAAGCCAGAAAGAACCAAGTTTGATGCTGGTACACCCTGAAAGGCTATTTGCCCGGGACGAGTTAGTCACTCATGATAGTTGCTTAAGGGGATTATCCCCAATGCTCTGGGGTCTGTGAGTTGAAAGGAGAGGACCGGGATTAGCAACTGTCTTCGACAGAGTTGGGCCTGCTGCAGCTGCTCACGGGTGAGTGGAGTGGAGGGAGAACACATCTGGCCAGGGTTCTGTCATGAAGATCTTTGTAATTCTGGAGGAGGAGAGAGCCAGGCTTCTTCTAGAAGGAAATGTACCAGTTTATAAATGTCTTATTTTCTCTTTTTTCCCCATTGGGGTTCGTGACATTGGCTTCTGTGGCTTTCTCTTTGACACCTTTGCTTGTGGTCTTCAGGCCCTTTGCTCCCTCAAGCTAATTGTTTTTGTGTCACACATTCCCACCCTCATAGTTGTTCCACTTCAGGTTACGGGCTCTGCCCTCACCTGTGCTGCTGTACTCCTGCTGAATGCTTTCCTGTGCATTTCTGCTTTTGTGAAAATGGTTTTGATTTCCACCAGTGAGAAGAGGGGATGTCCTGGCAGCGTGGAGCGGTATCCGTCCCCTTGTCATTAATCCCAACTCCGCAGACACTCAATCCATCTCCCGAAACCACGTTGTTGAAGTCAGTGAGAGTGGCCTCATCACAATAGCAGGTATGGTGTGTGTGTGTGTGTGTGTGTGTGTGTGTGTGACTCACTCTTTGGATTGTCCCCCTTCACTCTAATAAATGAGTATTTTGATTTTATGAGTCCTAGTATAACCTTTTTGCCAAGAGGGGACTACTATTATCATTGGTAACTGGTTAATTATCAGAAAAATTCAGAATGCCAACTTAATAGCTTAATAATCTCTCTCCTAGGTGGGAAGTGGACGACGTATCGCTCTATGGCAGAAGACGCTGTGAATGCAGCTATCAAGGTTCACAACTTGAAGGCAGGACCATGTCGGACAGTTGGGCTGTTCCTTCAAGGAGGCAAAGATTGGAGCCCCACACTCTACATCAGGCTGGTCCAGGACTATGGGCTTGAGAGCGAGGTTTGTGTACATCGCCATACTACCTTGCTTTGATGCTGAGATCACATTCAGTAGCCGAGGTGTGGCCTCTCTGACTCAGAGTGACCTTTTGCTGTGCTTATCACTCTTGTGTCCCGCAAAAGAAAATAAGAAAAGATGACCCCAACTTTATTACAGTTGCCTCAAAAGTGATGAACGTGGGTCTCTCTTTGAAATCTGCAATTTATTTGGTTTGTTCCTAGTGTACAAATTACCCCCACTTCTTTGCCTCGTGAGTGAGAGAAGGGCTGTTCTTCAGAAGGGCCAACGTGAAGCTGATGCTTCATCTGTCACTGATCTGGTGCTTCGTGAATGCCGAGTCAGCGCTGGCCTAAGCATTCCGAACCCAAGTGGTTTCCTCCTACACAGTCCGGGTCTAATCCTCCCCGAGGACTATTAGTTACAGGCCGTGAGAAAGCTGACAGCATAAGAATGTAGTGATCGTCTTACAACAGTGTGATCCACTAGAGTATACACTTACTTCATACTTTAAAAACAGTCAGTCATGTTCTGAAACAGGCTATTTGCCAAGTTCATTTAAGTGATACTTCTTTGGAGTGAAGTTGGGATTTACCACTTGGCCTACATATTATATAGATTTACTCAAATGTTATTTCAAGCATGTAGTTCTTCTCTGTATTGTATTCATGACATTTTAAATATTATTTACACTAATTCTACTATCAGCTATATATGTTTATATAGAAATTGAAATACAATACTGATAGATTAAAGAAGTATAATTTTAGCTATAATTCTGGTCATTGAGATGTACAATGTTTAGTCTACACAGTATTGAGAAATCTGAAGTATGTTGTGTGTTAAAGGGCAAATACCTATTATACACATGCAATAAAACAGTTGTTATCGAGTACTCAATTAGTCTATATTATGATCTGCTTTATATTTATATGAATACTAAGAACATTTTTTCAGTATAACATAATTGTCTTAATAAAACTATGCCTTTAACCAGCTGCCAAGAAAAGTGGCATTCACTGTTTTCAATGTGTGTAAATTAGCCTTTTTGACCATCATTTTTACATTTGCATAAGTTGAAACTCTTCATGTGGAAAGCAACATCAACTCATAAGCAGTAAATAAAAGCAGTTAATTAAATTAAAAAAAAAAAAAAGAATGTAGTGTTGTCTTATTCTGTACTGTAAAGGAATGACTTCCAAGTGCCTGTCTAATGCAGTGTTCTTTCTGTAGGTGGCACAGCATCTTGCCACCACCTATGGTGACAAGGCTTTCGAGGTGGCCAAAATGGCAAGTGTGACCGGAAAGCGATGGCCCATTGTTGGGGTGCGTCTTGTGTCAGAATTTCCGTACATCGAAGCAGAGGTATGTGGTGGTCACAGGAACTGCGTGCCTGTGCTCCGCCATTCATCTGGGCATTCTACCTTTAGTAATTATGGACTACTAAGTTTTTAAAACACACAGGTCAGCCAAAATCGGGAGTAAAGTCTCTGGCTTTCACAAACATCACAGTGATGTTGGTCGTGGTAATAGTATGAGTGAGTTCCAGAGTGGGTTCAGAGAATCACAAGTCTGTAAACTTGTTTGTCTCAGAACTCGCTGCTCTTTCAGTTCACATCCCTTCCATCTTGACTGGTTCCTTGAACTCCTGCTTTGATAATTTCTCAGAGATTTGTCTGATTTCTCAGCGTGCTTTCTGATGCTGTGAAAGCAGAGACCATGCTTTGTCTATTTGTAATTCCTTATGCCTTCAATCAGTGTCCAGCAAGCTCCACTTGATGGTCCCTGAGGCAGAAAACTTGACAGCCCAAGGATCTGACACTGTAACTTTTCTGTCCTTGTCCCCTGCATAGTCAGCCATGTAAACGGATGTTTCCACTACGTATTAGCAAAGAGGAGTGATTCCTGTGGCTGGTGGGAGGTGATGCAGTCCGCATGTCTGTGCCTCGTTCTCTTTAGAAGAAGACATTCGCTCACCCCGTTTTCCAGCCTACTGTGGTAGGCTGAGGGGGAGCTCGTGCTATGCCACAAGAGTGACTGCATCTGATGGAGAACCCAAGCAGCTAGAGAAAAATAACAGCTTTTCTTAAAGCATTTTTTTAGAAAATGCAAAACTTGACTATTTTAAAAAAGAGTCAAACCAGCAATTTTTCTTTAATTTAGGTGAAATATGGGATTAAAGAATATGCCTGCACTGCAGTTGACATGATTTCACGTCGCACTCGCCTAGCCTTTCTCAATGTCCAGGCTGCAGAGGAAGCGCTGCCCAAGATTGTGGAATTAATGGGCAGAGAACTGAACTGGAGTGAGGCTAAGAGACAGGTACTGTGTAAAAGTCTTATGACCACAGTTACATTTATCAACGTGTAACAGCTTGGTCTGTTTGTAAAGGCTTGCTTAACTTTTGATGATGGTTTTAGGTTTCCTGCTAATGTCTGTATATACATATCTAATATTGCTAGGTCTTAAGAAAATGAAAGATATATTCTTAGGATAATTTTGCTGTTATATAAATCTAGAGAATGCTTTTTAATCCCTGGTCATAATTCCTGGGAAAGAAAGATATGAATAACAGTTGGATGCAGCCTTTTCTGAGTCTCACCGAAAACACTCTTAGAACATGATTAGTAGAATTTCTGCTCTTGACAATCCTTTGAGAAGAATAGTGGTTTCACTGCCTGACCACAAAGGGCCTATTATTTGTATCACTTAATATTTTAAAAAATGAGAGACATTTACAATATGAAGAAAGACCAAAGTACTATTTGATGTCTTATATTTATTGCCAAATTAAAAAAATAATTCCAGTGATGCTTGGATATGCATGAAGGCATAAACATATACACACATACATATATATATAAACCCATGCCCTTCCACCCCCACCCCCTTACACACACACACACACACACACACACACACACACACACACACACCCCTGGGCTTGTGGTAATAAATAGAAAATCATCATCTTCTTCTTCTCCTTCTTCTTCCTCTGCCCTTCCTCCTTCCTTCTTCTAACCCAGACTATTTTCATGTGCAGAGGGATCACATTATTTTAAACACTGAAAAAATACCTTCTCCATTTACTGAGCCCGGTTCTTTCTTTAACTGAATCTGTGCAACTTTTTGTGATATGTCCCTGATTAACTCTGGACAAACTCACTGAGGATATTCACACTGTATGACGTGATACACTTGTCCGCTCTTGATGCTCACTTTATTTGGCCGGGTAGTTACATTTGGCACAGTTGATTTGACTCTCCCTCTTGCACTGAATTGAGAGAGTTTGCAATGTAGTCCAGGCTGGCTTTGAGGTCTCCATACTGCTTTTACCTCTGAGGTACTGTGATAGTAGGTGTATCCATAATCCCTGGTTTGAATAATTTTTTTTTTTACTTAGGAGTAATGTTTGTCTTGAGTCACTTCATAACTCCTTCAAGTGCTGTTCCTAGAGCCCTCTCCACGTCTTAACAGCTCATTGCCCCTCAGTTGCTCGGGTCTCAACTTTAGCATCATATCTTGTCGAAAGCTCCTCAATCTTCCCGTAATCATCTTTTTCAAATCATGATTGAGTCTCACCCTTTCTTATCGCATTCACTATTGTCACCTTGATATAGGCTACTGGTGTGTCTCATGATCATTGAACTGCCTTTGGGGATTTTATGAGAAAAGAATCCATATTTATCATTGGATATATCCAGAGGCCATAACAAAATGCACTTTTTTTTTGTTTTTTGTTTTTTTGTTTTTGTTTGTTTGTTTTTCAAGACAGGGTTTCTCTGTAGCTTTGGAGCCTGTCCTGGACTAGCTCTGTAGACCAGGCTGGCCTCGAACTCACAGAGATCCACCTGCCTCTGCCTCCCAAGTGCTGGGATTATAAGCACAGAATGCACATTTTTAAACTGGTTTTTGATATATTAGATATGATCATCAAAGGACTTAATGCTGGTAGGTGGGGCAAGTGACTCTGACTGAGATTAGGCTAGGAACACTGCAAAGTATAGAAACTGGAGCAATAAGGAATTACATAGGAGAACTAGAAAGGAATAGATGCTAAGTTGGGGGGGGGTTAAGAGGACGAAGGTAGCTGTGACTCAGAGGAAAACAATACATTAGGACACTGTAACAGAGTACTGCTAGTGGGATGCTTCAGAGAGCAAACATTTATTGCTCAAAATCATTTCTTTACTTTCTAACATGAAGTCTAGGGTCAAGACACCATCAGGTCTCCCCACCTTTTATGCTTCATGGACAGAAGGCTCCTTGGCATATTCACGTGTCTAGTGAATGAGCATTATCGAGCATCTTGTCATGTGTTGACAGTGCAGACAGCATTGGGCCAATAGCCTAACCTTCAAGTGTTCATATTATGATGTAGATCACGAAGGTGGAATTCCTGGGAAATGTGGGAGAAAGGATAGGTTCAAAGGCTTAAGTTTAGTCCATCATCATCACGTATGGGATTACAGGCATGTACTGTCAGGCCCCTCGACAAAGGGGTGTCCTTTACACAAATTTTGTAATTGAGGAAGCAGATTCAGTTTCTATAAGCATTAAACTGTACAGCTGGGTTCAAAACCTGTCCCCCAACCCTCTCCTGCTGCCTCCGTACTGCCTTATAAACTCTTCCAGTTTTTTTTTTTTTTTTTTTTGAGCTGAGGACCTAACCCAGGGCCTTGTACTTATTAGGCAAGCACTCTACCACTGAGCTAAATCCCCAACCCCCTCTTCCAGTTTTTGAGTCTTAGCTTTTCATGGAGACAACACAAGAATGTCACTGCCTACCACTTTTCTATGTAGAAGAGTCGGGGAAATGTTCTTATAAACATTACAGTTGGAATGTTTAGATAGGAGCATATTTTGTGCTAAGAGGTAGGAAAGAGAAAGTTCTAAAAACCGGTTGTGCTTAACATTTCCAGGTACACTGGGATTTAACTTGATTCTAAACTTTGTGAGTAGACAGACATTCTTAGGAGCACTCCCAATCTCTTTAAAGTAACAAAGACTAAACAGCTAAAGATGTTATTCAGTATCTGAGGCCCAGCAGCTTAATGAGAACAGTGGACAGTCTGGAGAGCACAGAAGAGAAGGAAAAAAGAATTAAAAGGTTAGAAAGTTGTACTTCTGAGAAAAGGTTAAAAGCTTTGGGATTATTTAACCTGCAAAAGCGAAAGAGGAACAGGGTGATAAATAACTCTGCATAGATGAATTGTGTTGTTTCTACGGTCAATACCTAATGAGTGACCCGTATACTGAGCATAGTGCCAAGTAGTTTAGGGGAATAATAAATAGCTCATAGTTTCAAGGACCTTGAACTCTAACTAGGTGGATACAGTACATGCCTATGTCAGGAATGCTTGTATATTTTCAAGTTTACAGATATACTTAGAGATGCCATTCTTGGAGACTGAAAGTCAGCTAACGTGGAAGACTAGAGCAGGCTGGGCAGCTCTCTGTTGAGTTGGGGGGTGACTGAGGAACAGGAAAGGACACGAAGGGAAGTGCCATCGCCAAACTGTGTACTCCTGGGTGTGATTTAATGTGTGGAAGATGATGACTCCATGGGTAAACAAGGGGACTTGGCGTCACGTAAATAAAAGAAACTTTAGTTCAGATGCTTTGGAACTTTTGAAATGCTGTGTGTTTTCTCAGTTCCAACAGAGAAATTTCCTTGGAGACCTCAGACTAAACTTGCTTTTGAGGAGGTCTGAGCAGGAAAGGGCATAGGCCTCACTCAGAGCATACTTAGGGAAAGGCTGTCTGGAGAGAAAGGCAGATATTGTAATTTTCATGTAAGGTACATGATTATTTTCATTGTGAGACTTTAAATTTCAACTTTAAAACAGACAGAAGACACAGTCAAATAGGAGGTGACTCTGCATAAGCTGTATTCCAGTCAGGGAATGCAATACCAATTTCAAAAAGCAGAAAGCAAATATGTCTTTGTGATCTAGGAATGGTCTTCATATTGATCACGACTGATTTTCTAAATTATGTTCATTAATTTTGTTATGTTCACTAAGTTTATTATCATTTAGCAGGAAGTGTGGGTTATGGGAGGCTAATAAGGGGTCACCAAGGAAAAATGTTTTATACATGTCATTTTCATAGTAGAGTAAGGATTAGATCAGGAAAATGCTATAGAGGATATATATCCATTTCATACAGTTTCATGAATCTTTGAGAAACCAGTAGTTTTGTAGCTAAATTGCCAGTTTGGACCTCTGAAGAGGTCTCTGATACCAGGTTGTAAGCACTCTGTCCCTTTGACCTGATCTTTGGTTCCAACACTTATGTTACAGTGCTATAAGCAGAGAAGTAAATGGATATCTGTCGACAAATGTAACGAATGGTAATCCTCATACTAAGTTAGGCTAACTTCGTTTATTCAAGCTAGGTTTGATGGGACTTAGCAATATAGCACACATGAAAAGGAAAAAGAAGGGTGGCTTCAGTTGACTGTGACTGCCCATCAATTAACAGTGGACCATATTGTCCCCTACTGAATGTATTCCATAGTTGTGTTAATGTAGGTCATGTAACTAGAGAGATGGAATTGATTTCTGCTCCGTCTAGGTACTTACCGCATCTCTGTAGGAACTGTTTGGTTCTGACAGTCGGATTATATGACAGAATCTATGTCTGGAAGAAAGCATTCAACATGGCATAGGGCTTTCAGGTCATGCTTCTGCTGAAGTTCTTGGCTAACAAATCTCTAAAGAGTAAAGTACTTGATGTTGCTTTCAGTATGTGACCTATGATACAGAAACATACTAACTAGGTTGTTCTAGTGTAGCAAGTCTTGGTCTTCCCAAGCCAGTTGGAAGAGTTGGAAGGAGGTGCACTGAATTCAACATAAAATGCTTCATATGCACACCATCCTTTCATGGGCCACTTTGAGTAAAGTCTATCTCAAGTGGTAGTGTGGCCGGTTGGTGGTGGCACACGCCTTTAATCCCAGCACTCGGGAGGCAGAGCCAGGCGGATCTCTGTGAGTTCGAGGCCAGCCTGGGTTACCAAATGAGCTCCAGGAAAAGGTGCAAAGCTACACAGGGAAACCCTGTCTCGAAAAAACAAAAAACAAAAACAAATCAAGTGGTAGTGTGATCTAGACAGACACCTAGGCTTCTGTTTGTGTGATCTATAATGAATGGAAACACTAAGTTAGGGAATACACTGAGACATGGATGGAAAAATTTCTTCGCTCTTTGAAATATCACGGTTATTTGGTGGAGTGTGGATGAACTTCACAAGCAATGACGGAATATGAATTGAGTAAGAGATTGTCATTGGAGGGAAGACTCAGAGACAGCATGTCCAAGGACATGAATTTCAGAATAGTTTATGTCAAATGACTGGAAACGATTGATCAAACAAGAAAATCCATTTTACAACCATGACTGGTGAATTTTCTTATGTGAAGAAAGAAGTCTGCCAGTGTAGAATGCCATTGGAGATATAGACTTCATGTTTTATTTAACCACACAAATGTTGATGTAGATACATTTTTAGTTTTTAAATTCAGCATTATGTAGCATTCATGATGTTTTATTTCTTTTGCTGCATCTATTTCTGAAGAGAAAGGAGGTGGGAAAGGAATAATCTCAAAAAAAGTTTGTCTTCCTAAGAAAAGAGAGTACCAAGCCTTGTTACTGCCATTGTCTGCACAGTGTAGTTTCTCAGGCCTCGCTTCATGGGCATTTCAGTTTCACATTCAATGTTTGGGGCCTGCTGAGTTTGTAACATTGTTTGATGTGAAGTTGAGATTGAAGATATATATTTGCTTTGCTGGGTCATAGTGCTTGACAACCTCTCAGTGGTTTAGGGTGTAGAGACGACTCAGCTATTAAGAGGGCTTGCAGCTCTTGCAGAACAGCCCACCCCAAAACTGGGTAGCTCACAACTTGTGCCACTCCAGCCCTGGGGAATCTGATGCCCTCTTGTGGGCACCATGGACGCCCCACACATGCATATACTTCCCACACATGTAGACATAAATAAAAATATAATATAAATAAATCTAAAAATCAATCTCAGTGGCTTAACACAACCCCTTTGCTTGTTTGTTTTTGTGGCATGTTCTCTCTATGTAGCTCTTGCTATCGTGGAATTCCATATGTAGACCAAGATGGCCTCAAACTCACAGAGATTTGCCTGCCTCTACCCACCTTAGCCTGGGGATCAAAGATGTGTGCCACCATACCCAGCTCAGCCAGTATTTGATGTTTTTCCTTCATGTCTAGATTGACTTGTGTTATTATAAACCATGGTTATTCTCAGGGAACAGGAACAAGAGAGATAGGGAAAACCAGGATTTCTCTTTTTAACATATCTCTCAAAAGTGCAATATCTTATATCTATTCATGTTCTATTGGCCAAAGTAAGCCACATGACCAAAGCTCATAAAAGTGGCATTAAGAAATATATATGCGTGGGGGAAGGGTGTATATGTGTGTGTGTGTGTGTGTGTGTGTGTGTGTGTGTGTGTGTGTGTGTTCATGCACATATTTATACATGTGAGGAAAGTTACTTACAGTATACACTATAGTATAGTTACTTGAGGTACTTAGATGGGAGATTGACAGAATGGGAGCTAAGGGCAGTACTTGTTGCAGTAGCTGACTGGGGGTACTGAAAGAAGGCAGTGAGAATGCCTGGAGAATAGGCAGCTTCATGGTGTCTCTATGGCTGTCAGAGGCCCCTGACAGAACTTCTGCATGGCTCACCACAGGCACTGCAAGCCACGGTAGAGGAGATGCTCAAGTCCTATATATGTTACTCTTCTTTTCTTGTCATCAGGCTTTAGGAATTTGCTCTTTGAGAATTTGATAGTCAGTAACACACAAGAGTACACTACAGTAAAAAGAGACATCAGTGCTACATCATTTAGAACAGGAATCCTTATATTGTGGGGAGGCAGTCAAACACAGGCGGTGACATGCTCTATGACATTTAGGAAAAGATGAACTGAGCCCAAGGCCCACCGGATGGTCCCTGGAGCCAGACAGAGGTCAGGGAAGAATCAGGAAATGCAGGTGGGTGTACCAGGTGTGTGAGCTTACTGCCATGTTCTGTATCTGAGCGTATTAGACTGTGTCTTAAGTTGCCCAACTAGAAAGAGCGCTAGTACTTCACTAAAACTGCGTGCTGGGTCAGTGAGAACCAGTTTCAGGTGAAAAAAGAGAGAGAAAAGTCAGTAGGTCCTACGAGCCTGTGAACTCTATGTATGTGTCTTTTCTGTTTCAGGAAGAACTTGAAATAGCCACCAAGTTTCTGTACTATGAAATGGGCTCCAAGTCTCGATCAGAACAATTCACGGATCGTACTGAAATCAGCCTGATGCCTTCAGACATAGATAGGTGCCTCTCAGAGCTCTTCCCCTTCCTCCTCCAGCTCCTCCTCTTCCACATCCTCATCCTCTTTCTCCTCCCTCTTTTATGTAAGTCTGTTTGCATTATTCAATTTTGTGTTGCAGGTATACGAAGAGATTTCATAAGTTTGATGCAGACGAAAAGGGCTTTATTACCATTGTTGATGTTCAGCGTGTACTAGAGGTAATACATGGGTTTCTTATTATTATCAGCTTTAGTATAGAAGGATATAAAGATACTATTTATTAGCATTTTCACAAGTCATTTTTTTTAACTTTTGCATAGTCTAGTCATATTAGAAGAAGGCTACACATTATTTTTAGTTAAACCTCATTCCTCTGTTGCTTTTCTGTCTAGAGTATCAATGTGCAAATAGATGAAAATACACTACATGAAATTCTCAGTGAAGTGGATTTGAACAAAAATGGACAAGTTGAACTCAATGAATTTCTGCAGGTGAGTTGTGATGAGACAGATGCATTTGTCTTTGCATTTGCTTGTCTCTATCCTAAGAATGGGATTCTTAAATCTACTCAGGAATCACTTCTTCCTGAACATGTAGCCGGAGTCAGCAACAGTTGATCTGTCCACCCTCGAGGATGAGGCTCTGTTAGTGCCTACTCCTTTGCCTTCTCTTTATAAGAGGTATCGGTTTTCTTGGCTATTTAGATTAAATCCAAGTTAATTGTGGCTTACAGAATTGCACAAAAGGTATGGTTTTTAAAGAATGATGCCATGGAATAAATGGCTGGACCACTGCTACACTGAGAAGCAGCATAGTACTTCTAATATGGAAAGTCATTTTTTTTAAAAATAGGAGAGATTATAACCTATAGTTTCATTTATTGAAGAATCATATTCACTTAAGAATATAATTATTCAATTCTTATATTTTAATAAACCAGAAAAGCAAATGAGAAGAAAGATATAGTCTGGAGTCAAGATGGCAAATTGAAACATTTCCATTTCTGATGTTTCAGTAACCAAAGTTTCAATTGTTCAATCATTATAACCGCAAAAGAAATACAGTTTGCTACTGTAACTTCACACTAGATGCTCTGCATACTAGAGGCTTGCTAGTTGAGTTCTGTAAAAGAAAGAAATTCAATACTTTATCCCTAGCTGTCCATAGGACTCTGATCATTTGAAGAATGCACGGCTTTCCCGGCAGCCAGGTTGTTTTCTGTGGTGTTTCTTGGGCAGGTATTTCAAATGAATGCCAGGTCTTGCTTGCACCATGGCAATGATGAATGCTGAACATGAAATAAATTAATGCTGGGATTTTGGTCAATGTCAGCCCTTTCTTCACTGTGTCAAGTTAAACAAACAAGATCAAGGCAAAGGAAATGGTAATTGTCTCTCTAGAGATGAGCTGCAGATAAGAGCATTGTTGAATCTAAATGCAGAAAATTGTCACAGGTTGTGGCCAGCATTACAAAAAGAATGTTTAGTTCTTTAACTAACTGTTTCACTAAATGCAAACTTTAAATCGTGTTTGAGATTTATGGTTAGGAGTTAGAAAACATTTAATGCCTCTTTTTGTATAGTTTTTCTGGGGAATATTTTATTACCTCAGAATTTTCGAGAACCCTTCTTCAAAGGAACAGCTTGTGCTTCGTTTCCTGTGTTTTGTAAATAAACAGCAGCATTTTGACTTGAAAATCTCAGGGTTCTAAAAACAATAAGAATCTAATTTAATAGATGTGCTGTGTGGCTTGGTTTTAAGAAACTTTCTTGAATGCAGTAGAGTTAAGCACATAGAAAATAATTTAAACCACCTGCAGGTTTTCTTGTAGAGTTTTTAAATAATTGAGTATTTCCTATCCAGTTCTAAATGAAAGCAACCATTCATGTCTTCAATAAGTACACAGCATAATTTCCAAGTTATAAAAACACTGGCCCCTTTTCTCACGAAATCTAGTCACACCTAGATATTATTATTATTTTTTCTTGCAGTATGGTTTTCAGATACATATAATACTTACTGAAGAATATTAGTTTTTTGAGGTTGGTCCAGGAAACACTATTGGTGGCTGAGAGACATGCCTATCTTTGATAGCTGTTATCTCTGATAAATTCCAAGGGTCTCCCAGAATCAGGAAGCAATAAACAGAAAATTGTTCTGTCTTTAGATGCCAGCAGTCCTTAGATAACATAGTTCTCAGTTGGAAAATGTGTTTGCACATTTGATTGTTTAATGAAATATTGTCCTTTTCTGAATAGGAGGAGCCCACATTTCTCCTGTTAAGGGTCTGCTTTGGATGTGGGTGTACATTTTCAGTCATTATACTGGGAGGATCACTATGGAGACTGCCTGGTTGTAGGACTTCGTTTCAGGTCTGGGCTTAATGACACTTGTGCATGGAGGAGTCCATCTCTTATAAGCAGTCACTTGTGAAGCAGCTTTTAATAAGGTTAGGAGATTCAGATCCAGCCCTTGGGCACATGCCCACGTCTCCCATGTGGAGTACGTTTTTCAAAATGTATCTCCTCCACAGGCTAAAACCCTAACTCTGAAATATTTTAAATATTTTTTATATGTATCTTTTAAAAAATAACTAACTCTATTGAGTACATTTTTTTTAAATAGAAGAAATTAGATCAAGAGAAACCAATAGTTCAATATTGATGTGAAGGAAAGGGAGAGAATTATACTGAGAATTATAAGATGCTTTATAGATTAAAGGCCTTTGCCTACTCCCTGCATGCAATTTTAGAGCTAATTCTGAATTTATCCATTGGATAAAAATGAATTAGCTAAAATCTAGGTAGTAGAGTACTTTCATTCTTAGGGCAGATTTCTCAGTCCATTTTCAATGATTGATATATAAGTTTGTTTAAAAAGATAAAGGAATTTGAATTTAGAAGATTTGAAGTTGTCAGGTACAGTAACACGGAAAAAGCATAATTAAATGTAGGAGGTCATGGTTTGTCTTTGCTCTATCTCTGAGATTCCTTTTAGGACTTAAAAATAGAATTCAAGATCCAATATTTGAAGTGTAACTTTTTAAAAAGTGACCCAAATAGCACACTCCAGGCAAAGATGTTCATTAAATTTGCTTTTAGGGTAGCCTGATCTACTTAGCAGGTGCCGTCTTTGTCCGCAGTGTGAAATGTCTCCCTAACCTCTTTTTGAACTGTTTAAAAAGTTGAGTGTGTGTTCCGGGTCTGGTGGAGCGCTTCATTTGCCTCGGCCTGGCATGGTGGGAGCGGGTAGGTGCTAAGAGCAGTGACACCTACTGAGTGTGTAGGGAGTCCTTGCTGAGTGTGTTCTGGATTTTCTTTTGAAGCTCATGAGTGCAGTTCAGAAAGGAAGGGTTTCTGGAAGCCGGCTTGCCATCCTGATGAAAACTGCTGAAGAGAACTTGGACCGAAGAGTTCCAATTCCTGTGGATCGTAGTTGTGGAGGATTGTGAGTCTGACCAGTAAATCCACAGCCAACAAGCATAGGACAGCAAGCACCATGTACTAACCAGAGATGACTTAAACCACTCTAAATAGTGGCTATGGTAGCGTGGTTTTTAAGAAAGAAAACACTGGAAAACATTCCAAAACTTTTAAGACGTTGGTGTATTTGCCAACTTAATCTGCCAATCCTTTATTTGTATTTTCCATTCAGTCTAGCTTCTAAAAAGTGTTTTTCTCATTTTTAGTGCACATTGATTTAACGTTTTGTATCCGTTTTGTAACCTGCCAGACTTGACTCTGCCTTTCCATCCATTCACTCAAATCAGTTTTAATGACAGACCCCACAGGATTGGAAAGAAGCTGGAAAATGTTGTGAGCACCCAGAGCTCCAGAACTTGAACTTGTAGATAGCATTTTTTTTTTCCTTCTTAGAAAAGTCTTTGACCTGTTGACATGATCATGTTTTGGGAGACTTCTCAGCCCTTTCTTGCTACCTCCCCTTCAAGCAACTGCACACTTTCCTGTCTAGAGCAACACTGGTTAATCTGGAGAGGGAAGACAAAGTTTAGGTCTGGTTGAGATTTGGTTACATTTCGAAAAGAAAAGCTCTGAACGCTTCCAGGATCACAGGAGGAAGATAAAGACGGCATTGACATTTGCCGGGAGGTAGTGAGAGTTGCTTCTCAACAGTTCATTTTTTTCCCCAGGCACTGCTGGCTTCCTTTGACTATTATAGTTGCCAGAAAAAAACCCTTGCTTTTTTTACTTTAAAACCAGCATTTGAGTGGCAAGTTGGATATAATGGGATGAGACCAAATCTCTCCATTCCTTAAGGGAGTAATGATAAAACACAATTTTCAGTCCCACAAGTCCTGAATCTTGCAGCGTGTGGTATTGTCAGGCCTGTTCTTGTTGGGGTGGGCAATAGTCTTAGTATTTGCAAAGGGACAATGAAAAAGAATTGGGCAGACTTTAGTTAACATTAATTGTAAAATTACAATAAGGCATCCCACTTTAATATCCAAAGACAATGTGCTTGCCAAAAGCCTTTCTCTCTGTGTACTCAATGGGAAAATTCTCGTTCTACCAAAAATAAAAAATAAAATAAAATAAATCAAAAGAAGACCCCCCCCCACACACACACACACACACAAACCAAAACTGACTGTGCATTGAACTCAACAAATAATGCACCTAACAGAGATGCCAGCTGGAGGATGCTTCTGTTATATTCTGTTTGTCGTTATAACTAGTAATCTTAATATTTATTAAATGTGCTCCCTTTCCTGAAGGTACCAATGATTGGTTTTTGGTGCATCATAGGAAATGGAGCCCTTGTTTCATACTTCTCTCCTGGCAGGCTTTGTTGCACACACCATGTCCTAGCTCTGTGAACTGGTACAGAAAGCACCTTCCTTTGTGTTACTGTTTCTGCTTACAAATACAGTGCCTTTCTGCCTTGTTCAGTTTGGGTTATGAGTCTGCATATCGTAATATAAACTGGAAAGTTCACTTACAGAGCTCCCTGCCCTCCAACTTGCAAAAACTGTAGGGCGAGACAGCCCAACTCATTTTATTATTATTAAACAAAGTTTAGATACTTTACTTATGTAGGGTAACCTGACACAGAGCAAGGGATGTCACAGCAGGTACCACTGAAGTTTTTCTTTCAGAGCATGAACATTTTACACAAGTTTTGTATTTTTATTATTAGTTTTAATAAATGGGATCACGTGGATTTTCAGTTGAGTGTTTTTCTATCATGACAATAAAGTTCACTTTGGTACCCAGTGACATTAAGTTAGCAGAAAAGCTGTCCTTTAAGACATCCCAGATGACATATCACAATAGTCTACATCTGTACTCCCCTCCTCTCTCTTTTCTCTTTCTTTCTAGTTAGATCAAGATAACGATGGCTTGTATCACCCCTGATTCTCTTACAGTAGGGAATGGGCTTAGAATGTGACTTCCGCAGGCTGCTCTGTGTTTGGAAAGCAGGTCTTGTTTGTACATGCTTTGCTCTGAATGAAGGTCCTTTAAGGACAAAGAGAAGTGCACTTTTCTTCACTTGAGCATATCTGCTTTGGCTTCAAGTCTGCTCGTTCTGAGACACGCTCCTTCACCAATCCCAGAGACTCGTTTTGGAAATGAACTACTTTCATGACATTCCTGTGAATAAAGCACCCCTGCCTTTGCATTTTCCTGTGAGTTCCTCATTGAACCTGGACAGTCTTTTTTTTTTTTTTTTTTTTTTTTTTAATTTCAATTTAAGCAAAGGAGAAAGAAAATAGGGGAACAAACCCCTTTAAAACTCAAACTCATTCAGAGAATAAAACATTTTTTTTCTTTTCATATAAACCTGGTATTTGTTGACTCTGTTCGGGTGTGGGATTGGGTATGTGGGTATTGCCTTTTATTATTAAGTTACTTATTTCAAGAGCCTCAGAGGGGATTCAGGTGAAGGAATCGCATCTGTGCTGGAGGGCTGTATACTCCTTTAACTAGACTTCGCCTTCGTCGTGATAACAGTGATAATGCTGGATTACTTGTTTAGCTAAGCTTCTCTGCCTCATATCCATCATGCTGCATATTCTTGCTTTCAATTTGTTTATACTGAGTGTAACTTCAGATTTCTGCCATCAAGTGCATGCTTTGTACTCTGCCTTAGTTTATGGCTTGATTTTTGTTGATTTCAAAATATGTACAACAAAAATGTTCATTCTGATTTTAACTCAATACAGCATAGGGATTGTCACTGATTTTTTTTCTTTACCTCTTTTTTATGCATTTGTAAAAAGGTCTTTTGCATATGAATGTAATCACCTATCAATGTCACTGATGCTGTAGACTTTCACTGCACTTGACTCTAGGGTGAAAAAGGCCCTACTATGTTTTAAAAGAATATCAAGTCTTAGTCCAGTACTGGAGTGGACATACTCACTGCATGCTTTCATATTGTCCCACTTTTCTGTATTGTGTTTGGGTTATTGTTCTAGACTGGACTGTTAAATGCTGTGTTTGAGGCTGGGTTGTCATTTTTATAACTGTCTTGGTATTTTATCACCCTTATTTATTACTTTTGATATACAGAATGAGCTGCATGCATTTATAGAGCAATAAGAAGATGTATTTAATGTGCCTTGTTTTTAACTGAGTAAGAGCCAAAAGCGTGAATCAATAAAGCTGATTAAAATGGTCCATTTGCTGACATCTCCCTGTTGCTTGTTGATCAGACAAATAACTTTAATTACTGTTGGAGTTTTGAAAAGTTGGAATATATTTTCAGAAACTGTGTTTTAAATGACACACATTAATTCTTTTATGTTAGAATCTTACCATTTTATCTCAAGTGAAGTGTCTATACAGTGTCTATCTTATTTTATGAGACTACCAAAATTATTTATTAATTTGTTGCTTCAGTTTTACATGACCCTAGTCTACATTTATCCCATTACAACTCGATAGAATTCCTTTCCTCTCTCCTTTTTTTTTTTTTGTAGAGCAGAAGCTCTCGGCCTCCACGTTTCCAGGCATGCTGATGAATTTTATCATAACTAAAATCAATAGAAATGAATGGGAAAGATTACATAATCCATTTTGATCATCTTACATGTCAAGTTAGTGCAGGGTTGCCAAGCGTTGATAAATGCTCTGACAGAAAAAAATGCTATATATTTTCATTGTCAGTGACTCGGTAGAGCTGTTATCAGTTTAGCACTGGCCCAATTTTCTAATGCCCGTGTTATTTTATAGGTTTTAATTTGCACATGTGCAGGGAGTGCTTTCTCCATTTGTGGTGTACAAGTGCTACCTCCGGGTTGAGCGTGCTCAGAGGCATTTGTGAGTTTCTTATAGTCCTTCGAAACTGTATCCCAAGCAAAGGCGCCCTCCCAGACAGACCTCGGACAATACACCATTTGTTCAGTGTCTAGAAGAAAATACAAAGCAGTTCAAAACATTTCCCATTGAGCTAGCTCATGCAATTTGATAGCACTTAAATAAAATTTGTCAAAATAGTGTTCCTAGTTTTCAAAACATGTAAAATTGACGGTCACTTAAAAAAAAGAAGCATGATACTGGCCTCAATATTTTGCAATTTTTGTCAACAGTCCATGGCCACTGGTGTCACATCGCATCTGATGACATTTGACTTATGAAGAAAAGAAGCAACAGGAGGTTTAAATTGATCTGGCACCCTCGTAATGAGACAAGTTCTGTATTGGAGGCAGAAATGATGAGCCTTTTATGCCTGTACTTTGTATTTTAGGTCTCTAATTAGCTACCTAACTTGTGAAATGCAGGAACAGAACATGATGTATGTAAGCCTTGAAGATGCCACAGACAGCCCCAAAGGCCCTGTGCTAAAAGGTGCAGTGCAAAAATCAGTCGCTGTCTTTCCGTCTCTTGAATACCTATGCAGGAACTGATGTGATCCAAGAAAAATACTTCCCTAGCAGAGACATCAGGACCACCCCTGTTCTCCACATTTAGCTTTGAGTCCTTTGCTCAGCACATGTCACCACCAGAAGTATTCACGTTGTAGTTACTTGAACCTAGGGGAGGGTTGTGTGATACCATCTTTAGGAAGGTCCTGGATTGTATTTCAGTGGAATTGGGGAGGATTGAAATGTGTAGAATGTGCCTTGTATGCTAGCATATGGCACATGGTACAGCTGGTTTATTCTACGAGCTTCTGAGCCTTTGCCGATCCTCTGTCATGTGTCTGAAGCAAGGCATCCCCGCACTCATCTTCCAGATAAATGGCTCCTGTAGGGCAGTGTGCATTTGCTTCTTCAGCAGTTGCTGCTAGCTTTCTTTCATTGTACCAAAGAATGGGGAAGTGGGCCATCATACATGCTCTCTCTTTCACGCGCATGCACGCAAACACACACACACACACACACACACACACACACACACGCGCGCGCGCGTGCGCGCCTTTAGCCCTTATCCTCAATGTTCTTTGTTAGCTTTATTAGCTTTTTCTTTAACTCCAATTTAGACTTACTTGATTTTTTTTTTTTGTCTAAATAATCTAAATGTAATAGACCCAGTTACCATAACACGATTCTTTCACCTGACTTCAGCGCCCTCTTTTAAAGGAGGTCTTCTGCCCTTACTAGCCCCTTCCCCGAAGGGTTAGAGTAAACAGACACTCCCTTCTTATGTTGCTAGTTAGATTTTCTCACCATTGCTTCACTATCCGTTTTTCCCCCTCCATCCCCATCATTAATTGATTTACAATTCATTTTTATGCATACGGAGTTTTTCCTATCCAAGTTAAGAAGCTGTAAATCTTAGATCCATTGAAATGACAGTGAGAAATATTTCATTTTATCTCATGAATCATTTGCCATCCTTATTGCAGAAAAATGGCAAAATTATGGTGTACCATGTTTTCATAAATTACCCTTCCCCACCCCCAACCCCACTGCTCTGGTTCATTTCATTATCTGTGTGGAGAAACTCGGAGTCACACTGCAGACACGTGGGGTAAACATCTCTGGTCTTGCAGAGGGCTAATCAAAATTTCATAACATTACAAATTAATTCCTCTGCTACCACGAAGAACTTAATTCATGTACAAAAATATATCATCTATTTTGTAAGTCAAAAAATAGCTTGATATTAAAGTATGCCCCATGATTGCTCATATCAAAAAGGGGGGTGAGTGTTGAGTTCTTTAAATAATGTATATAATTTTCATTGGTTTCATATGTCAAAGTAGTCATTTATGTCCTGAAAGGTGGGTGCTTGGCACTATGTGTTTGAACACTATTAAAAAATCATAGCTTTTTCCAAAAAGGCCAAATCTTGGGTTTGTATTTCACATATGACCTAGAGTGAAAATAACTTCTGCAGGTACACTGCCCCCCTCCCCCACCTTGTCTCCAGCAAGAAGCAGCCTTAAGAGTAAAAACCTGAAATTTCTAAAGATAAATAATTTTTAAAAGAAACACATGAAATCAGCTACCATATTACAGCATCACTGAATGCATGGATTGGGCTCTTACTCTTAACCTCCATGTTATTGTCAGGCTTTTAAGGGGCCACATGGTCAGTTCTTTGTAGATTCTGAAAAGTCAAGTTTATCCTGGAAAAGATGTGTCTCCTGGTGAGTTGCTGCCCTCTATCAAAATGGACTATCTTTTAAATGGAACTCCTCCATCTTGATCCATGCTGTAAGCAGCATTGAACCATTAAATAAAAACCAAGACAAAATGCCTTTGAAAAGGGTTAATTAGCTTTAATACTGATTTATTCCATATAGGACGCTAATAGACCAGAACATTTACTTCTGTTTTGGATCATTAAAAACTGGCTCTAGTTCTTGAACAATTTGTTTCTAATAATTAAAAATTAGACCAATTAGAGTAGTCTTCATAGAACCTTCTCACCATGATGTACTTTTTATGAAAACAAAAACCTGACTTACTATTTTGCAATTCCCTGCGAGCTCAGCCACGAAAGCAGTGCACAAAATATTGAGAAAGCCATTGAGCTCAAGTCTAAAAAGGACCCTTGAGATGAGGTGAGGTGTGTGTGTTTGGGGGTGGGGTGGGGTGGGGTATGGTTAATGTATGCACTGAGATCAGGAAAGCAAAATACTGTGTGTTGGAGTCACATTTCCCTAATAGTCGGTGCATCCCTAGTTCTGCGACTTAGCTTTCTCCATTCCTTGCTCTAGCTTTGGAAATGTGACTGCATCAGAAAAGTTTCCAGTGACCTCTGAGGTGCTGTCTGTCTCTGTAGGGGAGGGCTCCCTTGCTGGGTCGAGTTTTTGTTCTTATGCTGCCCTCTAATGGATACCAAATTATTTCATTAGACCCAGAACAAAAGTAGATTTTCAGCTTCTTAGGGCCAGCCCATCAGTCTTGGACATGGTGATCTGACCTGCTTCCCCTTTGCACATGTTCAGGTGTAGGAGACATTTGTGTTGATTGTGTGCTGCTGCCCTGGGCAAAGTTGCGTTCCTGTTCTGGACAGTGAAGAGACAGCGGATGCTAATATGTGCTCTGTCGAACTTGACTTTTTTTCTTTTTCCTTGCCAGCAATTGTAAAGAATTGATGTTCTAGGGTACTTAAAAATGAGGAATAAAAACAGTGTAAGTGCTGTATTAAGATGATATGCTGTATGTTTTATCAGCCACTGGCACCTAGTTCAAAAGACAAAAAAATTAGCAGCAGTGGTTTGGGAATAGGCCTGCGCACAGGGTGGCTATCCAATCCATACATGAAGAATATCAGCGCTTTTCACATGCTGCTTTCTGACACCCATTGCTAGAGCTGAAAACTATCTCTATTGTCCAGTTTGATTGCTTGAATCAAACTGATTTACAGCAAATCCATCTGAGCTTTGATAAATCTATTACAGTTTCATTTCACTGATTTCATTAACGTGAATAAAACCAGCCATGCTTTCTGCATAACTGCCTTTTAATGGCTTGGCCCTGTCACCTGCCTGAATATTAATCCCCCTGACTTATTGCTCCACAGAGGGAATGAGTAATGGGTATTTGAATGTGATCAGCACAGTACAATGCAATTAAGGAAGCAGTACTGTTCTGTGCCTTTAATCCTGAACTAATTTGAATTGCAGTTTGATAGCACAGTGAATCCTGCATAATTATGTAGGGTGCATATTAAACTCTGTGACAAACCGGAGGAGCTTTTAACCGTCACAGCTATGGTAGACAAGTGCAGGCTAGAGTCAGAGAGCCCACTATTGGACCGAGGGCTCAATTAATAGGAAACCCTCAGCAGGATGGCTTGGCCATGCAACATATCTTGGAACAAAAATATGAAATGTTGACTCGCTCCAAATCAATTTTATTTTACATGCATTGGAGTTCTCAGAGTTCCTCTTGGGTTTGCAAGACAGAGAATTGTCCCTTAGCAAAACTTTATATTGTCTCAATTACATTAGTAGTTAAAACCAGGAGCTATCACAGTTCACAGCTGGGGAAAAAACACACATGTGTACACACACAAACACACATACACACACAAATATAGCTGTCTAGAATAGCCCCACTTAATATATCCTCATTTCCCAGAAGTTTGGAAGTCATTTCATGGAGTCAGGTTTCCTGATACCACGTGGATGCTTTTGTTACTCTGTATTAAACCTAAGGAAAATAAAAGAAGTATTCTATTTACTTTGGATCTTTTGTTAATATATCAGTAATTAATTTGGATTATTGCTTGGGATTTTTTTTTCATTTTAAAAACAGTCCAAAATATGATGACTGTAGGCTGTTATAGAAAATGACAGGTCAGGAATAAAGAGGCTCACTCCTGTACTATGATCTTTCTTGCTTCTGTTAGTTTCACATTGGGCAAAAATAAGAAGTGAGATGTATTCACTTATGTCTTGGGCTGGTCCTTCAGTGGGAAATAATCATCAAAAGTCAGAAATTTGCTTCAGTTAGGGCATTTAAGGTAAACAATCAATAGCATAGTTTTAATGCACATTATTATCCAAACAAAAAGGACATTTTGACTGTTTGACTATTTCTATATAGCCCTGTAACATCACTTTGTTGCAGAAGATAATAAATAAGGACGTGGCTTGTTCTTAAACAGTAAGAGAGAGAAGTGTTCTAATCAGAGGAAAAGCAACCAGGGACACCTCAGTTGCTTTTGTCACAGTCCACCTTGGTACTTAAACTGGAGAATTTATTTTCGCGTTGCCTACTGACTAAGTTAATAATACAGGTGTTGAGACACGAACTTACTGAAATTTGATTGAAGCTTTAAGAAATCTGGGTAGGTTGAGACAGTGTATGATTAAGTATCTAGCAAAATATATGTATATAAACACAGACATATATGTTATTATTTTTTTATACTGTGCATTTGGGAACATGGCTTTAATCCAGCAAATTGTTATTCAAAATACACTAACTGCAAAATGCATCAACCAAAATTGAGGAGGGGGAGGGAGTGACTTCCCTAAGGGTGTACAATAATATTAGCAGGATTACAGACCTTTAATTTTTTTTTCCAGTCTAATTGAATCCAATAGAATTACTGTAGGTTCTTAAGAGTCACTGTATCCTGCTGGGCTGCTCTCATCTAAATATTGCTAGTTAACCTTGTTTTTCAAAAATACATTGGAAAAAGCTAAATGGTGCCTCTTTCCATAATCAGTTTACATTATGTTGCACACTAACTGTTGATTACATTTCCCAGAGAGGGATTGTTTCCCTTATGCCACCTGAAATGACTTTTTTTCTAAAAGTAGTAATAGACTGGCTTAAATAATTTTGGTTTGCGGGTGGGGGGGGGGCTCAAAACATTTAAATCATCAGTGAAAATACATGAATATAGGAAAACTGGAAAAAAATCACCCTAGAATTAATATTGAGGTACCCTTTGGTAGACTGTTGTTTATAAATCAAAGCAAGTAATTGAATATATATGTATGTGTGTGTGTGTGTGTGTGTGTGTGTGTGTGTGTGTGTGTTGTGTGTGTGTTTGTGCATGCGCGCATGCGCGCGTAACTTCAGAAAAATGAAACATTTCAGAGACTAAAAAATGAATTCTATTATTGAAAGTCATAGAATAAAAAAGATACAAATATGTTTTATATGCTTTTAGGAATACACTGCTTTTATAAGATACCAATAGATTACAAAGAGGAGAAATATTTTCTGATTTTATGTTGTTTCCTAAAAACTTCTCAGAATCCCATTTTATTCTACGCATTTGTGTTAAACATAGTAACGTTAGGAGTTTGTTGTTACTGTTGGGCATATCAAAAATGTCATGGCAATCTTTGTTTGCTGATGTAGTTCGGGCTTGTTTTATTTATTTATTTTTTGTTTTTAGGTATCAATTATGGCTTCCCCCTCATAGAATGCCAGGTATTTTTTTTTTTAAACAAATCTAAGCTGTATGAAAATAAGATCTCCTCCCATCCTCTTTCTTCCACCTGCCTCCTCTACCCTCAGTGTTGTTTGTTGCTTCTTCTTAAAACAATTTTAGGCAGCAAGAGTAGTATGTTGCTTGGGCTAAGGCTGGGCTGTTAGCTAAATTAAGCCATTGTGACTCAAAATCCTCCTTTAATAAGGTTCATGCTGTCTACAACTTCATCATTTTCTGCTGAATGATAATTACTTTATTCAATCATGTTCAAGGTTTTAGTGAAAGCTAGCATTGATTGATTAACTTCAATTACCATGCTTACATTTGCATAGATAAAAACTGCTTTTCAATTTGTGAGTGGCACGCTGGTGGAAACCCTGCGCTGATATTTGCATTTCAATGTGAACAGTGAAGAAAAAAAGGTGGGCGAGGGGTCTGTTCAGTGCTAAGCCCTTTCCGCTTCAGCGCCTAAGCATTTCTCCATAAACACTCTTGTTATGATGTTAGTTCGTTCAAACCACTTTGAGGTAACTGGTGGAGGCTCCTGTTTACAAGCTTTCCTGACAACTGAGCAGTATGGATTAGGAGGAAAGGAATCCCGCAGTAGCTTGCAGGCCAGCTGCCAACCTAAGGAAGAAAGCTTCCTGCCCAGGACCACAGCTCTCCATGCCAATGGTGTATGTATGCATCACTGACTGACCCAGCCTAGTCTGACCTTACAATGGCTGCCACCTTTCTCCATCGTTTTGCTGGCTGGGACCCAGTGCTGAGTTGCCACCCGCCCCTTTTAGGTTGAAACCCAAGGAGAGTGCAAAGAATTATGGAAGTCTTCATGTTCCCCCCAAATAAGTAGTAACAAGTACTCAGACCCGACTCATCAGACACAATCAGTTATTTGTTGAGCAGGCTGACTTTTAGCGTGTATCTAAGACAAGCCTGCTCCATTTTCCTTACCTGACAGTGTTTCGGAAATGCAAAGGTTTGATAGGGGATTAATGCCTTTTCTGCGTATTCCAGGTAAATCATGATCAAATTATTTTTTAATCAACCCTGGACAGTCTCTATAAAAGTACAACAATACCTAACCAGAGAGCTATTTCTCAAATTCATTCGAGACTATATCTTTTTTTTTTTCCAAGCTAGACAGCTAGGTGGAAGACCTGGCCAGTATAAAGCTCACTCCCTTCTTTTGATGCTTACAGTCAACAGTTCTTTTTGGATGTGCTATCTTAGAAAACTAAAGCTACATATTCCAAAATGTTTTCACTTAGGAACTAGACAGGGCTCCTTAGATCAGTGGCCCTAAGCTTTTGTTCTTTAAGAAGTAAATAAAGCTATGGAGAATACATCATTCAGCAGAAATATGTGCATTGACCTCAGACTTTTGTTGAGGAAATTCTAATATGCACAGGTAGTTATACAAGTAAAACATACATATCAGGACTGGAAAGATGGCTTTGTGGTTAAGAGCATTGGCTGCTCTTGCTGAGAACTCAGGTTTGGTCCCTAGCTCCCATGTTGTACATTTCCAGGGTTCCAACAACCTCTTCTAGGCCCTGTGCGTACTGCATGCATGTGGTGCACATACATGCATGTGAGCAAAACACAGATGCATAGAAAAATGTAAAAGATCTCAATGCATGCATTGTTTCTGTAATGAAGGTCAAAGCACTTGGACCAAGTTACATGTAATCATACAAATTTCTTCTTTGTTGGCCTAGAGAAATGACTCAGCTGTTAAGATCACTAGCTGTGCTCTTCTGGAGGACCTGGGTTTTATATTGGCAGCATTGACATGGTGGTCACAACTGTCAGTTCTAGGGGATCTGACACCTCCTTCTGGCTTCTGTGGGCAACCGGCATGGACATGAACATCCAGGCAAAAACACTCATACACATAAAATAATAAAAAAAGTTTCTTAGTCAAGTAAGAAAAAAATTCTTGGTATGTCACAAAATTTGCAAAAAATACATATAAGAAGAATATTATCTTTTCCCCAAATCTTATTTGCTGTGTTTCAGTTCAATTCCAGCTGAAATTGTATGGCAAGTAGTTTTTAATGAAATTAGGATATGCTTCACAATACTGTACCTTGTGTCAAGCTCCAAGTACAAAGAAGTGTTACTGTATTCTGCATGCTTGAAGAGTGGGCCTGTCCATAGGGGTGCCTAGTCTCAGCCTGAAGTTGAACACTGGAAAGATGAATGGATAAGCCATTGACTGGGTAAGTTCAACTGGTAAGAGGTAGGGGTATGTGTTGTGTATGTGTCTGTGTATTTTTTGAGGCAGGGTTTGTGTAGCTCTGGCTGGCCTTGAATTCACAGAGATCTACTTACCTCTGCCTCCTAAGTGCTGGGGTTATAGGGGTAGACCACCATGCTTGATCTCAAATTTTTGAAAAAAAAAAAAAATCTCACTAAAGTTCTTTAGAATTCAAGGAGAATTAGAGACTAAGAATGTAGCATTCGGATAAGAATTTGTGACTGAGGGTTTTGTGTTTAAGTTGCTCTCCCCTGTTTCTTGGTGATCAAAGGTAGAAATGGTGATAGACAAATAAAGTACTCAGAAAGAAAAAGAACTTATGTTAAGAAAACAAACTAGAGAAAAAAAAATTCAAGATGCTTAAATTTAATGGCAAAGATGGCCTATCTATTTAAACAGTTTGGTCTGAAATACCCACCAAAATGTATAGAAGTTTCTTTGTAGTTAGCATTATAGCTAGCATGTGAAAGAATGTTATTTTGAAAAGTTAATTTTAGTTAGATTGGATAATTAGGTGTAGAAAATGAAGCAGCCTTGGAAGCTAGTGAATTGTTTTGTCAAATTGGCACATGATATATCCTGGCACAATAGAAGGGCAAGACAATTCCTGTAAGGATTGAAATGGCTCATATGAGTCAGTAGTGACAGTTTTTAAAAGCTTAAAACTCCCACCTTAGTAGACAGTGAGAGTAAATCACAGTTGCCCAGTCTCTGTGAGCTAAATACCGGGGAAAATTGGATTGTGAAAATGGATTTGAGGAGACACTATCCAAATGAAGTGAATAAACTACAATGGATTGTGTTCTTTCCATCCAGAAGACAGGATTCAATAGTTTGTCCCCTATAGGAACTAACCATTTGTGAATTCCCAGACACTACTATACTTACTTGTTTATTAGTAAGTGCCAGTGCACCCCACAGCTCACATGCGGTGACCAGAGGACAACTTGGGGGGATCAGTTCTCTTGGTCTACCATGTGGGCACTGGCATCGGACTCAGGCTGTTAAGATTGGCCCCAACACCTGTACTTTCCGAGCCACTCAATGGCCTGTTCCCATGAATTGTTGACCCCACCTTTACTAATTCTCTTCCAGGGGAGTATGTCTGGCTGTCGGCCCTACCTGTGTGATGCCTGCCACCTTTCATCCCCAGTCCTTTGTGAGTGGCTCTGAGACTCAAAATCTGGTCTCCTCAACACTCCTAGCGGCCCAGGAGGCTCTGGACTGACTTCATAACTCTCTGTGTTGAAGGAAGTATGAATTTCAGTTGCCTATACACACATTGTCTGAGTTTTCCCAGCTCTTTGGAACTGAGGGCCTCATGCTCACTGGACTCTTTCCTACTCAGTTGCTCAGGCTCATGGCTTCCTCATCAGTAGTCTTGTTCTTTCGTTGTTCCTGTTTTCCATCATCAGCACCTCTCTTCTCAGAAAGTCATCCCTCTCTATCTGCGCTGCATTGGTGCACAACAATATTTCTTTGTATACTGTACTACGTTTGTTTCCTTTGAAGCCAGCATAGCAGTATGCAGCCTAGGATGTCCTGACACTCATGATTCTCCTGCCTCAGCCTCTGGAGTGTATTAAAGTCCAGCAATCAAAATCCCCTTTGGCTCATCTAATTAACATGCCCAATCAAAACATACCACTTCATCCTCGCCCATTCTCACACAGACCTCCCATGGGTCTTCCCTTAAAGATGACACCTGCGAGGGTGTTGGCTGCTGTTTCCTGTCTGAGTCGGAAAGCCGCTACTTGAACTTTTCTTCCAAGCTTCATAAAGGATCTCTGTGAAAATAGGTGTTTGCCTGCCTGTGATTTGTGCATAATCTGGGGTCCAGGAAGGAGCCCTGGCTGTGATGGGGGCAGAAAACGGGGTCTCTTTCAGTGACTACATCTGGCTATGTCACAAGTTTTTTGTTTTGTTTTAAAAGTTTATTGACATCAGATGTTTCAAGTTCTCTTCCCAGTGCTTTATTATTCCAAAACTGAAACACTGCATTTAGAGACAAGTTTTTAATGATTCTAGAGAAACTTTTCAGAAACGAGCAATATCAAAGCTTTTGAAAAATCCGGACAATACCTTTCAATGAAAATAGCACCTTCAAACACATGGATGAATAAACTATAACTAGAAGTCACCCTGCAAACCGTCTCTGAACTCAGTGTCCAGGAATGTGGAAACCGCATAAAAAATGTTCAATGTCCACACTTAATGCATATTCAATGAGAGAAACAGAGACTGAAACACCTTAGATGAGGCTTCAGATAGGACTGTTAAAAATTACTCTAAGCTAGGTTTGACAGCCTCTGAGAGCTGAGGCTAGAGGACTGTCATGAGTTCAAGGCCAAGTTTTAGGAGAAAGGTCAACTGCCCTCTAGGTTCCCTAACCCTCAGGCCTATTTCTTGATTTCTCCTTTCAGGCCAGCCTTTGCAAGTGTTGAAGTCAGACGGATAGCCAAAGCTGCTCAGAAGTAAGGAAAGGGGGTTGTAGTTCAGAGGTAGCTTGCTTCCTCCACAATCCTGCCCATCAAGGACTAAGTTCCGTTTTTTATTTGGCACTGGTCTCTTATCCCTTCCCCACAAAATTGTGAGGATGCTAGAAAGCAGAAATTGTAGTTCCCTAGTGCTTAAGGGCTCTGTTGGGCCATCGAGTTGAACAGCTATTGGTTTTTTCATGAGCAACTGAGACAGGTCATTTTCTGGTTTTGCCATTTGCTTCTCAAGGTCACTATTAGACGATTCATATCTTAAGTCAATTTTTCCTGTATATAAAGCAGGCAGACTTTTTGTTGTTGTTCACTACTCAATATCACAGTAATTATTTTCCTTTATCCTTGGGAACTATAAGCTTTTGAGAAAAAAAAAAACAATCCCCAAACCACAGGATAGTCAAATGAAGGAATTTTCATGGCAGTGCCAGGAAAAAAATTCCTCCTTATGTCCATATACCAGATCATTTTTTAAAAATGACATTCAAATGACAATCACATGGCACTGTCTTTGCTTGAGTTGCTATGCACCATCGTGCATAGCTCTGTATTATAATATACGGTACAGATGGTACCTACAGTGCATTTATGTAGAGATTTTGTCCACCCCTCCAAAAAGATATATTTACTTACAATGACTCAAAACAGATGGACAGACAAATCTGTCTTCGATATTTAATACTAATATATTAATGTGCAAATGACTTATAACAATAGGTTTGTTTTCTAGAGCCTAATGCAGTGGTTGCCATAAGAACACAAATTATGTGTACATTTTAATGCATCTATGCTTCATAATTATGCATGGTTGTGTGCTGTTATAATTGACATAAAATATAAAACAGGTCAAAGAGCAGCTATTAAAACTATTTTTCATTTTGCTTCTTGACAGCCAGCAACATTGGCGCCTGGTACATTTAATAGGGCCATACATGGGATGCACAGATAGTCACAAAGCTGCAGCCACATTAAAGGGCTCCAGAATTTGTAACCTAATTATTTTAAACATTTTTAAAGACTGATGATTTTCTTTGGGGGACTCATATTTTGAGACCAAATATGTGAAATATTTTAAAATAAAGATGAATGAGAAAGGAATTGTGTGAAAGCACCTGTGTGTGTGTGTGTGTGTGTGTGTGTGTGTGTGTGTGTGTGTGTGTGAGAGAGAGAGAGAGAGAGAGAGAGAGAGAGAGAGAGAGAGAAGAAGAAGAAGGAGGAGGAGGAGGAGGAGGAGGAGGAGGAGGAAGAGGAAAAGGAGAGAGAAAGGGGAATTTTGTTTCAGAATATATTCTTAGATTTTTTCTCTTTAGACAAAATTAAGTAATAATTTCCACAAGTCTTACATACTATATAATTTCTGTTCTATGTACCCATCACTTCTTTCTAATTTCCCATTTCCTAAAGGGTTACATGGGGAGAAACTAGTTTGCTTATTTCTTAATGCACTCACCTGCCCTGTGAGGGCCTGAGCACAGAAATCCTCATGCTGTCCATGGAGAGAGAAGGGCACGGAGGTCAGGGCCTTGCTCAGGAACACTCAGCAAATGGAACCAAAGCCAGGACTAGAGCCTGAGCATCTGAGTCCCAGTCATGAACTCAGGCCCCTGACAAATTACCACAGATCTTCAGTACTAAAACATCTCTTTTCCTGTCACAAACTGCATAGAGTTCTGAATGAAATAACAGATAGCCAATGAAACAAACGTATAAAAAAATTACTTATAGTGCTTTTCAGATGCATAGATTTTTGTAACTGTAAAACAAAAATGTGAAATTCATACTCAAAGGATTCCTTACTGCATTGTGATATGTCAACACAGCTGGCATAATTTTCCCTTGTTTCAAAATTTTTATTTTAGCCCACAAAGATAATTCTTTTTAAACAGCTAGGGAAGGGCACTTTTTTTTTCTCCTACATAAGCCAGAATCTCATACCCTTTAATGTGTTTTCAAGAAGTTTCCTTTCGATAAACATTTTGAATAATTATACCGTTACAAAATGAAATGAAAAGAAACTAAACTGAACCAAGGCTGGGACTGCTTTACCATGGCTTCTCTGTATGATGCATTTCTGTCTTCAAGGAGGGTTGGTCCAAGGCCTGTGGGAACAGAAACCAGACACCAAGGATTAGAATGAAAAATGCCAAGGGGCAGTTGGAGATCGAGAATTTCCTCAGCACTTCACAGTGCATACTACTCTAATAGAGGACCACACAGGGCACTTCACGGCTGCCTGAGCTAGACGTCTAGGGGATCTGATACCCTCTTCTACCCTCTGTTAGATATGTGCTCTCATAGGCACGTACTCACAAGTGATACACACATACATAATTAAAAACAATGAAATATATCTTTTTAAAAGAAAAAAACACAAGTCATAAAGACAAAACAAATAAATGAAAGCCTATGACAGGAGCAGTGGTAACATTCTTGATCAGCAAGAATGAGGCCCTGGATTCCAATCCTACATTGTGTGTGTGTGTGTGTGTGTGTGTGTGTGTGTGTGTGTGTGTGTGTAGAGATACTATTTTCCTCTTCTTCCTCTTCTCCTCCTTTTTAAAAATAAATATTGCTAATAGTTTATTCTTCAGTTATCTCAACTCCACCAAGTTCTGCTGAACACAAAGAAGCAACTGGTCAGGGAAGAAAATTTAGAATGAAGTCGGTTGCTATACATGACACCATTCACGTAGGCACCTGTCTAAGGGCTTACACATAGCAGCTCATTTAATCTTTGTAACTGTCACCACCATCCCTGTTAGGATGTGAAGAACAAATCCTTTTTGCCAAGATGGCACCAAAATCGAAGAGGAAGCTCCTGCCCCTTCCAAAGCCCAAGCCAAAGCAAATGCCTTGAAAGCCAAGAAGGCAGTACTGAAAGGCTTCCACAGCCACAAAAAGAAGAAGATCTGCACATCACCCACCTTCTGACAGCCCGAGACCCTGCGGCTCCAGAGGCAGCCCAAACATCCTCGAAAGAGCACCCAGGAGAAACAAGCTTGACCACCATGCCATCATCCAATTCCCCCTGATTACTGAGTCAGCCTTGAAGAAGACAGAAGACAACAACACACTTGTGTTCATTGTGGATGTCAAGGCCAACAGGCACCAGATCAAACATGCTGGGAAGAAACTGTATGACATTGATGTGGCCAAAGTCAATACCCTCAAAAGGCCTGACAGAGAGAAGAAGGCACGTGTTCAGTTGGTTCCTGACTTTGGTGCTCTGGATGTTGGCAAGGAAATCGGGATCATATGAACTAAGTCCAGCTGGCTAATTCTACAATATACTTTTTCATCATAAAGAAAAAAAAAAAAAGATGTGAAGAACATGAGGTGAGAAGAAATTGAGTGACCTTGATTACCAGTGTGCCCAGTGACAAAGAGGTTTGGTGTAGCCTCTTTTACTTTTTCTGAGGTAGGGAGGGAAGACCGGCTGATGGAGGCCCTGGGTCTTCCTCATCACATGCGTAGCGGTATGGTCTATGGTATTCTTACAGTAGTGAAAATGGAAGCATCAGGTTGTGAAAATGGAAGCATCAAGTTGTCAGACAAATGAAAATGGAAGACTGTTGTGACCTTAATACCGAAAAACATAACCCTCTTTCACAAGTGCGTGCTTGGTGATGGCAGAAATGTGATGGCTGTGGCCTAATTTTACCACCTCTTAAGACTATCTAGGGCCAGTATTTTAAATTGTCTACGATTTCACCTCAATGCCTTCTTTATATGAAACATATAGAGCAGTCAAGGGACAAAGTGTGTTTTTGTCTGGTCTGGTTACTTGGCTAATTACCTTCTCAACACAGTGTTGTTGCATAAAGGACTTCAGTCACCAACGTTTTGTTTGTTCTGGTGTCTTTGTCCCATTTTCTCACCCTGTCTTAGTTTGCTTTCTGATGTAATAAACATTATGACTAAAACCAATGCAGACGACCAAAGAAAATGGCTGGTTTTACATATCCTAGTCCATCATGAAGTCAAGGCAGGAACCTGGAGGCCGGGACTGAGGCAGAGACCATGGAGGAATACTGCTTGCCGGCTTGCTGTCTGTGGCTCTCTCAGTTTTTCTTATCTGACCCAGGACTACCCTCTCAAAAGTAGCATTGCCTGCAGTGAGCTGGATCTCCCCATATTATCATTGTCTTTGTCATTGTTCTGTTGATGTAACTCTTACAAGGAAAAAAACATTTCATTGCAGGCTTGTTTACAGTTTCAGAGGTTTAGTCCATGGTGGGGAGCATGGTGGCAGGCGTGATCTGGAGAAGTAACTGAGAACGACATCCTGATCCACAGGCTGAGAGAGCAATATTGGACCTGGTGTGGGTTTTTGAAACCTCAAAGCCCACCCTTGGCTGGGCGGCGGTGGTGCACACCTTTAATCCCAGCACTCGGGAGGCAGAGGCAGGTGGATCTCTGTGAACTGGAGGCGAGCCTGGTCTACAGAGTGAGTTCCAGGACAACCAGGGCTACACAGAGAAAGCCTGTCTTGAACACGCCTACCCCCACACAAATAAACCCACCTTCAGTGACACACTTTCTCCAATAAAGCCGCCACACCTAATCCTTCTAAAACAGTCATCTTCCCTGATGACTAAACATTCAAACATAGGGGCCTATGGGGGCCATTCTTTTCAAATGACCATAATCATTAATCAAGAAAACATCTCACAGGCCAATTGGATGGAGGTGTTTTTTTTTTCTCCATTGAGGTTCCCTCCTCCTTATGATCCTGGCTTTTGCCAGGTTGACAAAACAAAGAACAAACAACAACAATATCAACAAAATCTAACCAGCACCCACCCCCACCCCACCCCAACATATTTACTTTGAAATTTGATGAGCATGGTGTCTGATTTCTGTGTGGGATATCTCAAGCTCAACACAGTCCATCAGCAGTCCTGAAGACAGATAGCAATGCTTGGAGCTATCTCACTTAACAGCTGTGCAGTTTTTCAAACTGAGCACTCCCCTTTTATTTGGGATACAACAGTCACAGGAAATACATTATCTATAAATGCCCCCAAATTATACATATGTTTGCATCAAATAAAAAGTGGATAAAATCTGACTAAATGCTCAAATTTATTCCGTCTATAATAGTCTCCTAGATCCTCAAGGCTGCAGCAAAAACTGAATGTTGTCATAAGTTGAAGAAATCTTTGCAATATCTTTCAAACTCTGCCAATTCATTGAAGAGAATAAAGGTGCTTTCTATTCCCACCCCTTTGCACCCTCTATAATTAGTCTGTTGGTGTGTTAATCCCATTCTTTCTGCAAATAACCCCCCCCCCCACACACACACCGTTTGTCTCTATGTTTGAATCTAGGGTTTATCTAGTTTCTGCCATCTCTATCTGATGGAAATCAATCATCCCTATAACTATTTCTATAACATTTTTAAATACACCAGCACCTCACCACAATGGCTGCTCTCCCTCAGAATGGCTATTCCTTTATTTTTAACTAACTACTTAGGTTTTTCACATCTTCAAAAGCCTGTAGCATCTTTTTAACAAGATGAGGAGATAGCTCTCAGTCTGCTATCTGACTCTGAGT
The DNA here is from genome assembly GCF_903995425.1 of Onychomys torridus. NCBI lineage: Eukaryota > Metazoa > Chordata > Mammalia > Rodentia > Cricetidae > Onychomys > Onychomys torridus. Next base: position 34,412,718 of record NC_050446.1, read on the forward strand.
CCAGGCACCCACAACTGCCCTTCACCACAGTGACACAGAATCACCATAAGGCCAGGTGACACCACTTCCTGCCTGTCTTTGCACATTGTGCAGCTTAGGCAGTTTCTTTTGTTTATATTATACACATTCATATGTTTTAAATATCATCTCAAATATTAACCCTTAATCCAAAGTCTTTTTCTCCTAACTTCTAAATTGCCCTTCTCTATAATCTGTCAAACCTTGATTTTGCTTCTATTGTAGTTATGACCAGGTCTAATTATAGCCTATCTTGATAGGAAACCATATTTCCTTGGTCAAGGGTGATCCAGCTAACCTCAGTCAAGAGCCTCAATGCGGTATTGCTCAGGAAATGGGCAATGAACTTAAACAAACTCTAGTTGCATCCTAAAGCAGCAGGTGCCTGTGCAGCAGCTTTTCCAAGTACAATCTCAGCTGCTATGTGCACAGGCTTCTTTTCTGTTCAGCAATGGGAAGAAAGACCCCAGGGTCACATTCTGGGCATAGTGAAAGGTATCCATGGAGACAGAGATTTGCCCTGGGAACACTTTCCTAAGGAAAGAGCATGCTTCCAACCCCCCACCAGAACTCTACACTCCTTTGGAATTTGCACACAGGAGGTTCTGCAGGCTCTGTATAGTGTTTCTGTTTCCCAGCTTCCTAAGATGCAGAGACTGCGGGGGCAAGGTTGGAAAGAAGGCAAGCATCCCTCCTCCTGCACAAGCATATGCTGGGAAGCCTTCATGGCCTCCAGAGAAGGGAAAGAGCCAGGCTTGATGTGTGACACTAGAAGATTCAAAGGAAAAGAAAGAAAATAGATGGCACATTTAGTAAAACTGAAACTCGTAGGATGCCTAGGAATTCAAAACACTTTTATTGCCTTAAAAAAAGTAACATGACAGTGGTTCTATGTCTGTCTTTTCTTCCTGGTAACATAAATGGGAATAAAGGGCACTTCTTGTCTCTTGATGCTGTGCGTCCCACTTGTTATCAGTAACACAGGCTCATATTGTAGCCCACATTGTGTCTAATTACAACTAGTCTTTATAGGCAGCTAAGCAAGCTGGGTAGATGATGTTGATTCCGATTTTGGCCTGGGGATGGTCACTGAGTGAAGAGTAGAGCTAGGAGTCGAGGAAGGAGTAGAGAAGGAGGATGACTCTTCAATAAAATGCTGAACAGTCGCCTCCCCCCTATTCTGCTGTTGTCCTGAACTCAGTGGCAGCAAAGGAGGAAGGTAAGAGACTGTTCATGCCAGCATAGTCTCTGAAAATGGAAAGAGGAGAAAAAAAAAAAAAAGCAGGCTTTTGTTTCACCAAATGTCAAAGGTCGCTAAAATATTCTAAAATACAAATGAGAAAAGATGAAGTGGAAACTTGTGGAGCAGAGCATGATGTCAATTTAGCTGAATCTCATTCAATGATGTCTAACTGCCTTCTTTCTTCTTTGGACATGTTTGTTGTTTCTAAGTCCCCACTCCCTCTCTCTCAATCCCACTGCCATGAAAATAAATCAGACGAGAATTAAAATGAACGTAGGGAGAAAAGACTAAAGGAATAGTTTATCTGGATTTTAAAAAGTAATATAATTCATTTATTATATTATTATTATGTACTATTACAACAATTATCCTAAAAAATTAAAAAACAAACAAACTTCATGAATGCTAAACTCTGATAAAATTCCATTGTCTAGAAACAAACAATATTCTATTGACTTTCTTTTTAGCATATCACTTTTCTATTTTATATTTTTACTGATTTATACATCATATACATATGGACACATTTTGTATTCTTACTAACGCTGTCCTTACATATCTAGTGCAATGATGCTGCCTATTACAATCTATTTCTCAGGAGATAGTTTTCATACACTGTAATGTTAGTCAAAGAGTAGCTGGTATGGCCCTTTGAGCTTGTCTGCTAAAGCAGGTTTCATATCATCATTGGCTATTTGGATTTGCTTCAGCTTGAATTGCCTTCCTTTGTTTTATTCCTTACTGTGTGTGTGTGTGTGTGTGTGTGTGTGTGTGTGTGTGTGTGTGTGTGTGTGTTGAGATAGGCTCTTACTATGTAGTCTTGGTTGGCTTACAACTCATTATGTAGATCAGGATGACCTTGATTACTCAGAGGTTCATCTGTCTGTCTCCCAAGTGCTGAGTTTAAAGGTATGAACTCCATACCTGGCATGCTTTTCCCTTATCCCCCATTTTCAGTGGGACTTTCTGGTTCCTTAAAACACGAATTTGTAACAGATTTCCTTCTTTTTTTAATTTTTTTTTTTCAAAGCTGAGGACCAAACCCTGGGCCTTGCGCTTGTTAGGCAAGCGCTCTACCACTGAACTAAATCCCAAACTCCAGATTTGCTTCTTAACACTTCCAAATGCTGTCTTTTGGCTATATTAATGCTATGTTTTGTAATATAATGTTTCCCAAGTTTGTTTTCAGCTTCTTTTAAAATATATTTTATTAATTATTTGAGAATTTTATAGTGTGTGGTAGTTTAACTAAAAATCGCCTCTATTTGAATGCTTAGCCATCAAGGAGTGGCATTATTTGAGAAGGACTACAAGGGATAGGAGATGTGGCCCTGTTAGAAAAAATGTGTCACTAGGGGTGAGCTTTAAGGTTTCAAAAGCCTAAGACATGCTCAGGGCTCTTCTTTCTGCTGCCTGTCGATCCAGATAGTAAGCTCTCAGCTACTTCTCCAGCGCTACACCTGTGCATCACTGTGCCACAATGAGAATGGACTAAGCTTCTGAAACTGTAAGCAAGCCTGCAGTTAAATGCTGTGTCTTACAAGCATTGCCTTAACCATGGTCATTACAGTGATTGAACAGTGACTAAGACTGTGTTTTGATCACATTCATCCTGCACTCCTCCTCCTGACTCCCATCATTTCCCTACCCCCTCCCAACTTCATGACCTTTTTTGTTTTTTTAAGTAACCCACTGTTGTGGTTTGCTTTCTGTTGCTGTGATAAACAACACCATGACCAAAAACAACTTAGGAAAGAAAGTTAATTTCATTTTATAGGTTACTGTACCTCATTAAGGGAAGCCAATGCAGGAACTCAAGGAAGGAACTTGAAGCAGAAACCATGGAGGAATCCTGCAAACTGGTTTGCTTGAGGCTCATTTTCAGCTACCTTTATCATACAGCCCAGGTCCAGTTGCCTAGCAACTGTACCACCCACATCATCTCTTACATCAGTTGGATCCTCTTACATCAGGCAGCAATCAAGAAAATCCCTGAACAGACATGGCCACAGTCTATCTGGTAGAGGCAATTTTGAAGCTCCCTCATCCCAGGTATATCAATTTGACAGCTAATACCAACTATAAGACCCACCAAGTCCAAATTCTGTTGCCCACACACTCATTCATGGGTGTAGGGTATTCACTGGAGCAGTATAGTGTATTTTAATTTTGTTCAGTTAAATAGATCTTTCATAGGTCATAGATCTCTCATTTTGTTGTAAAACTTTTCAACCATTAATTAATACATATATACTAACTTTATTTAAACTTGCTATTTTCTTTTGCTCTTCTTTTAAGCATTCAGCCCATCTGGAGCTTATTTTTGTGCATGTGGTGAGGTAGGGATCCAACTTTATTTTTTACAGGTGAAAAGCCAGTTGTGATAGTACCATTTATTAATGTATAACACATTTCTCATATTGAAATGAAATACAAATGAGGTATATTGGAACTTATTTCTTCACCCTCTCACTCTAGTAATGTATTATTCATTCCCAAGTCTGGAAAATATTCTTGAATATAACCACTATATAGTATGTTTGTTATCTAAAATACCTTACAATTGGCTCTAATTATTCTCACAGACTTACTCTTCTAAAAGCAACTTAATGACAAGAAGCTCCTTTGAGATTCTCAGAAGAGTTGCATGAAATACACACATTAACTTTGGGAGAACTGATATTTTTATGATTTGTTTCTTGAAAATGGTTTTTATTATGTGAGGCATTCATGTGTATTGGTAACATTTTTTCTTAATGTACCTCTATAATCCTGTATAAAATAATTTCTAAAAACTAGGGTCTGAGGGATGGCTTAGTCAGTAAAGTAATTGCCAAGCAGATATGAGGCACTGAGTTTAGATCCCCTGAACCTTATTTTTGAAAGCTGAGCATAGCAGCACATGCTTGTAATCCCAGTGCTAGGGAGGCAGAGACAAGAGGATCTCTAGAGCTTGCTGGCCTGAGGAACTGGTGAGCCCTGGGTTTCATGAGAGACCCTGGATCAAAAACGAGAGTGGAGAATGAGAGGCAAGAAACCCGATGTTAATCTCCGGCCTCCACACACAGGCTCATACATGTCTATGCAGGAATGTGTGCATGTGCAGTGTGAGCATGTGCATCTGTACCCCCTCCACCCACACTCTCACACCCCTCTCACACACACATGAAAGGAGGGAGACATGAAGCTATCATCTCACAGGAATTGAATATTTGAGAGAACCTGTAACGTCTCTGTACAACAGCAGTGTGGTCAGAGGAAATAATGCAAAGGGAGAAGAAAGGAAGAATACTGGAAAGCATCCAGCTTGCCTACAAGTCTTCTAGATCAAGTTCCACACTTAGATTCAAACAAACTTCTCCTGATTCACCCCAACTTCTTGATTTTCAAAAGCTACAATTTCTTCAAAAACTACATTGGGTTCTATATCTGCTGGCTATCTGCTCTTCTAACACCAGAAGGTTATGTTTCCAACATATACTTCAAACAGATTCTGCATTAGAGAACCTTGAAGGATATTTTGTGATTCATTTCTGTTATAAAGATAATGCATTATTATTACAAAAAAATCTAAACAACACAGAAAAGTCTTAATCATGCAAGTTAGAAAAAAAAACCCATAATTTGATTTTCCAAACTTCAATTTTATCATTTAAAATGAGATTAGACTATGTTTTCTGTACTCTACATATTCACATGCTTATATGCTGTATGTATGCATGTGTATAATAAATGTTAGTAAGTTTACATGTGTCTTATTTGTAATGGCTTCATTCTATAATTCTGTTTAAGAAAAAAATTATTTAGTCAGTATTTTAGTTATGTATGTTACAACTGTTTCCTGATGAATTCTAAAATAACCATTTGTGCAAATATTAATGGAAGTGAGAATACCTTGCCAAAAGGCCTACATATTTAAATTTGAACTTGTAGCAGCTTCCCGGCCTTTGAAAAATGTATTATCAGTTAACAGGCGTCTCTACCAACAGTTAATTTACCGTCACTACTTCTGGATTTTAAATACTTCAGAACTTTACACTGAGCTATCTGCCAAAACATGCAGCGTATTGCCATAGATAAGACAACGGCATGTAGATATAGTACCATTCAACAACCCTTTCTAAGGAACTCAACAACATTATGTTAGAAATACAAAAATTTTATTTCTGACCTAGGGTTATAGCTCAGTGGTAGAGTGTCCTCTAGTGTACAAGAAACCTTGGGTTGAATCCCCTTTGCTGTGTGTGTGTGTGTGTGTGTGTGTGTGTGTGTGTGTGTGTGTGTGTGTCTTGTCTGTCTGTCTGTATATATTTCCATTTTCTTTTTGAAGCTAACTCTACAGTTAGCCCACCCCCATCTCCCGGTATAAGCTTCAAGCTGCTTTTCCACCTGAATGATAGTTTTGGGCTTTCAACAAGTCACTACAAGTTCACCTGAGGAACTCAAGTGTTGCTTTGTGGAATGGCTTTTAAAGGAAGCTCTTATTCAACCTGCCCCCAAATTTCCCCCCAATTTTTCAGTCTTTAAAATCTCCTACGATCTGATGATGGCAACCATCCTTGGAATCCCACCATTGTTACTCCAATGCTAAGACCAAGCTACGAGCTAATTTCCACTGCGTTCCTCCTCATATTCTAATCCATGTATCCTATTAGTCCTCTAAGATAGGAAACATGCCATCCAATGCCTCCTCATCTGAACCATTCCCACCCTTAAAACCTTCTGGCAACTTGCTGTTTTAGGTTAAATCCAGACATTGATCTTTCAAAGGGCTTCAAGATTGCCGACCGTATTTTCTCATGTGTCTCCACTAGTTTCCTGTAGTCCGGACACCCTAGTCTTCTCAGCATTTAAGAAACATACCAAACATGCCCCTCTTTCAGGGTGTTACTCTCTACCTGATTCTCTGTTTGCCTGGCTTTCTGTATGGCTGGTACCACCTCTTCATTCAGGTTACAGATCAAACGTCATGGCTTCGCAGAGGCTTTCTCTGACTCCTCGGTCTAAACTGCCCCTAGCCATGCCTGGACAGCAGTTACCACCATCTGACAGTACTTTGTGCATTTGTGCTCATCTCCTTCTTTTTCTTGATTCCTGAATATTAGATATGTGTTAGCTAGGACTCTTTCTCAGTTGCCCATGCATGAATCCGCTAAGTCTACAGTAACATCTCGGGGTCAGAAAGTACAGAATACAGAATTGCTTAATGGTGAATTCCTGAGGTTCAGGCCCTCATGAAAGACCAGACTTCTCTTTCCCCCTCCTCTAAACAGACTCAATACCATGGTATAGGCTCATTTTGCTCAGGGGGGCTGGGTTTTAGTGTCACGTCATTAGGAAAGCACATTATATCTAGACTCTAGAACTCAGTCACAATCATGAAAGAACAACACTGCAAAAAGGAGACAATTTGGAACCTTTGAAGTATCTGGAAAGATTCTGTTCATTTTAGTAAGTTCAAGCATAATTGGATACTTTCCCATAATTCCTTGTTTTCATGCAGGTATAACTTTCCTCACAGTAAAATGCACGAACTATCCGGCTCAATGGATTTTATACATTTGTAACACCCTAGGCAGCAATGCAAGAGTGGCATCATTTAGAAGCCAGTACACAAGACCTCCGCCAAATCACCACTTCAGGCTTGAAAACACCTTCAAACACCTATGGAAGGTTTTCAGCATCCTTGAAGGTTGTTTCAATGCACACTCTCTGTCAGTTCCCTACTCAGACCAACCATTATTTTGACTTTTGTCACTGAAGATTGGATTTGCTTGTTTTTGAAATTCATACAAGTAGAAGTCCAAACTTCTTCTTTTTTTGTGTATGGCTTATTTTACTTAACATGGTATCTTTGAGATTCATGCTCATTGTGAATGGGGAGTACAGCTTTCTCTTTTTTTTTGCTAATGATATCCTGGGATGACTGTGAGTTCATTCCAAAGCAGAACTATTGCACTTGTAGCTGCTTTCAAGCTTGGAGTGGTGATTTGGCAGAGGTCTTGTTTAATGGTTTTCAAATGATGCCACTCTTGTGGAATTTGTCATGATAGCACTGAGCTAGGCAATTTCTGTAATTCAGCTGAAACAGTTGGGCATGCTGTACACTGCATGATCATCTTGAGTCAGACTTGAGCGTGCAGTCAACCTGAACAAAATGAGCTCAGTCACAGAGGGCCAGATTTCTTAATTAGCTCTCACCAGCAAGGACATTTTATGTTTCCAAAAGTCAAGTTCAAATTCTACAAGTGACACAATTCAGGAAGACTTTGTAAGAGTGAATTAAACCTGGTCTCCCACTGCCATCAATAGCATCTAAAGCCATACTCATTTGTTTCTCACTGTTAGTGTTCTTAGAAGGAACAATATGCTATAATAATAAAGTAGCAGTGAACTTTAGTGAGATGTCATTGAAGAAAAGTTATAGAATGCAGTCCTTCTTAGTGACCTTTGGCAGGCTGGTAGCACTCTTTTTTGCCTTTCTTTTTTCTCATTCTCTATAGCTCTCCCCCCCATTTCTATCAAGAAGCATCTTAGATGTATAAATCAACCAATACATTTATTCAGTTGACTCACTTATATCCATGTGCTGTTTAAAAGTAGGAAGAATTTTGGAAGTCAAGAAATGAACTATAAATATTTTTGTTTTTATTTGTTTTGTTAAGCTTCATTTAATGTGGGGTAAATTATTTGTAATTTAGAGACTGTGTTTATAAATGTTAGGAACAGAATGTGGTGATACAACGTGCTGACACTTTAAAAACGATTTGCTATTGCTGTTAATAATGAATGCAAGCCTTCTCTCCAAGTCTCAAACACACATCTCCAGAGACAGCGAGGCTAGTGCTTTCTGGGGCCAGTCCCTTCCATCTTCAGGTATAGCCATGACAGCCCTCCTCCCTTTTAGGCTGACTTTCTCTCAATCTCACTTAAGTGCAGTGAAATCCTACCAATCATTTATTGGACTTAGTTGATATTGTAAGGGCAGCATCGTGTGCCCCATAAAAGAAGTACAAATAATCAAAGCAAATTTTATAAGTGTTAGCAACTGTTCCTAGTTCCATTTTAAGGCTTAAAACATTTAAGTGCTTAATTTAAAGATTATTAGAATTCACTCGTCAATTTTTAATTTTATAATTTATTTGGATTGTACAGATAGCTTACATTTGTCTACACTAAAAATATCTATTTCTTCACTACTGACAGTTCACATGACCTCATAGTTTGATTTCCTCTGGCCCACTTATTGGAAACCAGTTGTGGTAAAAGATTTGAAAGTAAACATACATAAAGGCCTTACTGAGGGGAGAAATATAGTATATATTTGTTATACTTAGGTATAGGTTGAGAATGAGCTTGTATTTATTCAGGGTGGGGGTAGAGGATATTTACCATTATTTTGAGTTGTATCTTTATTGCAAAACACTTTGCTTTATTATATCATAAAGCTCCTGAGAATGTTTATAGTTCTTCCTTTATTCAGGTAGAAACATGGATAAAAGAGTTGAGCGCAAGGCAGCTTTTTGCAAATGAATGGGTAAATAATTATAAAAATAATTATAGGTAGCCATTAAAAATCATTCTTTGTATCTAAAAATGACAGCGGCATGTCAAAATAAAGCTTCATATTTCCCTTCTGGTTTCGTCTCAGCTTTCTCTCCCTGCCATCTGTTTGGTAAATGTGACTGTGCTTGATATCACTCCACCTGTAAGCCTTTACTGCATGCCTAATTTCCTCTTCCCTGTGACTACAGCCCTCCCTGGCAAATCACGCCTTAACCTACGAAGAGCAGACAAGCAAGGCCGGAAGAAAATGAGTGGGCCATTATTGCTTAATTGAAAAACCAGAGCATTAAAGTAATAATAACTATAATTGATTTGGGCAATTTAATATTTTAAAATCTATAAGCTTATAATGATGCTTAGCAAAAAAGCAAACAATCATACTATTCTCCATCCTGTTAGTGCTGATGAGAACTATCACCAAGTCCTCACTTCTCTCTACCCCCATTCTCTTTCTTTTTATTCTTTTTGTTTTATGTTGAAACAGGTATGTAGCAGCCAAAGCCTCTAACTCACTAGATAGCCTTGAATACATGGCTCTTACAAATGTTGGCATTATGTGGGTCTGCCACCATGCCTAGTCTATCATTTTCTACTTCAAAACTTAGTTATATAAAAAGTTAGGGTGTCTTTGTTGGTTTGCTCTGTCTTGAGACAGGGTCTTGTTGTATATCTCAGGCTGGTGTCAACTAATGAGCCTCCCGACTCACCCTCCTGAGTATTAAGATTATAGGCATGTGCCACCATGTCTAGCTAAAACAGTAATTTATCAGAAAGTCTCAACTATGTCTTTTTCAGTAAAAACACTATCCCATACAGTCCAGTTGTGAGGTACGCTAACTCATTCATAAGTGACAATACAAAATATGCCAACAAGGAACTCAGACTAGCAGCTGGAGGGATGGCTCAGTGGTAAATAACACTGGTTGCTCTCGCAGAGAATCTGAGTTCAATTCCCAGAACACACATTGTGGCTCACACCACCTGTAACTTTAGTTCCAGGGGAGTCAACACATTCTTCTAACTTCCATTGATACATGCATGGTATACATGCATTCATGCAGGCAAAACATTCATACACATTAAATGAATAAGTAAATAAAGGAAAAACAGACTACTAATAATTTTAAAATCTACTACAAATTACATTCTGGATATATGCATGTTCATTATACAATTCTCACATTTTTCCATATGTTTGAATTTTTCATAATAAAAAAATTACCATCATGGCAGTAAGCAAAAAATAAAATTTATAAAGATGGTAAGTTGAGTTGAAGAAATATATTTATAACATATGCTCTCTATGTTCAGAAACCAAGATTAAAATTGCCAGCTTAATTTAGGGAAGTTTCTGTGGGGGATGTGAGAGGCACGAAAATTTTAGCTAAAATAAATCCTTCTCCAATACAGCAAATCCAAGTAACATTTATTCCCAATGGCAATTACTTTGAAAAACTACTTCAGCAGCGAAGGGGAATATATCAGTTCCCTTCAACTTATGTTGTGGTTACGTGCTCACAAGCCCATCAGAAACTGAGCATGCATTTAGTTTGCCTAACCTTGCAACTATTATGTGTCTTTACCTAGGGAGATAATTTCCATTCATTCCATACTGAGCACCTGTGACATACTAAAGAAACAATTCCATCTATGTTGGGCTCGGTGAATGAATGAGTTTATTGGAATTCCTTACAAGAGAATGAGCTAGGGTTCACTTGCAGGAGCATAAATGACTCAAAAACAGCTACCTGACTGAAGAGACAAAGCTAGCAAAAGCTTCATCCTTGAACTTCCTGCACAACTTACAGGCAGCTGGGCAAGTTGGAAAGTTTCCAGTCCCCAGCAGTTACTGCTTATGTAACCTTGTGTAGGTGCCTTCTGAATCTCTTAAGCTTCAGGAACTCTCTGACACTTGTGAGTTGATTGCTTCCTGAGCCTCAGCAATGCCATTTACTTCTTGAATCTTAAGGAGCTTCCCTCTGGGATACAGATTCAGTTTAGAGGAAATGCTACACAACAGCAACACAGTAAACAACTAAACTGGCTGGGAGCTGGGGGCCTGCATACCCAAGGAGGACCATTCCATATGTGTAAACTTGGAAACAATCAAAACTCAAAACTTGAACTAAAATTTTTACAGGATACATATTACTTTGGTGCTGTGGTGGTTGGAATGAGAATGGCCCCCATAAGCCCATATGAGTGAACGCTTGGTCCTCAGTTTTGTGGAACTGTTTAAAAAGGATTAGGAGGTGTGGCCTTGTTAGAGAAGGTGTGTCTTGGGGACAGGCTTTGAGGTTTTAAAAGCCCATACCAATTCCAGTTAGCCTTTACTGCCTTGTGCTTGTATCTCAAGATGTGAGCTGTCAGCTACTGCTCCAGGACCATGCCTGCCTGTCTGCTGCCATTCTCCCTACAAAGATAGGCATGAATCACCTTCTTGAAACAGTAAGCTCCTGTACTGCCTGGTTTTGTGTGTCAACTTGACATAAGCTAGAGTCATCAGAGAGGAAGGAGCCTCAGTTGAGAAAATGCCACTGTGAGATATTGCTGTAAGGCATTTTTTTTTTTTTTTAAATTAGTGATCAATGGGAGAGGGCCCAGTCAATTGGTGGGTGGTACCATCCCTACACTGATGGGTTCTATAAGAGAGCAGGGTGAGCAAGTCATGTGAAACAAGCCAGTAAGCAGTTCTCCTCCATGGCCTCTGTATCAGCGCCTGCCTCCAGGTTCTAGCCCTGCTTGAGTACCTGTTCTGTGATCTGAAACTGTAATCCAAATAAACTCTTTCCTCACCAACTTGTATTCTGGCCATGGTGTTTTGTCACAGCAATAGGAACCCTAATGAAGACAGCCCCCAATTAAATGCTTTTTTAATGTCAGCTTGTCATTCATGGTGGCTTATCACAGCAATAGAAAAGACTGGCCTGGTGGTGGCAGCACATGTCTTTAATCCCAGCACTTTGGAGGCTGAGGCAGGAGGATCTCTGGGAATTTGAGGCCAGCCTTGTTACAGAACAAGGTTCGGAACAGACAGGACTATACAGAGAAGCCCTGTCTCAAAAAACCAAAGGGAAAAACCAAAACAAACCAAAACCAAACCAAACAACAAAAAGAAACAGGCAGGAACCATCCTGAGATAAAATAATCATAAACCAAACCATTATAAGCCCAAGACTGTCAGTATTTCTTTATAGAGAAAAATACTCTTGCCCAAAGCTTGATATTTTAAAGGCTTGTGCCTATCTGCTAAGATGGCAGTGTAACCTGAGTGCCCATATCCTAGCCCCACTTGTCTGTGGCTGAGCAGGGAAGGTAACTGCCTTCAGGAGGCTAAGGCTTTGCAGAATAGATGACTAACTCTGCTCCCAACATCCCAACTCTTCCCCTGGGCAGGGTTTCCTTGATGAAAGCAGTGAATATGACTCCTTGCTTAGGAGGTGTCAAAGGCAATGGGCATATGCATTATAGCACAAGTGAAAGGTATTTTGCAATATTCAAAAAATACACTCCTTAATTCTAACACAAACTGTCAAGATTTATTTTGTGAGTATGAGATTTATGCAGAATATTATCTTAGGTATGCCAGTGAGAGTTTAGTTATTGTCTTAGAGTTTTATTTCTGTGAAGAGACACCATGACCACAACAACTCTTACAAAGAAAACCATTTAATTGAGGCAGCCTTACAGTTCAGAGGTTTAGTCCATTATCATCATGGCAGGAAGCATGGTGGCATGCAGGCAGATATGGTAGCTGAAAGTTCTGTATCTTGAACTACAGGCAGCAATAAATGCTACACTAGACCTGGCTTTAGCATTTGAGACCTCAAAGTCTGCCCTCTAGTTATGCACTTCCTCCAATAAAGCCACACCTACTCCAACAAGGCCACACCTCTTAATAGTGCCACTTCCTATGAGCCTATGGGGGTCATTTTTAGTCACATCAGCACAGTTATCAAGGAAAAGGAGAACTAGATTCTCCAATTAAAAGTGTAATCAGTGTTATTATGTACAATGTAGTTTTGATCACGCTTTAGACTCCAAAGTTGGGAGCCATCATCCTGATACTTCCTGAACTTTTTGACCTATCTGTATCTTTATTAAAGCAATAGTTCAATTAATTTCATTTTGGGCAAATATTCTGTTTTTTCCCCTCCCCTCCCCGTATCTCTTAGTGAATGTTTTGGGGCTCCTTTTGGTGTACTTCCTTTGTCTGATCTTAGTAAACAGCAGTGATTCCCATCTCACTGTCTCCTTCCATTGTTCTTTCTCATCAGTGTGGTCATTATTTAAGCTTTATAGTATTTAAACATTTGATAAGGCAAGTAGGCTCTTTTTCTTTATTCGCTTGGAAAAATTTCACTGTTTTGATGATTTCTTTCAAAAGTCATTATCAGGCTTTTAAAATTAATTTGAATTATAAATCAATCTGCAGACTATATTCCACATTGAGTGTCCATGTGCCTTTATTTAAATATGTGTGCATCTAGACTTGATACAGACTTACGTGAAAGTGACTGTGAATAGGCTTACGTTTTACAATCTAAGCCCACATGACATTTATCAAGGCTAAAATGCCAGGTGCCTATGGATGGAGGAAATCATAGACTATCGTTTGCTGGTATGACTCACAAGTATTTGTTTAATGAGAAGTTTGTACCTGGAGTCAGTGAATTGTCAGTCACCAGTGAATGGACGTTTCCTTGCATTTCTGAGGCACATTTGAAGTCTGAGTGTTGTGGTATCAGTTGCCTAGTGGGTTTAGATGTGAAGAAAGCTGAGCCTCAAGTTTTGCCTCCATTGTTTCTTAGCCACGTGACTATGATTCGAATTAACAAACTTTACCGTCTTTATTAATGTATTCAGTGTGTTTCTGTGTGTGTAGACACGCACGTGTAAATGCCAGGTGTGTGTGACAGGACAACTTTCAGAGGGATTCTCTACATCTTGTTGAAGCTAAGCCTCTTGTTTCCTCTGTTTAAGATGGTTAGCTTGCCTATGGTTTTCCAGGCGATTCTCCAGTGTCTGCCTTCTGTCTGGTCACAGAAGTGCTGGGATTACAGATGCATGCCATTCACCGAGCTCTTTTGTGTTCAGGGTATTGAACTAGGTTTTTCAGGCTTATGTTGCAAAAACTTTACTCCCAGAGTGATGCCACTTCTTCATTAACACTTCTAAGGTCAGGTGACTCACTGTGAAATGGGAATGAATGATAGAGTGAAGAGGAGACCTGATCTCAACACTTAGGAGGCTGAGGCAGAAGACTGCCTGTTCAAGGCTGGACTGTGTTACATCTGAGACCCTGTTTCAAGAAGCCAATAAAATAACAACAACAACAACAACAACAAGGCTAGTAATACTGTCTCCCAGTCCAAGTTGTTGTGAGGATCAAATGAGACAATGAGTATTATTCAGTCATCACAGTATGTATTTATTACAAGCTGCCCTCAAATGTCAATCATTTTAGTGGAGAAAAAGCAGCCCTCGAAGTTTTTAATGCAATTCATGGGCTATCTCTGAAAAAAGACTTTTCTGAAGCACAAACAAAATTAAGTGGCTTGAGATTAATTTCTTTCCTACTTTGAATATCTACCAAAATAACTGTCAAGTTACTTCTTTCGTTGCTTTTCATGAGCGCCCTTTTCACAGTTCTTCTGGATCTCTCCTCTTTTGACATCAACTCGGGCTCTTTCAGTTTGCCTGTATCAGTCACACCGTCCAATCTTGCCCCTCCTCCCAGGGAGCATACGCATCAGGTATTAAGTTATGCTGAAGCCGCCTGGAGCTTGGGGCTGGCTCACCAGTCACCCTTTGCTGCTGCCATTCTGCTTCTGCAGACTTAACTCCAATTCTTGTTTTTATTTTATGAGACCCGTAAATGTGAATTCGCAGGAAATGCACTTTTACTGCCTGCTGCATTTTTTTTTCAAACTTAATGCAAACTTCACAGTCACAGAATAAATAATATAATGACTATAGGAAAAAATAATCTAATTGAAATGTAGTTAATTTATTGTAGTATATCACTTTAATGTGACTTCTTTGAATGGTTACAGCTATAGTAGACTAAATAAGCTAGTGATAATTTATTATGAACAAGGCATATGATTCATAAAGCAATGTTTAAAAGGGAACCCTTTACGGATCTAGCTAGGAAACAATGTGGAAGCTGTTACATATCCTATGTCTTCACTACAGTTATTATGAATGGAATGTTATGGATGAATTTCAATATTATTAATGTAGTGCCTGTTTAATCCATGCAGCATAATTTAAACACTGTGTCTTAGTTTGTTTTCTATTCCCCGATCAAGGCCAAAAGTGACCTGGGGAGGAGTGGGTCTGTGGGGATTACTAGGTACTGTCCATTGTGGAGAGAAGCCCAGGCAGAGGCCACAGTGGAAATCCTCGTACTGGCTAGCTCCGGCCAACTTGCTTAGTTTGCTTGTTTTATTCACCTCAGGACCACCTACCCAGGGGTGGCACTGCCCACAGTGGACTGGGACCCCCTACATCAATAATAAACGAAGCAAATGCCCTACAGGCTTGCTTCCAGGCCAGTCTGGACAAGTAGACAAAACAACCAACCAACCAAACAACAACAAACAACGAACCAGGACACATTATTCCTTTCTGACTGACACTGAGAAACATGAGACCACACCATGATTTTAGCTTATGTTACCACCATTAAGAGGATTCTATGTTAGTGAATGTATAAAAACAAAACAGTAAGACCCTGGCCCCAACGACACAATCGTTTCTTTTTCTTGTACCTTTTTTGAAAACACCAAGTGACTGTGTTTGAAGATTTGGAATTAATAAACTTTTAATCTATTTTTTCAAAACAATGTTTTAAAAAATGTATTTCTATTAGGAAGAAAAACGCACCAACTGAGAAACAGTTAATTTCTTCATTTACATTTTTGAGTTTTTAGTTCAAGTGAATTGATCAAAACTGGGCCATTTTCTTGCAAACTGGCTAAAACATTTTAAGTGCCATAAAACTCAAGATTCCTGGGTACTCTTTTATTGAACAATGGCCCTTAAGTGATGACATCCATTGTTAAAGGCATCTTCCAAAAAATACCGCAATTTTTGAAAGAGAAACGAGATTGTCTTTTAAAGTAATATAACCCTTATGCAATTTTCTCTCTCTCACTTACTTCCTCTTTTTGGCCTGTTTTATTTCCTGCGAGTTTTAAGTAAAGACCTCCAATTTAAAACCTATTATTCTGTGGTGGCTGCTGTCCCCTCCCCCCACAGAAACCTGGCTGTAATCTCTGCCCTGTTATTTTCCTACTCCTTCACTTTGCTTGGCACTGAGCTACCAAACTTAAGGTGTGTGTGTGTGTGTGTGTGTGTGTGTGTGTGTGTGTGTGTGTGTGTGTGTGTGTTTGAATAAATGATGTGCATTCGACAGTCAGAGCAGACAAGTAATTCTAAGTATATTACATATTCACCTGTTGTTTTTTTTTTCCTATTTTCACAAATGTGAAGCATTCTTTTACATCCTGATTTCTTGCTGGTATGGCTTTCTTTTGTATTGTGTTCATTGCTATAATGGAAAGGTTTCAAATGATGGAATTATCCCTGCAATAGCAATAGATCAATCATTTCATTTCCACAAGGTGCATGGCCTTATATTAACAGTGTGGAGTGGTTGTAACAATGGAGAGACAATGTCTTTTGGAAAGTGTGGTCAGTCTATTTGAGGTAGATGCACATCGATAAGATAAGATAGTTGCCTGTAGTTCTTCAGCTAGGGCTGAGGCTTTGGGAGACCTTGCATGGCCTTGTGAGCTTTCCCCATGCATAGTGGTAAGTCTATTCATGTTGTCTTTGTCAGGTCCTTCTTAGACCATGTTGTGAGACTTCATCTGAATGCCGAGAGCGGTTATCCAATACCAAATAGTAAGCACTGAAAACACAAACAGACATATAACATTATACAAACCAAGCTGGGTGTATGTGTGTATATATATACATACACACATACATACATACATACATACATACATACATACATACATATTACAAATATCTATTTCTAAACACATATATATGAACATATATATGTGTGTGTGTGTCACAACAATTGAGGCAAAAGAGGCCATGAATTTGAAGAACAGCAATGGAGGGGGTTACATGGAAAGTTTTGGAAGAATGAATGGGTGGGGAGAAATGATATAATAATTTCAAAAAATTAAAAAGCAATTAACAAATGAAGATATCATCTGAGTGCAGAGCATCCTAGTCAGTGGTAGGGAGAAGGTTATCTGGAGAAACCTTCTGTTTTAGAGCAGTGGTCATCAACTCAAGGTATAAAAGATGTCCCAGGGGATTGTGAATGTAAATATTTCAACAGAATCTGTTTTCAGTTCTTAATGTTCAGTGTGCTCTCACTTCACATCTGCCCAGGGAATGCTGGTCTGATTTGCTTTTACCCATCTTGCTTTTTCCTTTCTTCCACACTCCAAAGGAAAGCTTGACACCACCTGAAACTTCCTAGTGGAAGGGTCCCAAGTACAGATCCTTTCATACTAAAACAGAGACAAAGAGAGAATTCCTTTGACAGAGGCATCTGAAGAACAACTGACTAAGAGACAGATTTGCAGTAAAATTTTTTTCTTAGGATTAATACTTATAATAATTATGTTTTGAGGTTTCACTAAATAGTTTATTAAATGATCAAGTAACAACTAAAACTAGAAGGAATGTTTTAACTGTATTCATGATGTGACATTCTAGATGGAAACATTCAATGAAAGCAGAATAAAAATTCCATTTCAAGAGTAAAAAGGAATTATAAAATTTCTCTTTTTAAAAAATGGATAACATGGATCTCAAATTATTACAGTGTTGTTTTTATTACATTAAACCCACTCAAAGAATTGTGCAACATTTTATTTCTATACTATCAATATTTATAACATGCCAGATATAGCATCTTTTGCAATTAATCATATGGAACTGTACTATATATCATAAATGTTCTATGATGTGTATAATTAAATAACATTAATTTGGCAATACTGGGGGAAAATATTTGAAAGCTTCTTTTCTAAAAGATAGGTTTTTTAAACAGTTAATCATTTCTTCAAATATTAAAATGCATTTGCTAGGCTTGATGGTACATGCCCATAATCTCAGGAGTTGTGGGGAAGAGGCGTTGAAGTCCAGCCTTGTAGTTTGAGGATAGCCTGGATTATATGGGATCTGATCTCAAAACAAAAAATGAAAATCAAGAGCGAAACCAAATTCCTGTCTGCTCTGCTGTTTATTAGTACCCTCACGATAAATTAGGGCGAGCTCTTATCATGGAACTTTCCAGGGTGTCCACACTGATGAGAATCTGTCTTAAAGGTTTTTGGAGAATATTTCATCAATCATTTGGAGGAAATGGCTTTGTTTTCCTACTTTTAGTAGTTTCAGAGGAAGTAATAAATTATATTCTTTCTAAATACACGTTTGCTTTGCTAGCTTGTTGGCTCTGGGCAGCTAGTTGGCAGTTTCCTGTTGCCACTATTACTTTTCAAGTGACAGCTAAGCTCAATTCATCAATCATGGCAATCCTCCCACCTTTTGGGACCAGATAGGCAGCACTGTGGATAGGAAGCAAAGCCTACTGGAGTATGCCATCATACATGGAACCCGTCAAATCTCACCACTGGGAGAAAGACCACTCCTCCATTCTTTGTCCTGTCCTGTCAATTTGTAGAAACAAGTGAAGACTTATGGATGTGTGCAGAGAAGAAAATCAATCAATGACATTTGTAAACAATAATTGGTGTGTGTTTGTGTGCATTTATACATATACATATAATTACCCCAGCCATTTCAGACAATGAGTTTGATTATAATTAGCACTTCAGAAGAAGAAGTGGCATTCACATTGTTAGAAAGAAATGTTATAAAATAAGTAGATACCTCCCGAGGATCAACAATTGTTAAAGCTCAGAGACCCACTTTCGTCTCATCCTGAGTATTAGAGTCAGTTCCCTGCATTAATGTGTCCCACAAAGCTGGGGACCCAGATGTAGTCCTGGAAGAAGAACAGGATGCATTCTTATTTTAGAAATGTGAGACAGACCAGGTTGAAACTGGAAGATGTTCAATTCCTACCCCCACCCCCTAACCCAGGTTTACAGATTAGGCCCCTGAAAGGCAGATACAGTGAAATAATGATAGCAGACACACATGCTTTAGTGGAATTTCTGTAAAAGAGCCGCACTTGACATCAGCCTCAAAACTGTATCTGAACATGGTCAACTATGCTGTGTCACCATGTCTGAAAGCCTAGAAAAGTTCCTAATGAAGACTCCAGACTGTTGATCGTGCTGTAGAGAGGGAGGGAGAAGTGAATGTGAGTGAGGGGACTCACCTTTTCTCTCTACACCTCTGTGTTTGATTACTTGATAATGGAAACATAATACAGCTGCAGTTAAGAAAACTCTATTAGAATACTAATAGTGACATAGAGTGCCTTCACTTCTTGGTGACAGACAATATGCTCATTTGGTGAGTGGGTGGAAGTGACCAGCAGGCACAATAAGGTTGGCAGTATGCAGATCATCTCATTCCTTATCACCAGCAGCACGGTGTGATGGGAGGGGTAAATGCCAACCTCAGCTGTGCTGCCTCATGCCTTGGGAGCCTGGAAAGGGACTTTGTCCTCAAGTTCTCGGGTCCCTTACCTGTCCCATTGAGAAACCAAGTTAAGTGAGGGGTGACAAGCAAGTAGCACAGGGCCCTGTTTTCCAAACCCTCAACTATGGGTGACCTACCACTACTCTCTTTGTGCTGAAAACTCACATCCCACCAACCAAAGCTGGCATCCCAGAAAAAAGGTATTTGTCACCACAGGTTCCGTAGATAGGCATAACAGTTTTAGAAAGCTTGTGGACCTCGGAGACAGTCAGACCTGGCTTGAAGGTCTTCACTGCCACTTACTGAGTTATGCAATCTTAGGCACATGAATTCACCTCTCTGGGTGTTAGCTCCTTTGTCTAGGAAATGGAGGAGAACAGTTCTTTATCTCCTTAAGCTGCTGTCGGAAAATGAGGGGTAAGGAGCTAGCTCGTAGTCGTAGTAGCTCATAGTCAATCTTAGCTACTGTTTCCATTTTTTTTTTTTTATACCTTTGGAATTGTGTCCTTTTAATCTGAGAGCAAATGATAAATGCTACCTTAATAAGGATATGACTCCCTGTGTCTCCTCCGTGCTGTGGAAGTAACAGCACAAGATGATAGCATTTATGATCTGATGAGGTCATAAAGCCTCCTTCCTCATGAATGGAGGTGGGACATTTACAAGAGAGGCTTCAGATGAGACTGAGCTAGCTGCTAACTTCCCTTTTGCTCTTTCATGGCAGTGTTGCTGAAGGACTTAACCAGACAACACACTGGCACCTTCATTGTAGAATTCCAAGCCAGTAGATCTGTGAGAAACGAAAACTTAGGCTTTAGAATTTACCCGGTCACTGGTGTTTTGTTATAGTAACACAAATGGACTAAGGATGGGGTGGGACTTATTTTTGTTGTTGTTATGTGTCCTGTGTCCCAAATCAAAGATCCTGTCATCTGCTGAAATCTATTTCCCACCTGGATTGTTTATCAGATTGCTTGAAGCATCGTTTCCCAGCGCCCAGGCCAATAATATATTGGTCCTCACATGTGCACTCATCTTTGGAGGTGGGAGTCTCCATGTTCAATAAGGGAGGCAGAGAGGGGTAGGGCTCATCCTGAAGTCCCAGTTTTCCTAAGCCCTTACTGGGTGTGATCTTTCTTGTGAACTAAGATGTGGACTGCGTGGCCAGGGTCTCTGCTCCCCACACCCGTGGAGACGAACCACGACTGTGTGGTTTGTCTCGTGTAATGTGATTTGTTAGCACGTGAGTGGTTTATAACCATCATTTGTGAGTAAATTACTTAGCCGTATTCTTCTTTATGACTAGCTGAAGAAACTTACTTGATGGTATAATATAATTTACTCCTGTGAATAAGTGAGTGACCTTCACATCTCAGCCCATCTCCTGTGAGTTATGACCCCTTTTTTTTTCACTTGGAGAAATGGCCTGTGTTTTAGCACTGCCCACCATTTTCCACATGCTATCTCGCTAATTGTGTACATAAATAAAACCAGCCTTCTAAGATGGTGATGAAAATTCTATTAACATACTAAATATCAAAATCACTTTTCTCGGTGCATCTTTCTTCTAAAGGTCTGTGAGCACCAGGAGCAACATTGAACTCTTTCTTTCTTCCTGCCTTGATAATCCCTTTGGGTAGACCGAATCATATCACTCCCATTTTACAGATGGACAAACAAAGGCTCATAAAGAGATACCCAATTTGGACTGGGGAGGTAACTCAGTTGATAAAATGCTTGTAGAACTGAGTTCTGTCTCCCAGTACTCATCCTAAAAAACAAAGAAATGGTGGACCCTGCTTTTAATGCTAGTGCTGGTGATGCAGACAGGTGGAACCCTGAGGCTTGCTGGGTAGCTAGCCTAGCCTACATAGCAGTTCTAGGCCAATTAGATACTTTGTCTCAAAAAACAAGGTTGACAGCACCTGAGAGCAGCTGAGCTTGTCTTACACACTCACCCCTCCACTCACCCTCACACAAAGGAGCTCGTGTAACCCTGCACAAACATACTTGTGTACACACAGACATACAAATGGGCATCATGGAACATAATAAGAACAGAAATGTTCAGGTATGGTTGTAAGTATTTGAACCAAATCAGGTATTTACTCTTGGTGACAGTCCTTTGGGTGGTTTTTGTTATGAACATACTCACGTGATAGATGATGACAGTGAAGTTATGTAATTCTCCCCAGATAATTCAGACCTGGACCATGGGTGTGGAGCTATGTGTACTATATTTTCTTGAAGACAATAGAAGAGACTTTAGAATTCATCAGGGTTAGTAAGGTGTTCTGTAGTTACATTGCCATCACTATGATAGAAATCTCTGGGGAAAGCACTGTAAGAATAAAGGACATATTTTAGCTCACAGTTTGAGGTTAGAGTCTATTGTTGTGGGGAAGTCCCAGCCACAGGAATCTTCACAGAGAAGTAGAGAGTGATGGATGCTGTGCTCAGCTCAAGTTTTGCTTTCTATACAACTCAGGATCCCATCCCAGGGAATGATACCACCCACAGTGGACAGGTCTTCCCATACCAGTTAACCTAACAAAGATAACCTTCCACAGGTATGTGCAGGAAGCCCATCTCTCAAGTGATTCATGGCCTCAAGTTAACAATAGAAATAAACCATGACAGGCACAGTATGTGATCGTTGTAAATCTCATCTCCAATCAAAGTGGTAAATGGCAAATTGCTTGGATTTTATTTTATTTTTTATGGGAAGTTGGGTAATAAATAGTTTTGCTCTTTTAGTGAGGTCTCAGGTTAGCTCTGCATAGTATAAACTGTGCGAACTGTCACTGTCTTGTATGCAAGTCATAGAGTCTTTGGCTTCAGGGAAGCAGCCTGAGGGATGAGGACAGCAAGAAGACTGGCACCTGCCAGGCAGCGTTCTTTCCATACTTACCTTCCTACCCTGGTAATCTCCTTTTGATTTCAAGCTTTTAAAGATGATTTGAGGCATCCTGAAGATTAAACAATCAACTCTCGAAAGCCCAAACTAGTTCAGCATTGCCTCTATCCAGTTTCTAAAATTTGAAGCAAGCTTAGAGATATTGGAGTGGTTCTATACAGGCTGACAAACAGGGGACTACTTGAGTCCTTGGTGTGGTCACCTTGGGGCTGTTTTCCTGTTTATCAGTGACAACTGCTAATTCTCAGAATAGTACTGAGACATCCAGTAGCTATTGGGTTGCAGGGAGTCAACTGTGTGTGTGTGTGTGTGTGTGTGTGTGTGTGTGTGTGTGTGTGTGTGTGTGGTTCCAGCAGCATGACACATGAGGGAAGAGAAACCTTGCCAAAGAAACCACAAAAATTTACTCTGGGTCAACAAGGGTCAAGCCTATCAAGGAAATTGTTCTGAGCTTTTAAGAAAAAGTATTTGGGAGCATTAAGGAACAAAATTGGTATGAAAGTGATTTTGGACACGAAAGCATACCACAAAATGTGTCTCACAAATTTCAGTTGGAAGTGTGACAAAGGAAAGAAAATGCAGGTGATGTTTTAAACATCAAGTAGAGATCTTCCCAGAAGGGAGTCAACCCCTCAGAAGAAGGAAGCAGAGATCTTGAACCATCGTCAGGATTGTAGAAAGTTACTCCTTGGGGAATTACCTCCTTTGTGCTGTGTTGGTGGTAAGTGTCTAGTGGAGGGAGTCTTACCAACTTTGCAAGAGGTGTTCTGTCTTTCTTGAGTATGTAATCCCCAGGAACATCTGCCCAAACCCATTCAGCCACTCATACCTTCTTCTGCTCTTTCTCAGGGAGTCAGTCTGAAAGCCGCAGTGAGCATTAGGTGGTTTTCTGAAGGCTTTTCAGGCTTTGAAGTTGGTGGTAACTAGAGGGATTTTTGGTTATTTCTTACATGAAATGGGATGACTAAGTGGGGAAAAGTACTAGCTACACAGACCTGACAGCCCAAGTTTGATCCCTGAATCCTATGACGGAAGGAGAGAACAATCCTCTGACTCTATGACGCACATGTGCATCCACATACATAACACACACAATAGTAATAAAATAAATACAACGAAAAGCAGGCGTGTCGGCGAGAGTTGCTGGCTAGCCACACGATGCTGAGAAGAGGATCATATTTCTGGACTGTTGCTTAAATTTCCAGACTGAAAGGTTCCAGAGAAAGGACGGAGTATTTTTCAGCATGATATATTTAGTCGAGTTAAAAAGGACTGCAAGTGGGATTCGAGGAGAAAGCAGAATATTGGCCAGATGGAAAACCCAATGGAGGACAAAGAGAGTCAGGCATATACGTGAATGGAATTCAGAATTCCAAAGCATCATAGAGAATCTCCCAACAGTGTAAGACATGCTGAGATATTCTTAAAGAGAAGATGTGATGAATGGAGTCCAGAATGATAGCTGTTGGGTGGGATATTGATACAATACTAGAAAACGGAAGTGAAAGTGAAAGGTCTATAACACATGGTGGAAAAAGGCCAAAGCTGTCATTGAAATTTTTCAGACCTAAAGAAAAATGGGGAAAAAAAACAAAAGAAAATTTTCAGACCTGTTTGGTACAAAAGGGGGTCCTCACTAAGTGTGGGGTGCAAGCATAACCAAGAATGAACAGGTAAGGTGAAAAAGAGCAAATGAGGAGCATTAAACATTTTATCAAAGGGTAGCTTACTGACAGTGATTGTGCTTAGCATGTGCAAGACTTTGGGTTCCAGCTACAAGACTTCCCCCACGCCCCCCACCCCTACAAAATGTCTGTCTGAAATATTTGGTCTAACTGAGCTTTGAAAGAAATTCTTATAGTTAAAGCAGAGTTTTACCTGATGTTTGCAATTAAACAGCTGCTACTTAGGGTTAGCTTAACAAGTGGCAGGCATAAAACTGCTGAACTCAGGTTTTCCTTGGCCAAAGAGTGACAAAAAGATTTTCAGTGAGAAAGTGGAGACTAGAGACGAGGACACTTTCAGAAAGGAAATGGAGAGCAAAGAACATGTAACACCTAAGTCAAACCTAGACCACTGGTTCTCAAACCTGGCTGCACATTATGGCTATAGGAGAAGTTTTGAAAAGTACTTGCAGGGACTCTAATTGAATCGGTCTAAGGTGAGGATCCAGAAAACATCTCCCCAGAGGACTCTAATGGGCAATCGTCTTTGAAAATCTCTGCCCTGGATAAATTAACTACATAGTAGAAGTCACAAAGAACTCACAGGTGTTGTAGGTGAGGAACTGAGGAGGTGACTGAGACTACAGATGTTATTTATTTTTTTAATGTAGAAAGTGTGGACTTTGGAAATTAGCGAGCAAGGAGGTTGGCTGTCTTCCTAAATATGATCTGCAAGGAAGTGCTGTGTGGTTTGGAAAAGACAGCAGTGATTAATCTGTTAATTGGGGCAGACTTTTTAGAACAAATGATGGAGGACACTGTGTGTGTGTGTGTGTGTGTGTGTGTGTGTGTGTGTGTGTGTGTTATCTGAACAAATCAAGTGAAAGTTAATGTCTTTCAGCCATACATTCTACAAAGTACCTAAGAAGAATGTCATGTCTGGGGCTGGGGATATGGCTTAGTAGTTCAGAGTGCTTGCTCATCTTAGAGGATCTGACTTTGGTTTCCAAAACCTTTATCAGGCAGTTCAAAACCACTTGTAACTCCAGCTCTAGAAGATTCAACACCCTGTTCTGGCCTCTCTAGACACCTACACCACAACCACCTACTCACACATAGCACACACACAAATGTAATTAAAACTGAAATAATTTTTTTGTTTTAAAATGAGTTTTGGGTTTTGTGTAATGGTTTTGTTGGTACAAATTGTGGACCTTTGGGTGTCCATGGTAACATCTCAGCATCCTCCCTAAAAGTAGTTGCTACAGGGAAGAAAAGCAGACAAGACCTATTTCCTTTAATCCAGACCTCCTTGAACCAGAACCATTTTGCTTTCAACTATTTGTATTTTTTCATTTGAAACAGATGCTATGTCAATCAAATTATTGCTAAAATCAACATGGCAGCTTCAGTTTCAGATGACAAGCACCAAGGTCACATGTTAGAAGGTAAGATTCATTGGCTAAAAAGATTTCACTGTGGGTTCTTGTCAAAGTAAAAGGGAATTTCCCCAATCCACTCTTCTCACTTTAAAAGCTAGTGAACCGCTGACGGTGACAGGCCTACCGAGGTGTGTACAGATTCAGGGAGGAAGGGAGAGTGCATGTCATCTAGCTCCAGCTCTCTTAAACACTTTGTCATAACTGCACATAGGGTTCTGAAGCAGCCGGCAATAGTGAGAAGTCCCTAACATTGTGCTGAATTGCAGTTTGTTTTTAGAGTGCATGTGAAGTTTTATTCTCTTAAACACAATGCTTTAGTAAGAGAAAACAAAGTCTTGATATTTCCCTTCCATTATTTCTCAGAGGTATCAGGTTAGGATTGTATTGTGTTAGAATGCTCGATTTTAAAAGTGAGTTGCTGCCTTGAGTCTAACACACAAAATCATCAAATGAGTTTTGGCTTAAGATTAGTGCTATGTGTCTAGCGATTCCTTAAACAGGCCTAAACATGCTTCTGTCATTTTATATCACACATTTATGCAAGTGGTATTCTCAGGACTGATGATTATAAAGTGGAAACATTGATCAACTCTGTAAAATATTGAAGATGTTCTGTGTCTTGCAGTATCAAGTATTCAGCCAGAATTTATGTCAAAATAAACAAACAAATCCATCTCATTAGTGTTTACTTTCTCAAACATTTACTCCTTTAAATGGTGAAAGTATATGTACAGTGAATAATTATTTAAAAGAATTCAGTAAATTCTTGATTTGTATACTCATTTTATATACATATATATTCAGGTGTAGGTTAACACGTCTCAGGTGAGAAGAGGCTGTGGGTGAAAACATTTAAGAAGGTTTTATCTATGTATCAGAATCAGGAATAAAATAACATTATCAGATGAAAATGCTAGGTCTAAATTGAATGAATTTTTGTGTTTATAGTTTTATTTTTCATTTTCGTCTGGTTGTGCCCAATCTTCTTGTCCTGCTGTTGTCACAAGATACTCTGACAGATGCATTTAAAGGGAGAGAAGATCTGTTTTAGCTCACAACTCCACAGTCCGTCATGGTGGGGAAGACACAGTGGCCTGAGTTTCAGGGAGCGTTTACTTTGCATCCATTGTCAAGAAGCAGACAAGGTAAATGCCAGCACTCAGCTCACTTCCTCCATTTGATGTAGTCCAGGATCCTCTATACAGGGAATGGTCCAACTTACTGTCAACATGGGCCTTTCCCTATCAGGTAATGTAATCCAGGTTACCCCACAGCATGCTTAGAGCCACATCTCTCCAGGGAGCCTAGTTTCTGTGAAGCTGACAGTTAACACACTCATCACACGCCACTGTCACAAAAGATCACAGTTGGGGGTAGCATAAACAACAAATGCTCATTTCTCATTATTTTACTTGCCTCTCCCCATACACACACACCATACTCACAAGACGTAAGGTACACTCTGGTGGCATTTATTTGTCTTATATATTTACATCGTTTCCATCATGGGGCCCCAACCTCACTGAAACCTATCTCTAAATATAATTGCACTTGAGCAAGGTAGGTAGGGAATTAGATGTGTGGTAACCAAGGAAACTGCAGCTGTATTCTGGTAGGTGATCTGACAGTCAAATGCCCCCTTTAGGTTAAGCATCTTTGAGGTTACAGTTCTGGGCTCACTAGCCTGGCATGTTCAGTTGAAAAATAACAAAGAGGCCATGTTTCAAATAAGATGGAAGGCAAAGGCTGACATCTACATTGTCCTCTGAGCTCCATACACATTTTTGGCTCATACTTGTTGGCATTCATATACATAAATGTGCACATACACAAAGATATACACAGCCATATCACATGTATGCACACACACACACACACACACACACACACACACACACACACAATTGATTAAGTAATTTAGTAAAGAGAAACTAAGATACCAGGGCACTTTTACAATTGCTACACATGTGTACTAACCAAGCATTTAGTGCTTTAAAAGACTGGGATCTAATGATAGTATTTCATTGTGGTTTTGTTCCCTTTTGGGCTTTTTATGAGAAACATGGGGAAAAATGCCTTAAGAGGGAGATCTGGATCACCATGATTTGAGGGGGAAAAGGGTGACCATCAACATGCTACCATCTCTTAAATATTCATGAAACATCCTTACAAATAGCAGACTCAAAATTGTCCATTCCCTGAGCCAGCTTGCTCCAAGCTGTCTGGAGTGTTCTCTCACTTTGCTTTGCTTTGCTAAATAAATTTATGCTTAAACAAGCTCTCTTGGCTGAACTTTTTCCTTTAACAAGAAAAGAATCAAGCCAAACTCCAGTCTTGGCAACAGGTTAGGAGTTCAATATTTGAATTTTGCAGACAGGGTCACAAATATTCAGTCCACAACAGTGAGTAAATATTAAAGCTGATGTCAGCTTATAAAATTGTGCTTTATCCAAATACAGGATTTAGTATCTATTCATGTGTAAAAGTGCTGAGATATACATGATCAGAACCTAAAATATAAATAGAAGGAGATGACAATAAGAATGAACAGGGTACCTTCGGGGCTGGCCTGATCTGTAATTGTAAGACTGTGAATGAATCTTCCTCAAAAGTCCTGGACATTCACATCCTCCCTCTGGGTCTTGAAGCTCCTAGGAGACACCTTCAAAGTGTTTCAAAACCCATACATTAGCTACTATTTGGAGACAATTACATTCATATCTTACCAGATTCTTGTCTGAATTGAGGGGCTAGGTTTCCTGAACACATTCTGTAGAACAATCAGTGTGGAGTGGAGTGGAATCCTCTTGATGAGCAGAAGGCTGCTGGTCTCCCCTGGCCTGGTCTAGCTATCTCTCAGCACCAAACCACTTATTCCTTCAGCTCGGGTATATTTTTCTTAGTGAAGTTGCTTAGCTGACAGTCCTCTTTAGGAACTGTACTTGTGGGGGCTCATCTAATGTTGAGCCTCTTTGGGCAACTTGCACTTAATGTTAGACTATGTTCAGTGATGAGATGGTGGGTATAAATGTTCCTCATCCTCCCTCAGAACAAGCTGAAAGCATCTTCCCCATTCTGAGTCTTACCCTTTGGGGGAAATCAGTCCTCTGCTGGGACTACATACTACCCCATTTCCATGTTCCCTCTGCCGTGTGCCGTTTCCTACGTTCTGCTCACAAGTGTTCATCCGGGGACAAGGCTGACTATGCTTTCCCCACATTAATGTGCCTCAGAGTCTTCTTCTTTGGAGCTTAGTGTCAATTCTGAGCCACACACAGAAGGTTCAGCTTTCAAGTGGTGAGTCTTCTTTTTGTCTTTCCATAACTGATGCACAAGACAATGAAATAACCCATTTACTATTTCTTCACTGGATATTCATTTAGCATGTACCGTGTTCTGTGAGCACTACCTTGATTACAAATTTCTGATCAAATTGAAAGGTAGGATCCAGAAAATACATCAAAACGACAGTAGAAAGCAGCCTCGAAGAAAGTTACAAGTTGCTGGGGGTCAGTGCTTTGATTCAAGAGAATATTTATGAAGTTATAAAGCCAGATAGGAGACCCAAGTATTTGGGATTCTATGATCTTACACACTTAGCAGGCTTTGACCTCTAATAGAAGGGGAAGAAACTGAGACTCAGAAATACCAGGTGATTCCCCCAAAGTTAAACAGCTCAAATAATAGACAGACCTGGAAGGACCAGACAAGATTTAGATAACAGACATCATCCAGATCTCCTGGTCACCTTAGTCTTCCGAATGTCTCTCAGTCCTGGTTGTCCCTGCTTGACAGTGTTCTGACCTTGCCCATGGGGACACTCTGGGTAGGCTCTGTGCATGTTTATAGGAAGCAGTCTCCCTGGGATGGAATATGAAATTCTCACACTGCTGGCACCCTCTTACCTACAAACTTGCCATTTGTCTCCACGTTTCTCATCCCTGGGGCTCTTCAAGAGCCACTCTGAAGCAAGGCCACAAATCTCTTCCTCACATGATCCTGATGTCAGTTGAAACATGACATTATAGCTCCCTTCATCTTCAAGTCACCCTTCTTTTGGTGAAGCGTGATTTAAATATCCCCACTAGCTCTGTGATATGGTTTACAGCATAGTATTTCACATTGACTTTTCATCAGTGGCCTGGAAGGTGATTCACAATGATAGAAGCTATACTCTTCTGGCTGGGATTCAGAGAGCAAATGCAGGCCACGGAGGAGGGTCTGTGTCTCCTCACACAGAAGCCTCTACCGCTCTTGTTAAATGAGTTGTGATTGGTAAGAAAGACAAGCCAGCAGGGCCTTTAAGAGATGTTCAGCTAGACTTTACTGACACCAAATGAGGGGCAAGTATAACTTCTTTGCACCAGGTTGGCAACTTGCTAGTTGTTGACAATATGCTTGCTTTAAGCTACTGGGGCTGACCCTGAGTTTAAGAAGGATGTAGTTTCTTTAACCTAATTTATAGCAGTCATCTATTCTGTATTTTGAAGTTATAATTTACAAAGTAAAGAAGTAATTCTATAAAGGCAAAACTAGAGGTAAAAACTATTGCCGTATAAAATAATTTTTATATATTCTGTTTTAAGCAGTTTCATATCTACGTGGGCAAGGCTAGAAACATGCTGCTATTCTCTTCAGTCACAAGCTATGTGTATTTTTCTGTATCTTTCTATTGAGTTCTTACTCAAAATGAATGAGATGAAGCATTCAGAATCAATGCGATCTTTCTTCTGTTTATAATCAGTTTGTTTTTCTCACAGCTAAAAATAATGCTATGAGGAACATCTTCATTATTTGAATTTTTCTACATATTGCATTATTTCTTCAGGAGTATTCCCTGAGTCAGGACTACTGGTTTAAAAAGTGTTGTGATTCTTGCAACATATTTGAACTCCAGAAGAAGAAATGCATCTGTTCATGGGCTGGGAAGCTGTCTCTGGTTAATAGCACTGATTGCTTTTTGCAGAGGACTTTGGTCCCATTCCCAGACCTCAAATGACAGCTTACAATCATCTGTAACTCCAGTTTCAGGGGATCCAATGCCCTCTTTTGGGCTCCACAGACTCCTGCACATACATGCTTCACATACATACAAGCAGACAAACACACATACAAATAAATAAATCTTTTAAAAAAGTAAATGCACAAATTTACAATTCTTTTGAGTACTTTTTATTATGTAAAGGAAACATTGATTATTAATGCAGAAACAACTTGTCAATGAGGAGAGAATAAGTGTCAATAGAGTCCTCAGCCACAAAAATTGTACATCTGTAACGTACCCCTCTCCCACCTCCCACAAAACTCAGGAGAACCATTGTGAAAGAAGGGGAGAAAAGACTGTAAGAGCCAGAGATCAGGGAGGCTCACTGGAGCTAAGTTGTATCTTCTGGACATGACAGGACTGCTGTACTAAAAAACTCACAGCAGTTGTGGTAGCCTGCACAGGACCTGCACAAGATCAAACCAGTCTACTTTCTATCTGTAGGGGAAGGGGCTCACCAGCCCCCACCCTCAGCTGAGGAGCTACTGAATGTTGATAGTTTCTGGGAAAGGTAAAAAATTCAGTTTTCATTAAGAGTATGGCCCCTCGAAGATCAACCATGCTCCCCTGGATGGCCCCATGCCCATGAGTACAGAGGAAGCACAAATTGCATGTAGTGAGTAATCAAAAAACATAAAGGTGATATATACTTGGGATGAGTATAAGAGGTGGAAGGTGGACCTGAAATGGGTAGGAGGTGAATATGATCAAAAGGCATTGCATGAATTTCTTAAAGAATTATTAAAATACTATATTGAAAAAGAAGAAAATGGGGTTATGTTGGCTTTGTATTCCCGCCAATCCTGTTGTGAAATGACTATTGGTAAACATTCGTTTCTTACAGAAAGCTCTATGATCTGTACACCTCAACGGAGGTTAAGTCATAAGTGACTGGGTGGAGAAAGCTACAGGGTGGAGTTCTTAGAATTGTTCTACAGCATATGACTAGGAGTTCCTGCTTTGGAAGTAAAACAGCAGCATTGGTGAGTAGTGATAGATCTAGAACTGTCTTAAGAGGCAGGGACTCAGCCAGGCGGTGGTGGTACATGCCTTTAATCCCAGCACTTGGGAGGCAGAGCCAGGCAGATCTCTGTCTAGAAAACAAAAACAAAAACAAAAACAAAAACAAAACAAAACAAAACAAAAAAACCAAAAAGAAAAAAAAAAACACAAAAAAGAGGCAGGGACTCAGTCACAAAGTATGATGTCTAAGTGTATCTTCAGGAGACTTAGTAGGAAAAGTTTGTTCCATCACAAACAGATGATTCACAGTCAGTGCAAACAATAGCAGAGAGAACTTGGGAATCACTAAAGCTGGGAGCTCACATGCCATCCTTACACATGGGTTGAATACCAGGACTTACAGATTTTATTATTGCTATTGTTATCATTATCATCATCATCATCATCATCATCATTATTATTGTTATTATTATTATTGGTGTGGGTGTACATATGCCCTTGGAGGACAGACTTGGAGATCTCCTGGAGATGGAGTTATAAGCAGCCGTGAGCTGCCCAGCATGAGTGTCGGGAATCAACTCAGGTCCTCTGGAACAGCAGCAAGTACTCTTAACCGTTGAGCCATCACTCCAACCCCAACTATGAGGACATTTAAAGAGAAATGAGTGAAAGCATTATGAAATGGAATGGATTAGAATTATACACTTATACTTCAAATATGCCCCTTTTAATGTCAGTTCTTCTTAAACAAATAATTATAATTTTTCCCATTAAGCAGAGGTGCTAATAATGACATTATTTTTTTTAAAAGATATTTTAAATTGTACAGAAGTCACCCATCTACAATTTTGTATATAAACAAAATAAGGAATGTAAGAAATGTGTATATTCTGGGAGATTTTTTGTTTGTTTGTTTGTTTTTTGAGACAGGGTTTCTCTGTGTAGCTTTGCACCTTTCCTGGATCTCACTCTGTAGACCCAGCTGGCCTCGAACTGACAGAGATCTGCCTGACTCTGCCTTCCTAAGTGCTGGGATTAAAGGTGTGTCTCACCTCCGCCCGGCAAGGGAGATTTTAACATGTATTAGAAAGAGCATATATTTTTTGTTTGTTTGATCATGCTGGTATGTTACAGGCATAAAGTTTTCTATACTGAATTAGAAAAAAGAGAAACTTATTTATTGAAATCTATTGAAATTTTATTCTGGCTGAAGCATTGGGTAAGTTAGGAAAAATCCATTTGTACCATCTGATAATGGAAAATAATCTTGCTAATGACTAGAGATATCATTTCTCTGTGTTGTATAGA
Organism: Onychomys torridus; assembly: GCF_903995425.1. Classification (NCBI taxonomy): domain Eukaryota; kingdom Metazoa; phylum Chordata; class Mammalia; order Rodentia; family Cricetidae; genus Onychomys; species Onychomys torridus. Next base: position 34,445,533 of record NC_050446.1, read on the forward strand.
AATTCTTCTACCACATGATGACACATTTTTGCTGTATGTATTTTTCAGTTATTGAAACATGACTCATTTAAGTAACACTTCTAGTTGCTGCTTTGCTCGTAGTATACACAGTGGTTGTATTGAAGATTTTCTGTAGGCTTTGGTTCTGCTAAATTGACTGAGTGCGTTGCTGAGAAAGTTACACTGCTACTCTTTGTGGCGTGCTTATTATTAAGTTTTTTAAAAAGCCAAACTGGTTATTGATCTCTTATTTCAATAGCTTTCATCCTTATTAAAATGGTTAAGTAAAGTCTATTGACTGGAAGATTCAGACATCAAAACAATTACACAAAAGGAGCCACAACATCTTATTGGCTTGGGTTTACTCTATTATTCCATTTTCTATGTAGCTTTGTGCTTAAATCACAATGAAAAACCAGAAGAAGAATCTATAAAAAAAACCCAACAACAACAAAAACAAAACAAACAAACAACCCCCCCCCCCAAACCTCTCCAAAACAGGCTTCCAAGTGCCCCCAGGTCTTTGGTCAGATCAAGAATAGTAGGAAACAATTCCATTAGGCAGACCTTCCAAGAGAGCAGTCATTTCCTGAATAAGGATTGTATTGGACCTGTAACCTGGATTCTGAAATACATTCCCAGATTGAAATTTATAGTTTCTATTACAGGACACTGAATACATCCACATAGCCCCTCCCATATATTACCTGGTATTAAAATTACTCAGAGCAAATTCAACTTAGTGTTTTAATTTAAATCATGTAACATGCTTGGGGTGTGAATATTACTTTTTTATGAATTAGTAATTAAAATTTTCTTCTAAAATATATACTATTGTGACTTTTAATATTCTTCTTTCTGGAGAGAGATAAATGTAAATCAGGACAGAAGCAGCTACAATGCAGCACTCAGCTAGTGACAGGGGGAAGGATGAATAGAGAAATGAAAAAAAATGTGCTAAGACTTCTATCCCTTGGATTTAATTAAAACCTGCTCTTTTTGTTTGCCTTTTTGGCATGGCTGAAGATTAATATTTTTTTTTCATTTTTCTATAAAATTAAAAATGCCCATTGTTGCTTTTTAGTAGATGGAAAAAATTTAAACCAGTCTATGAAATAATAGTGTAAACCAATAACCAGTTATGTTAGTTAAAAGCAAATACCAAGAAACCAGAAGTAAAAAAATCTAAAAGGCTCTTCATTTGACTTCTCTTAGCTGTTGAGAGTATTTCTTGTAAAAGATGACCAAGTCTTTCATTTCCCAATGAAATGATTCCCAAATAGCCAACCGTTTACTAAGCACGAAAGGCTTGGGCTAGTCAAGCCTGCAGTTAAAGTACTGGTTCTCACAATTTTATGTCCTGCTTCTGCAGTATGAAGTGCATCGTAGTTTGATTCAGCCAATCCCAGCGTTTCTGCTTTGACTCCTAATGCTGGCCACAACAGGGATCAGGATAAGAAAAGCTAGTAAGACCCAGTGTTTCCACAGGGAAAGTTGAATGTAGTGCCATAATTGGAAGTAGCTGAGGGAATATTTCATTGTTCTTTAGATTGGTGGAGTTATACTAACCAAAAAGATTAACAATATTATATAAATATAAACATAGGGAATTTATATTACACATTTAGAAAAATTTAAAGTGATTATCTAGTTCAAAGCCCTTATTTTCATATATATAAAATTCTTCACTGATTCTTCAGGAATTCCACATCGTGCACCCCAGTCTCATTCACCTCCCAGTCACCCCATATCTGTCCTTTATCCCTGAAACATACCTCCAACCCCCCCAAATTAATTAAAAACAAAACAAACAAACAAAAGACCCCACTTTACTACTCAAGTCTTTCCTGTCTCTCCAGCACCTCTTCATTCGTCCTGGTGCACTGGGAGGTGAGGTGTGTCACCTAGTATACCCTTTTGTCCAACCAGCCACCCACAAATGTTCATTGCAATGAGTTATAGGTCTGGTTTAAGGCCTCTGGTCTCTGGCATCACACCATATCACTGGACCTTCACCAAAACTCCTTTTGGATATCCTGCTGTTGCCCTGAGTCATAGGGATTCTTTGGTTATCATTTTGTAGGACCAGTCCTTCTCACATTCCAGAAGGTTATAGATGGGGTACATGTTGGGGGGCCAACCCAAGGCCCAGGAGGTGGGTCTGGGTGGTAGTTGAGATGGTCATTCCAGACCACTGGGACTGCCCCCCTCAGGCGAGGAGCAGAACCAGCCCTCTTAGGCCCATGCCAACAGTATCAGCTCTCCCACATTCAAGGTGAGGGGTAGGACTATGTGTTCCAAGTCCAGGGGCAGGGGGTGGGAAGGCAGCTCTCCCATGAAGGGCAGGACCAGGTTTCCTGCTTCGGCATCCAGTGAGGGGCCAACCAGCTATCCCATGGCCAGTGAAGGGTGGGCCAGATCAGTATGGACCTCGGCTTTCAATAGGCATGGTTCCTATGGCCTCTTAGGGTAACACAGATCATAGACATCAACACAGACCCCAGCTGCAGTGGGACTATGGATCTAGACATGGCTGTCAGCAACAGCTCTGGTTTGGAAGTTACCATGGCCCCAGTGGCAGCATAGGTCATCTAGATCAGTATGGTCCCAGTGACAACATGTCCCTCAGACACCAACATGGCCCCAGGTGGCAGTCCAGACCCTTAGCATCAGCATCAAAGCCCTTATTTTCTAAATAAGGACACTGAGCACCCCTCACACACTGTTGCTAAACTGGGGGGGGGTGTAATACATTTTCATATTTCCTGACATATGACAGTAAGAGGCACCTCCATCACCACTGCAGAAACAGACACTTGTCTGTTATTTCTAAGCTTTTGTAGAAAGCCCCAGATGCCATGCTTTGTAGTGGTTTAAAAATCTATTCTCCAGATATGGTGCCAAGGCCAACAGAAGCAATTGCCACTGAAAACAGTTGTTATTCTTAGTTTTCAAGAGGAGACACAAGGACACCAATCAGGGCCATAAGGCAGGCACCAAGGATAGCCATATAGGAGAGGGAGTGTGGAGGGCTGCAGCCTGAGACTGCTTTGTGCTTTCTGTGGGGATAAAATGGGTAAAGCAAAGACAACAGGCTTCAGGTTGGCTAGTTTGACTCATTTGAGTAGGTTCTCCAGTGTAGGTCCCATCTCATGTTGCCTGGTATGTGATCCTGTAGTGATGAGGACAGGGAATTTTTATCTAAGTGTAAGAGTCTGTTAGAAGAGAAGGCTCTGGCTTGGAAGTTACCATGGCCCCAGTGGCAAAGCAGGTCACCCAGATCAGTATGCTCCCAGTGAAAACATGTCCCTCAGATACCAACATGGCCACAAGTTGTGGCCTAGACCCCAGGCATCTATGTGGATGAAAGATGAGCTCACAGGCCAATCACTGGCTGCCTCAAAGTGTTGGTTAGCTTTGGGGGACTAATGGTTTCTCAGTCAGCAAGACCCTAAATGAAAGTCCAGTGCAGGAGAGGGTTGAGGTATGGGTCTTTAGTAGTGAAAATGCATGTAGAGGTACTTAGCCTGTAAGCTCAGAACTACTAAATAGTTGTATCAGCTCACCATGAACAGCCTTCCCCTGAGGTCCTCTCATGTGGTTAGCTTTGGACATTGTTAAAGGCTCTCAGAAGCTTAATAGTCAAAACACAAATGAACTATGGTTAGTTCAAGGACTTGATGCCGCTTTTATTTGCCACAATAACTCCCATTTTCTTCTGATACAAAATGTAGACATTTCCTAAGGATGCCAGTAATACTTCTCATAATAGGGATGGGGGTTCTCAAGAAGCAGCAAGAATTGAGAGTGATAGCTTCTACTAAGATGGGTAAGTGCTTTGTAAATGGCATGCCATAAGGTGGTAAGGTTAATGAACCCAACATGTGTCTTAAGATTATATCCTATCAGACAACCCCACTCAGTGACGACACTGATATGGAGGGAGAACTGAGCATCTCAACAATATAACCCGAAGTAGAAGGAATTGGTTAATATCTATATATCTATATCTATATCATCTATATTTATATCTATATCTATATATATCGTCCTCTAAGTTTGATAGTAGTAACATACAGACAGCTGAGTCCCCAGGCATGCTCTCTGGCTCTGTTATACCATTTTTCTGGAATTCAGCAGAAGAAACATTTCAGAGAAACTGCTTTCTCTCTTCCATGGCCATCAGGGGCTCCTACTTACCCATTGCTTGTTGCTATGATTGAAGTGCCTGCTTAAGAGACAGCTGGAAGTTGTCTTTCTCTTGAAGAAGACATACTTCGAAGCACATTTTGTGATCCCTTAGATGTGGGCTTGAATTTGTTATGAATGTATGAAAGCCACTGGACAATATCAAGCCTTTTCAAAATCTCCATTTCCTTGATTCACATGAATGACTGCTCAGAAAAATAGTGTACGGAGGACGAAGAGAAGTCCTGGCTTACCTGCTGCTTAAAACGCATTACTTCAGGTTCATAATTTGACCCAATAAGCTGGCAATCATTAGCTTTCTTCTGCTCTCTGTCTACATTGTTCCTTTCTGCTCGTGTCTTTAGAAACTCCTCATAATGAAGAAACAATAACAACAGCCTCTCCAAACCCAACAAACACCAACCCCCAAACACTCAGCTTACCTCTTCATTCAAAACATAAGATTCCTACCTAATTTGAAATTTCTGCCAATAATTTTACCAGAATGTGCCAAAGAAGAGAATATTTTTAGTTCTATGAACTAAACAGCAGATACAGATCTGTGATAGAAGATAAACAATCTGTCAGCTAAATATTTAAAAATAAGGAGTCCTTTGCTCCTAATATGCAGTATTATTTCTGAAGCTCAGATCATTTCCTTGGGAGGTTGTTGTGGACTCCCCCCCCCCCCCCCCTCCACTTAGTGGACAGTTAACTAGATTGTTTAAAATGCAGTTAACCTTTTCAACTTGGGACCGGATTTTATAGAGGGTAACAGCACCCAAGGAACCGCCCCCTGGAAGACAGTTTACAGTAGCTCCTTGTCCTGACTCTGGCTCTTCCAGAGCCTGTTTCTTGTCAGAGGGTGTATTTGGGAGGAGACATTTAAAGCCCCAGAACCACGTTCTTTCCCCTCACCACTGTCACTGTCTTGATAAAGAGGCTAGATCTTTGAAATGGTGTGTTCATTCGGCACATCATTCTAAACCCCTTATCCATGTTGTCATGTGACTTGATAATGCACTCAGCAGAGTCAATTGACACCTTCTGGTTTGTTTGACAAAATGGATCATTGATTAAATACTACAATTGGGGTACTTCTTTACCAATGATAAAATCGACGTTCTTCTCTAGTTTTGTCTAATTTAAATTGCAAAGGAGCTATACTCAAGAGATTTCTTCCATTTTCTTCCCTGCTTTAATGAGAGCTCAAAACAATATAAAAGAAAACTAGGACAAATTTTGAGAAGTTTTCTATAGAATTGTGGAAATACACAAAGTTATGTAAATCATTGTCAATTAATCCCTTTTTCTTTGGAGACATCTCCAGCTTTTCACTTCATTTAAAAATAGTTTTCAACTCTCTCATGGGAAATCAGGCATATTTTACCAGGATCTTTGGTCTCAAGAGTCTTCTAACATGGTATTTGGTTTAATGCGAGCTGTGTGGGTTGTGGGTGCTCTTAGCTTCCCAAGTCCTTGCCTGGAAAGTTAGATGCTCCTGCCTTGAGGACAGGCTCTGCTTAGTTCCGAGTCTCTGGCCTGGGGTTCTGACCTGGTCTTGCAGTTTCCAATGTGTCCTTGCTGCCGCGGCTCTGCTCACACAGGCTCTTACTGTGCGCCTGGTTTTCATTCAGTTCACGGGCAGCAGTTTGAAGTGTCAGCTCTGTAAGCCCACCTCTGTTTCCAGCTTAGTTTCTCATAGGCAGCAGCAGCAGCAGTTTGAAATGGTCTCTTCCCCAGTGGGAAGAATGGCTGAGGTTAGGAATCCGGGAACAGTCTGAAGTGTGCTGTTGTTCTCAGAGGACTTGGAAGCCTGCTCACAGCCGGCCGCATTCACTGCTTCTGGGAGGAACAGAAACATTTTACCACCAGCCTCCAGGTTGTTTTGCGGATCCCCAGGTATAGCTGAATGGCATAGGCATAACAGTGACCAATAAGGATCTGGTATCTCAGCGACTTGGGCAGCCAAAGCTCTAAGATAGACATTTCAAGGTCAGTCCAAACTATAGAATGAGTTTAAAGATAGCCTTGGAAACTTGCAGAGACCCTTTCTCAAAATAAAAAGGGAAAAAGGATCTGATGACACAGCTCAGGGGTAGAGTCATGCCTGTCTAGCAAGCAAGGGTCCTAGGTTCAACCCTAGTAACAAGCAGGCAAACAAACAAAAGTGTGTGTGTGTGTGTGTGTGTGTGTGTGTGTGTGTGTGTGTGTGTGTGTGTTGTGTAAGCCTTTGGTGGTCTAAGCATGTAACCCTGGGCAGGTACTTTAATCACTCCACGTCTTAGATCTTTCATCTGCAAAACTAGAAGAAATATTACAATAAAGCCCCTTTCATCACACTAAGTAACTTTCCTCTGAAGAATTTAATCAGGTGTCCGGCATGTGTCTGTGAGGCTGGGGCAGGGAGAGCTTCTGGGTCAGACAGTATGGGGACTCTACCTCTGGGGATGTCGTCACTTGCTCTCCGGGTTCTCATCTTCTCATTTGCCAGCATGAAGAAAAAGGTCTGAAGTGTGCAGTTGTTTTCTCAGGACTTGGAGCTGGTCACAGCCTGGTGAACTCATTCCTTCTGAGAGGAACAGAAACATACTTTACTGCTTCTGGCCTTGCACTTGCTTTGGGTGTCCACAAGCATGGCTGTAAGAAATAGGCTGAATAAAGAGTAACGAAGAGTAGAGATTTTCTTTTTATCCATCATTGACTGGTTCTTTCTCTTTCTACTCTACCTTCTTTGCTCTGGCTTTGGAGCATTAATTATTTTCTTTGTTTTGTCTTTGGAGCATTAATTATTATGTCTATTAGAACAATCCAGCCTTCTCTGGTATGTAGCACTGTTCTTTCTTATTCATCGTATTTAGTATTTTATTCCTTGATTTTTTTTTTCTGAAAGACCAGAATATTATAGTAGAAGTTCTGTTTGAGAAACATTGCAGAGTCAAATTAAACCTTTAAAGCACAGGAAAAGTATTAGTCATAATATTAGTTGTCACAATTGTAATCACGTAGAATCAATAATCAACAGATATTATTAGTGATATTAGTGATAATAATTAGCATTGTTTCTCATAATAGTAATAATAACACCATAATGCTTACAACATGCCTGACATTAATCATATTTATCAATTCATTTGCTAGTCTCAACAACCCTTAGCAATCTTGCTGTACTTTGGTGAATAAACAGAAGGTGAGGATATTGTGTCAATATCTCTATTTATATGAATACATTCAGCTTAAAAAGCCACATCCTTTCTTCCTATAAACATACAAGTAAAGCCATCTCTTCACACAGGGCTGGTGTTAACACCCATAGTAAATGTCTTCAGACATGTATTGTTCACTCACTTCCCTGGCTTCAGGAATTCCAGATTTGGGCTAAGAGGGCTCAGGTCTGAATACAGTGCTTTCACTTCGAGTTGACTGATGACCCTGTTGGCTTGTTTGGGATAGAAGCAGGAGTATGGTACACTTAACAGCATTTGATGGCGTGTGGTGCTGCTTGGAAGGCTAAGCCAGGAGGATGCAGTTCAAGGTCAGCCTGGGTACAGAGAGATACCCTGATTCAAAAGCACAAAGAAAAAGAATGTGATTTAATGACTGGTTATAAAGCCAAACAGCATCCACTCCAAGTCAAAGGAAAGCAGTATATCGCTGTGCTTATTTCAACATGTTTTTGCTGAGCTAGAATTGATTTCTTTTTTTCTTTTTAAATCTTGCCTGATAGGAAATGGATTGAAATTTAGAGTCATAGAAATGATTCCATGGGCAATCATTTGCCTTTTTTCCCCCGCAAGAAGAAGCCAGCTCTTCTTGGAGACTTTGTGCAATTGATCCCAGTCAGGCTGCAGTCGTCTCTGCTCCTATTTTTTTTTTTTTCTTTTTCCTTTGCTGAGAAATCTCTGTGAAAAATAAGCACATATGAGAGGACACAATGACATCTGCCTTCCTGTCTGTGGTTCCATACGTGATACTTCTGTGGGATGCAGTTGTCCTGATACTGGTAGGCAGGGAAATCCATTTTTCGTTATTGAAAATAGCTTTTCTTCCTTTATTGCAAATGACATTTGCGCATCACAGGAAAGTAGAAGCTTGGAATGAAGGAAGTGTCTGGATAAATTCAGCTTTTGTCTTTCTTCTGATCTCCGTTTGGATATTGTTTCCAAGATGAGCACCATTCAACCCTCAAGACCAAGGAGGTTTGGGAAGGGATGGGAGAGGGCACAGGTGCATAGCACAGTGGACAGTCAGGTACAGGGCAGTTAAGGGCTGGCTTTGTCTGTCTCCCCAGGAGGCCATTCATCCCCTCCCTACCTTGCACCCCCTTGGTTTTCTGGTCATGCTGTGTAATAAATAGTAACATCAAGACACTGGACACCAGTGTTCTGGCCACAGCTCAACCTGATAAATTATTACTCTACATGTGCTGTTTCTTACCCTCCAGCTGTTTCGAGATCATTTCTTGTCCTTTTTGGCAGTTATTACATACAGAAAACAAAAATCAACTTGGATTTTAATAGACTGTGCATAATGTGTCTGCATGTATACATGTGTATGTACACATATGTTTATATACATATTCAGACATGTATACACACATGTACATGCATTATATATACGTATATACACAAACTGAATTATTGACTTAGGTGCTAAGGAATTGAATAGAAGCAAATTTTCAGGGCTCCAAAGCTCTGAAATACACAACTTGTCAGCCATTGACAACAAAATGTTCAGCAAAAATCCAGAAGTTCTCAGTATATATTTGTGCATCCCACTACTATTAAGAAAGTGAAATGACTGATAGAGAAAGCCAGGAAGGATATGGTTCTTGTGTCAGGTAAACTGGGCTGAGGACGTGTCTTGGAACGGTTCTATTGCTGTGAAGAGACATCATGACCAAAGCAACTCTTATAAACTAATTGGGGGCTGGCTTATAGTGTCAGAAGGTAAGTCCATTATCACCATGGCAGGAAGCATGGCAGCACATGGGCAGACATGGTAGCTGAGAGCTTTACATCCTGACTCTCAGCCAGGAAAGCAGAAAGAGAGAGGCGCTCGGGCTGGCAAAGTCCTTTGAAATCTCAAAGCCCACCTCCAACAACACACCTGCTCCAACAAGGCCACACCCCCTAATCCTTGCCAGCATCTCACCACTGGGGACTAAGGATGCAAATGATGAGCCTTTTGAGGTCATTTTCATTGAAACCCCCATAGGACGCATTTGTGGCTTAGTGATGAGATGGCAGTTGAATGGTTAGCAAAATGTCCTCATGTATACAACTTCATGTCACAGAATCCACGTGTTTGTCAGATGGTTGACAGAAACAGAGAGTTCACACTTCAAGCCCACCGTTGTTTTAGTGGCGACTCTGGAGACAGCGCTAGTGCTACTTACTGTAGCGACTGTATTTGGGTGCAATCATTGCAGTATGGAGCCTCATCAATGATTCTGAAAGAACAGATTTGCTTAATATCTATAAATTTATAGGATGTCGTTGGAACTTCCTTCTGCCAACAGAAATCTTTATGAAATGTGTTTTGATGTCTAATTTAAATACAGCATCCTGGGAATTCGCCCATGTACAACACAATGGACAGAAACATCATTTGAATAAAGAAAAAAAAGGAGGGCCTATGAGAAAGAACCTTCTAGAGACCTAATAACCATTTTTATTTGAAGAGTTCTTGCAGCTAATGTTCATATCCAACAACCCCTGAGGCATATAGGATACTCAGTTTTCCAGTGGGAAGCCTGGGATTTGGGGAGGGTAAATGACCAAGGCCCCAGAGTGAGTAAGTGTGCAGACAGGTTCTAGAGTCCAGCAGTTTCTTCCAGTCTTAGCTTGGCCCTCTGGAAGGAACAATTGCACACTCATTCTTCACTAATGACTTTATAATCAACTTCACATACCGTGTTTCCTTTAAAATTCTCAACTACCTAGCAAGAGCAAAGTTATTCTCATGGTACGGATTAAACAAAAACAAACAAACCAACAAAAACCAGAACGCATCAAAAGGCTGAGGGGCTAGAGAGATGAATGAGCAGTTAAGGATAAACAGAATAGTACCTGGCTTTGATTCCCAGCACCCACATGGTGCCTCACATTGTCTTAATTCCAGTTCCAAGAGGTCTGGCATTCTCTTCTGGCCTCTCAGGTCACCAGACATGCACATGGTGCATGGATATAAATGCAGTCAAAGCCCCCATACCCATAAAATAATAAAATAACTTTAAAAAAACACAAACAAACAGGTGATGCTTTCTACTAAAAAGGGAAAGGCCATGCTGAGACACAACAAAGAACCAGGACATAAAAACAAGACCTGGTGATAGCAGCTGTGGGCTCCGCGTTTATCCATCTGAATCAAACAGCTTGCCCTGTGGCGCTCAGCCACAGCTGGGGTTACTCCTGCTGTCTGCGCCTTGGCTCTTGCTGGGCAGTGTCTCTGGCACCCCTGCCCACAGCTCCACTAGCTTTTTGGCCCTTGTCACCTCCTGGAGCACAGACTAAGCCAAGAGCCACTTCCAATTTCTCAGTACCCACTCTCACTTGAACTCCATTTCCACCTTGGCAAGGTTTGTGAAGGGCCAGACAGGACCAAAGTCAGACTGGTGGTAAGCTGGTAGAGTGCACTGAAGCTGTTAACCCTGACAGCAGAACCAGCTGCTTAGCACTGATGAGCTCTCACGAAGGGTGAGAAGGTCATCTCTAGGGAGAAAACCTGCCCCTCACTAGGACCCAGCTGGTGGCCAGGTCAGCTCACTCTGTTTATACTTAACTGAGCCAGATCTTTGCTAAGTTCTTCTTCGCAGGCTTGCTCAAGGTTGTGGTTTTCACTTTTTGTTTAGAACACAACAGCAAACCAGCCTGTCCACTTTTGCCCTCTGACCACACACTGACCAACACTCATAAAGTTCTTGTCCAGTGTGAAAGTTAGTGCATGCACACACAATCTGTGAGCCGAATCAGCCCCACAGATTTAGGTGATGCTTTTCTTTTTGTTCTCGTTGTCTGGATTTTCAGGTAAAACCTCACTATGTGCTCAGGCTGGCCTGCACCGCTCCATCCTCCCTTAGCTTCCTGAGTACCCGGAGAATAGACCGTATCACTTGTATAATATTCTTTAAACAAAACAGAGCAAACTAAATTGATGGACACTTTGGAAAATTTAGATTTCAGGTTTAACCTGGATTTCCTTGTTTCCTTTAAAATGTCAGTGTGTAACATCTGAACTCGTTTTCCCTTGTGACACAGCAGTTGAAGCAGAGTGGATTCCGCCTACTTTAGCTAAACCATTCTCCCCCTAATTCCTCAAACCCAAACATCCTACTGACTATCTGACAGAAGATCTGTTTTGGTTTGCTTGTACCACCATGACAATGTGCCAGAGATCAGGTGCCTTAGAAAACAATTGCTGAACAATTCTGTGTATAGGAAGTTTGAGGTCAGGGCTAGAGCAGCTAGCTTCTGGATTTCATTCCATCCTACAGAGGGCAGATTTACTGTTGTCCTGTCTGTGGGAAGGGTAAATCTGGATCCTTCCCTCCCTCTCTCTGTCCCTCCCTCCCACTACTTCCCTCCCACTACTTCCATCCCACTACTTCTCTCCCACTACTTCTCTCTGTTCTCTACTCTTGACCTGAGCAGTAGCTTTGAAGATGTCCAAAAACAATCTAGAAAATGCAACAAAAAGTCATAAAACTCAGCATAGACTTGAGGCTGGGGACTGAGTTAGAATGTCAGAAAATTAATGTAAACGAATAGAAACACAAGTCCTTGGGCAGAAGACTAAGTATATTTGAAATAACTCCTTTCCATTACCCTTCCACTTCTAACACACACACATACACACACACACACACACACACACACACACACACACACACACAAATGCACCCCCACACTTTCATACACACACTCAAAACACACACAGATGCACACAAACACATACTCAAAACACACACACACACACACACACTCATACACTCACACACTCACATACTCAAAACATGCACAGATGCACACATACACTTTCATATACATAGATGCACACACATACACTCAACACACACACAGATGCACACACACACACACTCATACCCATACACACACACACACACACACACACACACTTTTATACAAATACACTAAGACACACTCATGCATACACACCATACAAAAGAAAAGCAGAAAGGAAGAAAAGAAGGAAGGAAGGAAGGAAGGAAGGAAGGAAGGAAGGAAGGAAGGAAGGAAGGAAGGGAGAGGAGAGGAGGAAGAAAGGAAGGGAGGGTGCAAAATTCCTTAACTATGTAAAAGAAGAGCAGGCCCATTCATGAAAAACACACCATTACCCATTTCTACATTTTTTTCTTCCTCATGTTTTGTTGTAAGTCGATTCAGTCCCAAGCTTCTTTCAAAATGGCCCCCAGCACAGGAGAGAATGTATTTTAAGCTTTCTCTCATTCTGAATTAACATATATGTATGCATATATTGTTCCTTTTTTGAAATAGTATTTTTAAATAGAAAATTTAGGAGAGAAGAAATGGTATAGAAAATTATTATTGGAAAAAAACCTGCAAAAATATCTGAATCTTGCACTATCTTGCTGGTAAAATGTGATTTCCCATAGCAGATTGGCTCTGGGATTCTGGGGGAAGGTGTACTGGATGGCTTCTAAAAAGCACACATGCTACTCCATGTGGTGCAGCAGCTGCTAAGGTAATGATGCATTTTTAGTGAAAAAAATACCATAAATAAACATACAAAAAATCATATGAAACTCTCTCCAACGAAGCACAAAATTTGGCAGTAAGTTAAGAATCTAAAAAAAAGTTATAACTGATAAGAAAATGCACCAGTGCAACCATTTCCAAATCTTATTTCTACCTACATATTTACTCACATATTTATATAACACATATCACTATTATATTTACCTTTCCAATATGCCCATACTTTCATCCCACAATTTCCAATGTTAATATAGTCCCGAGGTACGGAAGACTCATCATTAAATGGCCTTGCTTCTACATGAAGCTACCCTGGAATACATTAACTAACTACATGGCCAAGTATTTTTTGTTGTTGTTGTTGTTAAACTAAATTAAACGAAGGCCTCTCTCTTTTTTCTGAATAATAACTATAAAGCATTATTGGGAAATAAAGGTATTGTTCAGGCTTGGGGGAATACTCTTACAATCCGATCTGTAGTTGGGAGGCAGAGGCATGTGGTAACTGCTAGTTTGTAGTTGGTCTTGTCTACATAGCAAGACTTAGTCTCAAAAATAGTAACAAAAGAGATTTTTAAAAATAAAACCAATCTGATTATCAATTATTTATAATTTCTATTCCAAAGGCCCTAGTGTTTTATATGCACAAAGACTGATTCTCTGAACCAAGACTTCTTTACCTGCAGTCAAGTCTGCAATTCATTCAAAAAACAGTTTTAGGGGTTGGGAATTTAGCTCAGTGGTAGAGTGCTTGCCTAGTGAGCACAAGGCCCTGGGTTCGGTCCTCAGCTCTGATAAAAAAACAAAACAAAACAAAACAAAACAACAACAACAACAACAACAACAACAACAACAAAAACCAAACCAGTTTTAAACCATACTTTGTTTGGAAGAATAGATAGAAAACACAGAACAAACTGGTCAAATACAGGCTCAGGAAAGGATCTCATAATTTCAGAGTCTCAAGAATTAACCTGCTAATGTTGAACTGAAGTTGGCTCACTTGGTTAACAGGGAGCCTCAGCAAGGTGAGCAGAGCAAATCAGGAGACATTTGGGAGCACACGTCAGTCAGTTCATAGAATGCGGGTGTACAGGAAGAGGGCTGTTTGAACTGGTGATCTGCAGCATCTAGGTCAGAACTGTTTTATCTCTCTCCAAGGTACTTACTCACAATTAAGGGATGGTGTTTTACCCCTATCAGACATTCGGAAAACCTTTGCTCCCATTCCATAGGTTACATTTTCATTATCTTGAAGGGTTTTTGGTGTACAAACTTTTTGAATACCAAAGAAGCTCAGTTTCTTCATTTCTTTGGTTGCCTGTGGTTGGGGACTCAGAAGATTTTTCTATTGTGTTTTCTTTTAAGAGTTTTAAACATTTAAGTCTCACATTTAGATATTCAATCTACTTTAAGTTTTGAATGAAATGTAACTTGAAGGGTGGGCAAGACTGCTGAGCAGATAAAGGAACTTGTTGCCAAGCCCTAAATACTTCATTTTTTTCTGTTATTCTTATAAATAAAGTTGTTTTCTTACTTAAAAAGGGAGGCTTTACAGAACTCCAAGAAAACTTGTACCTTTTTATAACATAAATACAAATTCTAGCTTATGATATGCATTCATTATTCAGAATTTAATTTTTTAAAAATTATTATTATTACTATTATTATTTTAATTCAAAGGAGGCAGGCCCACCCTCAACCCCTTTTCTTCCAACATGGATTCTGTAGGCCTCTGTGTTGTCCTGTGTGGCTATTCATCTCAGAAGGGGACCAACCACCTTCATGGTTCTGTTGTTTCTTGGTGCTTTCCTGGAGGCTTCTCTGTCTTGATGGGAATGCTGCCCTGCCCTTTTTTTCCCCTGGATTTGCTTTGTTTGCCCCATTGTCTGGCCCCAAACTCTCTCTAAGGAGTTCACTTTCTCTGGACACAGGAAGTGGCTGAATGAGTCACTGAAAAACCTTGGTCAGGATCATCCTGATCATTGGCAGCTAACAGCTCAGGGGAGGGGCTCAGACTGGCTCAATAGCCTTTCTTCCTCTAATGAAGCTTCCCCAGAACTTACCAGTGACGTAAGCAAGGTGTTTAGGAATTATGCTAGGCCTCAGAAAGCAATGCACCCCATCTTTCTTGCTTTATAGTCATTAACATATTCTAATTTCTCCTCAAGGAAGACCACATGCCACTGACAAAAATTTTGCCAGTCTTCTATAACTTTCCCTCAGGTTTAAAAAGCTTGATTTGATCTCAAGCCTTTCTGCTGGACCTCACACAGGCCATCCATGGATGATCTGGCTTGGGAGTGTAGTGCCCTCATACCAGAAGACTCTGCGACTTTGTAGTTGGTGTCTCAGTTCCCTCTTAGTCTACAGTTTGTAGTTGAGATGATTGTGTGGACTGGATCCCACAAGCCTTGGTGTGCAGAGTATTACTGCCAGAAGAGCTGAAGTGGGAGGCCAGGTACACAAAATTAAAAAAATTAAAAACTTTTAATGATGTGTATATGTGTGCATTTGAGTGTGACTTTGTACATGTTAGTTCAGGTGCTTGATGAGGCCAAAAGATCCTCTGGAGCTGGAGTTATGGACTGTTGTGAGAATGCCAATGTAGGTGCTGGGAACTGAGTCCTTGTCTTCTGCAAGAGCTGGACATGCTTTCAGCCAGTGAGATGTCTCTCCTGCCACATCCAAGATGACCTTTTTGACATATTGAAAGTTTAACTTCTCAGTTCTTTAATAGCAAAGATTATGAAACATGATGGGTTAAAAAATCTTACTCAGATCTTTTACCAAAATTTGTATATGATGGGTCAAGGGATGCTGCCTTTCCAGAGGCCAAGGATTCAATTCCCCTC
This sequence comes from Onychomys torridus, assembly GCF_903995425.1. Classification (NCBI taxonomy): domain Eukaryota; kingdom Metazoa; phylum Chordata; class Mammalia; order Rodentia; family Cricetidae; genus Onychomys; species Onychomys torridus. The sequence continues at coordinate 34,461,311 of NC_050446.1, forward strand.
ATCTACAGCATAGTTCACAACTCTAACTTCAGTTCCAGGGGATTCATTGCCTTTCTCTGGTATCTGTGGGTACTTCGTACACAGGCTACACAGACACATGCAGGCAAAACACCCATACACATCGAATTTTTAAAAGTTGCTCATGAATCTAGTTTGTCATTAGTGTGTGTGTGTGTGTGTGTGTGTGTGTGTGTGTGTGTGTGTGTGTGTAACTCATTGTGTACAAGGGAAATCCACCAACTTTAGACATTGCTAGGGGGATACTTATTAAAAGAAGGAATGGCGAGTGAGTGTCAGAAATAGCTGAAATGTGTGGTTGGGAGAGGTGGGGGTAAAAGAGAAAACTAAAATACACTTGGCACTTTCTCGGGCCCTCTCTTCACTCCCTATCTCTTTTCTCTCATCTCGACTTTTCTAGTCTCTCCTGTCTGTTCTATTCTCTCCTCCTTTGTGGTTGTATTGTGTTCCCCGAAATATTGTGCACCCTAATAAACTTATATGGGGTCAGAGGCAGAACAGCCACACTATTAAATATGAGGATAGGCAGTGGTAGCTCACGCCTTTAATCCTAGCATTCCAGAGGCAGAAATCCATCTGTACAAGGATACAGCCAAGTATGGTGACTCACGCCTTTAATCCCAGAAATCGAGCCTTTAATCCCAGGGAGTGATGGTAGAAAACAGAAAGGTATATAAGTCTTGAGGACCAGAAACTAGAAGCTTTTAGCTGGTTTAAACTTTCAGGCTTCTAGCAGCACAGTTCAGCTGAGACACATTCTGGATGAGGACTCAGAAGTTTCCAGCCTGAGGAAAGAGGATCAGCTGAGGAACTGGCGAGGTGAGGGAGCTGTGGCTTGTTCTGCTTCTCTGATCTTCCAGCATTCACCCCAATAACTGGCTCAGGTTTGATTTTATTAATAAGACCTTCTAACAATTCCTGCTACACTCCTTTCCTTTGTTCCTTCTCTTTTTGTCTTCCTTCCAAAGGTTCTTTTAAACCTGTTATCAGCTTGCATGGCTCCCGAATCAGAATTATAAAAAGAAAGCCATAGTATATCAGAGGCATGAGTGTGCATGCAGACACACCCACAGGGCAAAATTCTTACACTGGTTCTGTAGTTTTTAAATAGTTCTAACTCTGGAGGCTTAAACTTCCTTTGAATTTTTTTTTTTTTGTGTGTGTGATTATAATGGGGTTGCAAAGTGAACAAAATGGTATTTCCAATGATGAACTAAATATTCAAGACCTAGTGCACAAACATTCTCTATTTATTGTGTACTCTTAAGCAGTGGGGAAATATTTTTACTGTGGCAGCATGGTATAGAAAACAAAAAATATTCTTCATAATGTGTTCAAATGTAGATCTCTTGGCTTTCTGGTTTTTTTCTTTTTAATGAATCCAATTTCATTTCTTAAATGTGGGTATTATGGCATTTATTCTTTGAAGACCTCATAGCACCCAGGTCTCACCTCTAGACAATTTAATTAGTCTGAGTTGGACCCAAACACTAGGGTTTGTAAAACGCTCCCTGGTTTATTTTTATGTGCCTTGGAATTTGAGCATCAACCCTGAGGTCAATTATACCATGAGCTGAATTCAATATTGAACAATAGCATGTATGATTCAAGTCTTAAGGTGCATCTTTCCCTTATTCCTCTCTCCCTCCCCCAGTGTTCATTTGTAATCTATTTATTGTGATTCAAACTTTAAACTGGGGAAGATCATTAATCATAGATATAATTTAGTGACAGCAGGGTCATGTCCCACTAACTAAGTACACCTTGTTTGCCTCAAAATGCTAATCGCTTTTCTGCAACATTAATGAGGGACAATTGATATGGAACCTAACAATCATATATGGTCTGCTTAGTGTTTTATTGAAATAAAGCACTTTATTAGGTAATGAGAAATGCAGCAATAATTATGTAAAAGCATGAATCACCTAACACTGTTCTTATCAAACTTTGACACCAAGGGAGAAGATAGAAAATTCAATGATTTTCAGTCTTTTTCTGGAGAAAAGATGATAATCATGGAAGGCATTTCCTTTGCATCTTCTCAGAAACAAGGGATTTCATAATGAGAGAGAGAGAGAGAGACAGAGAGAGAGACAGAGAGAGAGAGACAGAGAGAGAGAGAGAGAGAGAGAGAGACAGAGACAGAGAGAGAGACAGAGAGAGAGACAGAGAGAGAGAGACAGAGAGACACAGAGACTAGTGCTTTAATCTCTTCTTTTTTCAGTTCTGCAGTGTCAGATCCCCATTTTTTTTATGCAACTGTACCAAAGTATTCATTTAAAATCGCATGCTCGAAAAGTCTTCAAATCTTCAAGGCAAGTGGCCAGCACATAGTAATTCTGTGTTCAAAGATGCTTTCTCTGACTTCCCCCTTAGAACAATGACACATTAAAAAAATGCTCATATCAGAATGCACTTATGTGCAATTATGAGGAATTTTTTTCAAACATGCTTTACTTTTGGAGACAGTACTATACTTTTAAATTTAGCCCCGCTTAGCCTAATTGTCTCTACTGGTACTTATTTCAACCTCTTGGAAATGGTGTTGAAGTTTTATATGCTCTACAAGAATTGTTTAATTATTGCAATGGTCAGAGCCTTGGTACACTTCAATTCCAAGAAATATGACTGCCTTTAAGAAGACAGCAACAAAATACATTGATTTAGTTCATCTTCAGAGATCAATTGATAAATAATAGATGATAAAAAAAACCATTTGAGAGTAGGGGAAAGGGTTAGGTCATAATTTATTGAGAAATTTCCTATTTTCAGACCACAGTGAACATAGTCTTACTTGTAGAAATAGCTTTGAGTAGGCATCTGTTCATTAGTTGATGACAGAGTGTGTGTGTGTAATTAGTTATTGAGTCGATTATGAAGTTTTCTTGAGCAAGGACTACATTTTTTTAATCCATTCATTCCCAGTGCCAAGTGCAGAGCCTGGTACATGTTTGTATGTATTCAATAGAAGCTTATTAAATTATTTACAATGAAGTGAAAAAACAGGCAATTGCAGTGAAATGTAATATTCATTCTTTAAGACACTTCTTGCCTGCCATGGGAAAACGTAATAGTCTAAATTAAAATGATCCAAAAGGAAAAGATGTATTTCTAATTTATTATCATGATATTTGGTACTTTAGGGAAGCTACGAAGATTAGTATATGTTTGCAGTGTGTTCAGTCATATAATAAATGGTTGTCTAAATATAAGAAATTTAGATGGATGATTAGACTGCATTTTGCTGAGTTGATTAAGCGCATAGGGGAATTTTAAGGAGAGGATGGAGTCAAACAAATGGGGAGGAAGAGATGCTCTCTCTGGAGTCCTCTAAATGATGGCTGTGTTTGAAAGGCCGGTTTCAAATAAGACAAGAGCATCCTTTGAGCTCCACAGGATGCCACTGTCAGCTGCTGTTGAAAACCGTTTAAAACTCATGGATCAATCTGGTGTTTGTAAGCTCTTGTTTGAAGGAAGCTATTTCTTTCTGAGCGCATTTCATCATCTTTACTAAAGACTAGAACTTGTGGGGGCAGCTTTCACTATCTTTTTTAGATCGGCTTTAAAATGGCCTGGGTGTCTTACAGGAAATGTTCACTCTGTGTTTTGACGTTAGTGACTTGGGCTTACATATGTGCACACAATGCACCAGAAAAAAAAAAAAAATCAAAAAACCAGCAACAACCCAAATGCTCCTGCAAGAGAGACCCTGTGTTAATGATGTTCAGAAGAGAGCTAGGACTGTGGTTTAAGCTAGACTTGTGGTATATAAGGATCTTTCATGCTTTATGAGCTGGCTTTTTGAGCCCATTACCTATGGTGGGATACCTTGTATAACCTTGATGCAGTGGGGAGGGGAAGGCTTGAGGGGGAGTGGGAGGAGGAAAGAGAGGGGGACCTGGGGTTGGTATGTAAAATGAATAAAAATTTTCTTAACAAAAAAGTATACACACACACAAAAGAATATTTCATGATTTAAATAGGCTATGGCTAAAAATCACCCATGTTTACACAGTATTCATAAAAATCTCATCAAGACACAGGGCAGCTTTCAACTCCATGATATAATAACTGCAAATATATGAGACCAAATTCAATGACATTTGAGGAAGCTAGAGATTTTGTCGTTTCTGTCCAACAACCCTGAAATCTTAGGAGTTCTTTATTGTAGTTTGAATTTCATGGTAGTATTTTACTTCACACATTCCTCATAAGAAAATGCATCATTTTTTTTCTAATGAACTTTAGGGTTTCTGAATCCATTAAAATGGAAAATTATTTGGAATGGGACATCATGTACAAAATTTCCATAGTAAGTTATTTTTCTTTCTCATTTATTGTTTTTTTTTTTTTTTCATTTACTTAAACAACATATACTTTCTCCAGTCTGTTGGTTGCCCCTGCCCTGGGTTTACTGAACTAAGTGATTCAAAGGCCAGCAGAATAAGAAACATTTTCTTGGTAGAATAAGGTGCCAGCTTTGTTCCCGATGAAATGCTAGGCCAATTTGTCTTTCACATTATTCTTAGTTTTCTATTGCTGCCACAGCAAAATAGCACAAGGTAGTGGCCTAACATAAACCATATTTGTTATCTTCTAGTTTTATAGTTTAGAAATCTAGACGAAGTAGAGTCCAGTTGGGTTTCTTTTCCATAATTTATAGGACAAAATCAAGATGGTGAGAGGGCCATTTCCTTGCTGAGGCCTGTGGGGGATGAGTCAGCTTCCCAACTGATTCTAGTGGTTGGCAAAATCCAGTACCATGTGGCGTAGAGATGGCATAAGGTTCCTGTTTCCTCACTTGTGGCAGGACTGGACTGCTCTCATCTTGGAGTTTATTTCCCTTCTCATCTTATGGTGCTGACATTTTCGTAGTCAGCAATGGCCACTCAAGTTTTCCCTTGGTTTCAAGTCTTCCTTATTTTCTTCTAGTTCTCACTCCGTTTTTATTTAGAACTTTCTAAACAAAGTGTCTGTTGATGTAGCCAAGGCTAGCTTCAAACTTGCCTCACTCCTGCCCCAGGCTCCCAGGTGCTGGGATTATAGGCATTGCTACCATAATCAGACTTGATCTCTTTGTCAAGGGCTCATATGATTATGTTGTTCATACCCAATAATTCTACACAATTTCTTAAAAATCAACTGATTAGTAACTTAAATTTCATATGCATAGTAGTATCTAGATTACTGATTAATAATCAGAAAATTTGAGTCCTGGGAGACAAATTTAGAATTTTGACTAACAATTATGTATACACCAAAATAAGAAAGCCATTTCCCATATGAAGGTTTTCACTGAAACTATACTAGCTGCTTATTCCATTGTGACATAGGACTGCAGAATTCCTCCTGCTTTGCTTAGAATCCTCATCAGTACCTCATCTCAGGAAGAAGTTGAGTCCTCACACTGTCTCCAGGGATTCTCATAGCCTGGTGCAGTTCAGCCTTTCCTGTGACCTGGACTCTTCCAGCAGTCTAGAAACCTTCAGGACTCCTCCCAGAACAGAGGAACACTCTCCATCTTAGATCTACATTTACAAAAACTGCTGTCTAGAAACCACTCCTCCCTTCCACGTCTGCATGGAACTGTCCAGCCTTCAGGAAGCCACAACTCAAATGCCACTTTTTCAGTGAGACCTTTATTGACCTTAAATTTTACTGCTGTTGGTCACTCCACACACTTCCTCTCCCTGTTCCTACCTCGTTCTGCATCCTACCCTACTCTACAGTTGTCAGCCCTGAATTTATTACTTCTGTAGTTGACAAAAGTAGGAATGTCTTGTTCACTGGTGTATCTGTAGCCTATTCCCCTTGAACAATGTCTGGTGTATGGTAAGCACCCAGGAAAAATACATCAAAAGAATGTTGAACGAATTAAAAAAAAAATCAGCCAAGTTTTTATTTCCTGAGTTACCAAGTTAATTCTCCCTCTGGTGAGAAACTGTATGTTATGAATTCATTAATTCACTCTCTACTGTCTTCACTCTATCCTCCTCCCCACTCTATCAACTTTAGCAGGAAAATAATGAAAGATTTTGAAAGAATGGTAAAATATGACTCATTTACTTGCTTTTATTTCTGGGTATTTTCTTCTTTATATAATGTTTCATTTCATTTTTATAAATATTTCTTAATTTCAAATTGTGGAAAACTTACATAGGGTTTCACCAGTGCTCCTAAAATGCTATTTTGTATCTATTTTTACACTAACCCAAATGTCACTTGTTTCTCTTTCTTTTACTGTGAATTGAATAGTATCAACACCATTCATTAAATGGGCATTACACACCTTAATAAAATGTATCTTGTCAGCATATTATACATCTGGTGTGGCCCATTTTGAAGAAAGAAATGTCACCGTCAATTGCTAGCTTTAAGAACCAGTGACATGTGGGAGGGGGAACTAGCCCTGTTCTGCTCCGGTCATAGGCTTTCCTCAATTGATGGCTTCTGGGGTGGATGCAGGGGGAGCAAGACTCATCCTCTCTTGAGGGGGCTGGTCACTAGCTATTTGACCATGCTCTGGTGAACATATGGACCATTCAAAATGGACTTAGCTTTTCTGGGGTGTGGGGTGGGCAGTGGGGGTAGGTTTATGAGGGAAGCGGGTTGGACATGGGAAGACTGATAAGTGAGTATGATCAGGGCACATGATGTGAGATTCCCAAATAACCAATAAAAAAAAGAAAAAAGAACTGGTGATTTAGCAGATGTATAACTGTTCTGTGCATTTAACACTACAACACTTTTTTGCCATGGTAACTAGGTGTACGTTCCCCTCTCTTGCCCCATCATAACTTATCTATCATCATGTTTAGCAGTGGGAAACACGGGATGTATACAGGTACCCTTAAGCTCCTAGCTTCATCTCTCTGGTAATCAATCTCGTTCTGACTTCCCTGTGGTGGTTTTATGTATTATAAAGATTCCAGGTACCAGTTCTGTGCATCTATCTCCCGAGTCTGTATGGCCAGGTCCACATTTTCATGCTCTGCAGATTCCTGGGTCAGTCCAGCACTCACCCTCCTCATGTCGGCAGCTCTTGTTCAAGCACTGCACTCTACTGCCCCACCTCAGTGGTCTGTTTACTGTGTTTTTTCCTCTTTCCCAGTGAACCTAGCAACCACAGATACAACTTTGATGGCTCTCTAGCTCCTCCTCTTCTTCCCTCCCAAGTGATCAGTTCTAAGCCCTTTGAGTTCTGCTTCTGGAGTTGACTCTAACCTCACCGCAGCTGCTTGTTTACTGATGCGTGTGACCCCTAGATTTCTCCACTGGTCTCATGATGCTTATCACCAGCTATTTGTTTCTATCCTTCTCTCTGCTTTTCCTATTTGTTCCAGAGAGTGTTCTTTTTCAAAGGGCAGGACATGTTACCAATACTTCACACCAGTGCCATCTCACTGAATTAAAAATCATGGTAAGCTTTAGCACCTTCACACAAGATCTTTCTAGCCTCTTCTTGTAGATGTAACTATCTTGTTAAATAAGAAACACAGAGCCAATGCAGAGATGAAAGCCCAAGAGTAAAAGCTAAGAGCTAAAAACCTTGCCCTTCACTGCCACTCCTGTCCTTCCCTCAGCAAGAGAGCTACTTCCTGTGTGTTTGTCTTTTTTTAATAGACTTTCTGTTCTGCCTTCTCATTGGTTGTAAACCCAACCACATGATTTCCTCGTCACTGCCGGTCTGTACAGACTTCCAGGTCTTCTATGGTTGGTATTGAGATTAAAGGCGTGTGTCTCCATGCTGGCTGTATCCTTGAATGCACAGAGATCTGCCTGTCATATGATCTGGATTAAAGGTGTATGACACCATCGCCCAGCTTCTGCTATGGCTTGCTATTAGCTCTGACCCCCAGGCAACTTTATTTATTAACATACAAATAAAATCATATTTCAGTACAAATAAAATATCACCATGTCTTCTTTTCCTTTTTTGAGATTCTGGCACTGGGTGTTGAACCTAGGTCCTCGAATATATGACTGAGCTACATCCCCACTCTGTAAGATCATTCTAATTGGAATCCAGATTTACTATCTAAGCTTACATTCTGCTTTCTCCCTAAAGCAAAGAACAACATCTCATTTCCCGAGCAGAAAGAGCCACTACGAACCTTTGTGTGTCTGCTTCGGCCTCTAGGCCTCCTGGATGTTCTTCATGTGCCCCGACTTCTCTGCTCGCCTTTTCACTTTAGAATGTCTCAGGTCCCGCAGAGATGAGATGCTAAAAAGGCTCTCAACTCCTCCAAATGAAAGCAAGTGGCTCCCTTTCCATGGTATTAAGTTACTTTATACATATCTGTCTTCAAACCCCAGGGTATTACCATAGAGCATACTGTATGTGCCCCCATCTCCTGAGTTTTTTGAGACAGCAGCCATATATTTTATAATCTTAGCATCCCATGAATGAAGCAACAGTCCTGGCATTTAGAGGATTCAGCAAATATTTGAAGAAAGAAAAGGAGTTGAAAGCAAATTTATAGAAACCGAACTAGAATCAACAGTGAAATATTGCAGATGACCAAGGAAGGGAGTAGATGGAGGATGTAAATGCTGGGTATTTCCTACGAAGATCCCATCTTCTCTTTCTTCCAGGACTGTTATCATGATCCCCATCTTGTTCCTCTCCAGGAAACGAAATGGTCATGTTTCCAAGTGATAAGAAGTATTCATCTGTTGTTGTCTTCATCAACATCATCAGGAGATATTTTAGAGAGAGCTTTCAATAGCAGGAATGATGGACAGCTTTTTACTCAAAAAAAGAAAAAAAAAAAAAAGAGGCCGCATATTACATTCTTTAGGAAACTGCATCAAAAACCTAAGGAGACAAATTAGTCCTCCCATTCTCTCACACATTTCAGGAAATGCCATTGATTCTAGAGGGACTGTCAAAGAATCAAGTTCAATCACCAAAGACTGCCAGAGCCAGGGCCTTTGGAATTTTGTACATGTGGCTGGAGAGAATGCTTACTGCTCTTGCACAGGACCCATGTTCAGTTTCTAGCAGCTACATGGCAGCTGATAACAGTCTAAACTCCAGCTTCTGGGGGTCTGATGCTCTCTTTTGACTTCTGCTGTTCCTGCACACACACACACACACACACACACACACACACACACACATAAAGTAAAACAGAAAAAGATTCAACATTCTTAGTATTGTGTCTTAAACTGTATGCTCAGGTTTACAGAGAAGACATTAAAAACGCATCTTTTCACTGTGGCTCTAATCTGGTCTAGGAACTGCTACTTCTGACTCTTCCCACATCATTCTAGTGCAAAGGGCCACACACAAGAGACACAGATCTAGCTCCAGTCTTCATTTTAGAGATGAAATGACTGAATTACCCAGATGTAGAAACTGAAGTCAGACCTCCATTTCAGGCTCAGTTTTGTAGCTTCCGTTTTCCCTACATCCTTGAGAGACTGCTTTCTGTGATCACCATGTGGGCCAGTTCACAAGCCTGTGCTTTCTGCACGTTCTCACTCCAGCCTAACTTTCTATTTCAACTTGATCTCCAACTCCCAAGTAAGACATCCTTTCCCTTCCCTTTAGACATAAGTGGGTTACTTCTTTGGAGAGAAGTCAAATATCCCCTAAATCTTAGTCTCTCTACCCTAAACTGTGTCAAGTAGCTGTTTGCTTCCTCCATCAATTTGTATGCACACAAGCTTTCTCCATCACAAAGTCTTCACTCCCTTTCATAATTACAGACAGCCCTCTCCACTTGCTTCCCTACCACACAGAGCAGATGTGCAGCACGGGGGCTTATTTGACAACGGAGAAGCTGCATCAGTGTTGGAAGGGTGGGCAAAGACAAAGCCTTCTGGCTCCTCTTGGGCTTTGTTAGTAGTGAAGGCTCAGTTGACAGTGTTTTCTGAGAACAGAGGGAGTCCTTATAGGGAGAAGGCCCCCATTCCCATCAGAACGTCACAAGTGGTGATTTGGGACAGCTTTCCTTGCTGGGGACAGTGAGGGCGGAAGGGCTTCTGACCCTGTCACTGCTGCTAATTTTAGGGAACATTGCTTCTGCCGTGTGTTTGTGACAGCAGAGCTCTCATCACTGTCTCCTGAGCGGAGCCCACTGAGCTCATTATATTATTATGGGCTTGCTGTCCCAGCGAACGTCCTTCACTTGCTGTCTCTTTATCATCTTTAAGATAAACAATGAGGAGCTGAGTTATTATCTGATCACTAATTAAAGTGAGGTACATCAAATGCACAGAAAAACATACAAGGGAACAAATAGTCCTGCTCTAGCCGGCTTCAGATTTTCCAGTGTACTCTAGTTTCATTTTAACAAGTAAATAGGTCTTTTAAGAATCTTTTCCAACCCCCTTTCTCTTTCACCTTAGAGGAATCTGCTTCACTCAATCATGCTATTTATCATTTGTACCCATGTTTTTACTAGGGAATTGTATCTTAAGCACTTTTTAAAAATACGTTTATAGTTTTTTTTTCCCATTCAGCGTTTTTTCCTGGGGTTTATTACTATTTATAATATAGTTCTTTACCCATGGACAACCCTTTGTTACATTCCACTGTACACATTTTATTATGTATTCTTAGTTAATTCCTTATTTTCAATATCACCAACTCTACATTGTCACAAGTCTTTTTGTGCTCATCTCATTTTGTATGTATTCAAGCATTTCTCTTGAATGTCTTCAAGGGTTGTAGTTGATGTGTTGAATGATACAGTGAAGCTCTAATAAACCACATCTCATAATGCTCACATCCAAATGACTACACATAATGTTTGGAAGTACTTATTGCTCCACAATGTTCTGCCATTGAAACCTTCAAATCTGTACAGTCTGGACAATGAAAACAAAGTTCATTTTGTTTTGAGTATTGCAGTTGAACTCAATATAGATTGGCATTTTAGGATTCTTTTCTTTGTATTTCTTGTTTCTCTTTCTCTTTTAAATTTTTTAATCTTTATTAATTTGCTATTGTTTCCTGACTATTTGGAATATGAACTTTCTGTCTGCTCCATGGAATGTCAGTGTCTTCTATGTGATGCTTTTGTTTGGTGTTTTAAAAACACTTCTTTGTTCTTCTTTTGATGGCATCTTTGCATGTTGTCCAGGCTGGCCTTGAGGTCCTGGATGCCTTCTGAATACCTTGGACTATAGGTACTGCCACTGTACCCAGCTCTGAATAAGTATAGACAAAAATCATCCAGAGAGTATAAAGGGATACTTGTGTTGTCTTTCTTTATAACTGTTGCTGCCTTTTAAGCCACAGCTGTCCTAATCAACAACTGCAACTCCAAGACCACCAGCAGTGGTTTAGCTGTAAAGGCTGCAGCCTGCTGTGGATATCACTCTGTATGTTGTGAATGTGTTGCTCTGATTGGTTAGTAAATCAAGTGTTAATTGGCAAGTAGCCAGGCAGGAAGTATAGGTGGGACAAAGAGAGAGGAGAATTCTGGGAAGTGGAAGGCTGATTCAGGAGACCCTGCCAGCTGACGCCACCATGAGAAGCAAAATGGATACCAGTAGGCCACAAGCCACATGCCAACTTATAGATTGATATCAATGAGTTAATTTAAGATATAAGAACTAGATAGCAAGAAGCCTGCCACAGCAATACAGTTAATAAATAATATAAGTCTCTGTGTGTTTACTTGGGTCTGAGCAGCTGTGGGCCGAGCAGGACTAGAGAAAACTCCATTTACAGCAGCCTGAGGGGATTCTGTTCCCTCAGGCACCAACTCTTTCAAAGCTACCAAGGGAACTTATTTAAATCTATGTCCCTCTAAAGAACTCATGATTAAAAGGTTGAGGTATAATTCTGTTCCTCAGAGAGGCCAAATAGCAAGTCATTCACTTCCTCTCCTTGCTCACATCTCCCTCAAATCCCTCATTCTTCTCCCAGCCCCCACTTGAAAGCCCCTTTCCACCTGGCTCCTCCCTACTACTTCCTGTCAGCTAGTTGCTGACTCAGCCTTCTGATCCTAGATGAATTTTATTTAATCAAACAAATGTAACACATCATTGCATCATTAAACAAATGTTCCAGAGCATAAACAAAAGTAGCACACCTTAAAGTAATATTCTACAATATACTTATCTGGCAGGAGAGATATTATGACCAAGAAGGTAGTTTTCCTAGGGCAAGGGTCATCTAGTGCACTTGGATATGCTGACTCTTGCAGCTTCACCAGACCTGGAAAACTTGACTTCATAATTTGTGGTGGACTGGGGTTGAGTTCATGTTCTCCTTTGATTAAAAACACAAAGAAGCTGGGCATGGTGGCACACAACTTCAGCCCCAGTATTCCTGAGGGAGGCAGACCGATCTCTGAGTTTCAGGCTAGCTATAGAGCAAGTTGCAGGATAGAAAGGGTTACCTAGAGGAGCCCTGTCTTGAACTACCTCCCAAAAAATCATGAAGGAAAAAGGGAAGTATAGTAGGCTTAGATATGTCATCTCCCTCAATGTAGTTTTCTTCATTATTGATATCTAATATTAATGTGGCATATTTGCTACATTTGTTCAATCTATATTGATACATTATTGTTACCTGAAGATCATTATTTACATTAGGATTTACCCTTTACAAGAATATGTCTAATTATCATGTTATTGAAAATTTTCTAATTTTCTAATTTCACTGCATTAGAATTACTATATGTCCTACTTATTTATGCCTTCTCTCTTCACCTCTGGCAATGCAAATCTCTGGCAATCACTGATTACTTGCTGTCTCTACAGTTTTACCTTTTCTGGAATGTCATACAGTGCAATCATATATGAAGTAGTCTTTCCAGAATAGCTTCTGTCACTTAGGAAAATACATTCAAAGGTCCTCTCTCTCTATTTTTTTTTTTTTTTTTTTTTTTTTTGTGGTCCAACAGCATGTCTCTTAACATTGATTAATAATATTCCACTTTATGGATGTACCACAATTTATTTAATCAATTTAGTCTTTGAAAGATACCTTGTTTATTTTAAACTTTTGACAAACGCAAGACATTGTATGGGTATAAACATCCAACTCATGGGAATCAATAGGATGAACATGTGTTCAACTTTTTAAGCAACTGTCACACTCTCCTCCAAAGTGCCTGTAAACCTTTGTAGTCCTCCAGAGGATGAAGTAGTCTTGTACCACATTCTTGCCAGTATTGACTTGGGTTATTATTATTATTATTATTATTATTATTATTATTTTTGGAGCTGAAGATCAAACCCAGGGCCTTGTGCTTGTTAGGCAAGCGCTTTACCACTGAGCTAAATCCCCAACCTGACTTGGGTTATTCTTATATGTGTCTTATTCCAATTTTGTTTTTTCTTTTCTGTAATTTACAATTGTTTTGACATTCAAGTCCTGATTAGGAAATGTCCTCATTCAAAAGATGGCTAAAACCTATAGACAACTAACAACTTTCTCCCAAGTGAGCTGAGTGAGCTGGGCACAACTAATCCCAAACTGACAAATTCCTAACACTTCTTTCTTTTTCCTTCCTTCCTTCCTTCCTTCCTTCCTTCCTTCCTTCCTTCCTCCCTCCCTCTCTCCCTCCCTCTCTCCCTCCCTCCCTCCTTCCCTCCCTCCCCCCTGCTCTCTCTGAAATGGGGTTTCTCTATGTAACCCTAGCTATCCTGGAACTTGCTCTATAAACAAGGCTGGACACCCACTCACAGAAAACAGCCTGCCTCTGCTTCCCGACCCCCCCCCCCCCCCCAGGTTTTGATCATTTCTTTTGCATCTGCATTGAATGTCAATATTCTTTTACCCCAAGCCACCCAGTGCCAGGTATGAGCTAATTCAGGATAGCTCCTCTAGAGCCTGCTATCGTTTCTATCCATAGGTCGATTCTAAACGTGTCTGCCTTGCAGTATCTGTTTCTTTGTGCTGAGGTCACAATCAGTGCTTTTGCACGTGCATTCCTTGTTCCCTCTGCTCCTGGCCGACCTGGAACCCCCGTGTGGCTAGGCATAGCGTGCCATGTGCCTACTGCTTCTAGGATCTGGGAGTATAAAAACAGCTTCTTTTGTAGTAGGCATTTCCATGCTTGCATGTCTTAACATATCTGATTAAAACAAGTCCTTGTACATTTAAAAATACACGTAGTAGCATCTTATTGTTGTTTTAATTTGCAGTTTTTTACTGATATGTACTGTTGAACATATTTTCATATGCTTATTTACCATCTGTATATCTTTGATGAGGTGTCTGTTCAAATCCTTTGCCCATTTTTTAATTGGATTGTTTGCTTATTGTTGAGTTTTAAGTGTTCTTTGGATATTTTGATTCTAAGTCCTTTATCAGATATGTGTTTTGCAAAAATTTTCTCCCAGTCTGTGCCTTGTCTTTTCATTCTTTAAACATGTCTTTGGCAAAGCTGAAGTTTTTAATTTTAGTGAAGTCCAACTAATCAATTTTCTCTCTCCTATGCATCATGCTTTTGGTGTTATTTCTGAAATGTCATTGTCAAACTCAAGGTCACTAGGTTTCCACATATTTTTGTCATCTAGAAGTTTTATAGCTTTGGATTTAGTTTTCCTTTGCTTTTGCAGTTAGGGTTATAAGCCCTTCTTTGTGAGAGTGCCAAAGGTACTGTCCACATTCATTTTCACTATCTAAGATATCTAATGTGATGTTGAATGGAAGTGACGACAGGAACTCCTGTACTTGGTCACAGAGGGAAGCGGGTAGTTTTCAGTTAAGTTGGATAGGAGCTATGGATATTTGAGAAATACTGTTTCTCATGTCAAGGATGTTTTCCTCTATTTCTAGTTTCTTGAGATATTTCACCATGAATCTATTAGATTTTGTCAAATATTTCTTCTCTACTTATTGATATGCTCACAGGATTCTTTTCAGTCTGCTGATGTAATAGATTGTATCAACTGATTTTTTTCATTTTTCTTTAGTAAGAAATTTTCTACTCACTCCACATACTATTCACAGATCCCCCTCCTCCCTTCTCCCAACCCCCAGCCCTCTTTCCCAAGCCACCCCACATCCCCACATCCCCCAAATCGAGGTCTCCCATGGGGAGTCAGCAGAGCTCAGCACACTGAGCCTAGGCAGGTCTAAGCCCCTTCCCACTGCACCAAGGCTGTGCAAGGCATCACACCTCAGGCACCGGAAGCCTGCCCATAGACCAGGGACAGATCCCGATCCCCCTGCTTGGGTGCCCCCCAAACAGTTTGGTATCAACTGATTTTGAATGTTCAGCAGTTATTTGTAAGTATTAGTATTATGATGTATACCTTTTATGCAGTGTTGTATTCAATATGGTAGGATTATTTTTTTTTTAAGATTTGGTAAGTATGTTTATGAGAGATATTGGTTTATAATTTTCTTTTTTATATTATTTTGTTTGACTTTAATATTAGCATGTTGTTGACCTCACAAAATGAGTTAGTTTTCCTGTTTTGTCCTCATGAGACAGGGTTTCATTCTGAAGCCCAGGCTTGCCTGGAATTAACTATTCATCTCCAAACTTGTCTTAAATTTGCTCAATCATCCTGCCTCAGCCTTTGAAGTATAGGATGAATTAAGAAATAGTCTTTTTTTGTTTTTATTTCCTGAAGAAATTGTGGGGAAGTAGTATCATTCTCATAAATATTTGATAGATTAGCCAGTGACATTACTTACTAAATAGGTAAAGGCATACTCTGGTGGTCTGTTTATCTGTGTGGAAAATGTTGGCCGAGAATATCTTTCAAGAAATGTATTCATTTTATCTTGTTACTAATTTTTGGGTCTACACTATTCTTAATATTTCTTTATTGTTCTTTTAATGTTCTGGAGATAAGTGGGTGCCCTTCTTTAATTAGTGATATTGGTAATTTTGGTTTTCTTGCTCTCAGAAAAATCTTAGGTTTATTATATTTTTAATTATAGCTTAATATCTTATGACCTAAAAGCTAAATTATAATAGAATCTGTATACCTTATTATTATTGGCTATTATATTTTTGGATTACTTATTATTACTTCATATATGCATGAATGTTATATATGTATACACTTACTATATACATATGCATATATATATACACACACACATATATAGACATATTTTTGTACTTGTAAGAAGAGTGCTTTCATTTCAGAAACTTTAAAAGTATGTGATAGTGATGTTGTCATGAACTTGGGAAGACCAGAAAGAGAATGTTTATGAATAGTTAAAACACCTCAGAAATACTGTCTGAAGAAGCCCAAAGGCAATGGAAGATTGTTGGTGAACACTTAATAGTATTTCAAGAGAATTTTTTCACATTAGGAAAAGAGATCTTGCTTTGTGGCAGAGGAGAGTTAACATACTGTCACCTGGACAAAAGAAACAAACTTGAACAGATAATTTAAATAGGGATCATCATGGACATAGTGACAAAGGTATTTCCTAGCTTTTTATTTATTTAATTTTAATTTAACTTGCTACCTCTAGTAAAATGGAGAGGGAGAGAGGAGAGAGGAGAGAGGGGAGAGAGGGGAGAGGGGAGAGGGGAGAGGGAGAGGGGAGAGGGGAGAGGGGAGAGGAGAGAGGGGAGAGGGGAGAGGGGAGAGGGGAGAGGGGAGAGGGGAGAGGGGAGAGGAGAGAGGAGAGAGGAGAGAGGAGAGAGGAGAGAGGGGAGAGGGGAGAGGAGAGAGAGGATAAACTGAAGAGAGAATGTATAGATACAGACAGAATTTGCTGAATTTTAAAACAAAAACACTTTCATCTTTACCCTTGGTTTTTCCAAATGACAAATCACACTACATTTAAATGTAAACAGGAAGATACGATATCTAGGTTTCTGTCTTGATAATATGGGCTAAAGATTAGGCCAAGGGCATGAGTTTAAAGCCCTTTGAAAAAACTACTAAGGTTTTAGGTTGCTAATGTAAGCAAACAAAAATCTCTCTAGCAACCTCATGGACATAGTGTGCAGATTCTTAGTATGTAATTTCTACTTATAGTAAATGTGCTATCTCACAGCAACCATGAGGCTGGCCCAATTCAGGGAGGAGTTTGTCTCCATGAGGTTTGTAAGTACAATTTTAATACAAAAGAATGAATCTAGAAAGACCCAAGAGTCAAAAATAGTTTAAGAAATCTTTTGGTTTTTGGTAGAAATACCCACTACTTGAACTAAAAGGGTCAGAGATTGTCGCAAACAAAAAGCAGGATTTTGGATTCCTGCACTACTGTGAGCAAGAGGAGAGTGAACCCAAAGGTCAGAGACAGAATCAAGAGCTAGAGGAATCCTGCCCCATTTAAAGTCAAGCAGGAACTGAGGGTGAGGAAACCACTGCCTGGCTGGATTTCAGAACTGCTTTTGATAGAGACATTGTGCTACTCCTGATAGTTGCTTTTTTGAACACAGGAGTTTATGAAAGTGATGCTATCCATGGTCTCCCACTGGTGTTCAGATGTCTGGAGGATAGATAACTTTTCTGTTTAAGTTTTGGGTCTTCAGAAAGAGGAACTATGTCAGAAGAGATGCACTGAATGACCATAATCAAGAGGGTGCCCCCTCTTTTAGAATCTGTTTAGAGTCTGAGATTTTACACCAAAGGGGCCTGATTGTTATAAAAGATGAGAATTTGGGGCAGTGTTGAAGAGTGAGTGTGTTTTGCATGTAGGAGCAATAGAAATGCTTTTGGGAAGCCTTTGATAGGTTCCCAATTTCATTGTCACACTTTGCGTTAAGGGGCAGAGTCCAGTTCCTCTTCTGAAGAATTAGTAATGTGTATTTGATAGAGTATAGCAGAAGTAATGACATTTGACTTCCAAAGCACAGTAAGGAAGGAGGTTTTACTTGCTTTTCTCTTGGAGTGCATAGTGCTTTGTCCTGTATCTATGCTTTAAGAAAGCACAGACCAGATGTAGACTTCCAAGGACTGAACCCTCTGAGGTCCTACACCACAGCCAGTAGAGACCACCAGACACAAGTGACTGACCAAACATTGTAAGAAATACTGCAGAGCACAATGTCATGTGTGGTAGATGGCGTTAGGCCCAGAAGAACTGTGAACAGTCAGAAACCAGTTTCTTACTTGGTAATGGTTATTTCAGGAAAGGCAAATAACTTCATTTTGGGAGTGGCTTTGTGTGATTTGAATGATGAAATAACATTGCCTGGCTGAGTATACATCCAGTTAAGAGGCCTAAGAAAGGGGAAGAGTAGGTGTCCTGACGCAGTGTGTTTATTCAAGCTGCACTGACTTCTGTCCCTCAAACAGCTCCTTGTCCTTATCGTTGACTTCCTGTCACTAGTTCACCAAAGAAGAATAAAAATGTGAACTCAATTTTAAGCTGATACTGTCTGGATTTCACCATGGCAGTGTTGTAGCCCCACACAGGACTGTAAGGACAGTAGGGTGTGGACTTTAACTATAGTGTTGATACCACAACAAGGGACAGCAGCTGTGCTCCTAGATGTCCTCTTATCCCGGAGCAGGATATAGAATGGAAGAAAGGGGTGCCCTGCACTGCCCGGAGGATCCGGGGATTGCATGAACCAGACTGCTGCTCAGGAGGCTTCAGCTGAGCAAGTGAAAGGAGCGTGGGTTCAGCTCTTTCACAAAAGGTCTCAATGACCAGATAGGGATGGCCTTTCCTTTTAAGATAGCTGTTCAGCCTCCTTCTCACCAGCTGCTTGGGGTGGCTTGAACAGGGATGATATGGAAGCAAAGATGTAGGGGTAGAGATCTGAAGGCTGTATTAGAGCATGTTAGACAACAATCACAAACAAGCCCTGGATTTACAATGGCTGAAATATAACAAACTTGCCCTTATGGTGCTCAACACTATCTAAGATTCATTTGTTTGTTAGGTAGGTGGCTCAGGCCCATAAATGACTTCCATGTTTACTGGAATTTCTGTTAACATTTCTTAGTGAATATGTAGGAGAATATGGTCAGGGCAGTCTATTTAAACACCAACAGAACTCAATAGTTGCCAAGCAAATACAATTAAAACCCGCCTACAGTCCTGCAAAATTGTTATTCAGTACGAGTGACACCTTGGAAATGATTTCTGACATGTTTTGAGGCTTTTCATCATTTTAAGTATCCCATCTATGACTGTAGTATTTCACAAGATTCTGAGGACACAGAGAAGCTGATGATCACTGCTAGAAGAGTCTTTATAATTCTGTTTTATCTGCTGAAATGGCCACTCTTCTAGTATGACTTATTTTTCTTTGATGCCCAGGCCCTAAGGTGATAAATACTTGCAAGAATGAAAAACACAGAGGTAAGTACAATGGCCCAATATGTAACAGCTGCACGGGGAGGCTGAAACCATAGTGTTGTTAGTTTGAGGTAAGCCTTCGTTACATAGTGACATTGTGTCTCTAAAACCAAACCAAAATCTCTAGCTGCAGAGATTTCTCAGTAGTAAGAGTGCCTGCTGTACAAGCATGATGACCTGAATTCAGTCCTTACATCCATACAGAAAGCAAAGGCACCTGCAACAGCCTAGTCCCTAGGAGGGTGGAGACAGGGTTGAGAGAGATAGATCAAGGTGTCAGGTGTCCACCCCTGGTGTCTGCACATGTGTGCATTGCTGCACAAGTACACACACACACACACACACACACACACACACTCACACTTACTCAACAGACACACAAGAAAAAACAAAAAGAGAAAGCATGAAGGCATAAAGACGTCAGGTAATTCCATCTTAGAAAATTATTCATATTCCTGCTAGAGAATGTAAGTGGTTGCCATGAGACATCGCTATACCGAGAAATTTGGAACTAATACTGCAAATGGAATCCTGAAGTTTTGATTTCCATTCTATCAGTGTAAGCCACAATAGCACATGCATTGTCCTCCATAGAGTTAAACCTGGTCAGCACACAGGAATCTTCCCTTCCCCATGAATATTTAGTTCATGGTAGGAGAAGGTGGTTCCTGTCTCTAGATGGGGTACTTGAAGAGTAACTTGAAAAACAAAGAAAATGAACAAATCTATTTGGTGAATCATCTTTTTGTAAGGTGAGGGAGAAAAGTGCTTTAAGCCATACTGTATAGAAATTGCTAAAGGGGAGAGGGGAAAAAAGCTTCCTCTATGCATTAGGCAAATTCAATTTGCACATAAATTAGAAACTAGTAGCAGCAACTTGAAGAGTGGGTAAGGAAAGCGACTGTATCAGCAGGTTTACAACTTAGTCAGTTGGGTATCTTGACTGAGTTATAAATAATGAAACCTCAATTTGTTCTTTAAATATATTTTATGAATAGTTTAGAATGTTCAGCACTCACGTCATGAATTTCGAAATGAAGTCTAATTAGCTAAAGGGGAATGCACTAGAATAAAAGCATTCTGACTTCATAAACATTTCTTTTATGGTTGATTAAAGTGGGTCGCACTCACACTGAGAAAAATATTACTAATTTGTAAGTTTCAGGTTAAAGTTTCATCATGAACTGCATGTGGCATTGGAAGAAAAGCTTTCTTTATGATTTCTGTATGACATGATGGATATTTTTCTAGTCTTTGTTTATTTGTCAGAAGTATAGACAAATAACTCATAAACAGATTTCAAAAACAAATCCTAGCCCTTTCTTTAATAATATTCATGAAAGAAATCCTGCATAAGTGATATTTAAAAAACATCAGTGTTTACGAATGTAATAGATCTTTTTCTTTGTGATATGCTAAATCATACCCACATATCCCCAGTCAAACTTGCAATGTTTACAATTCTAAGGACAGTGGCATGGAACTTGAATCACAGAGAGTGTCAAGGCTTGCGATGGTTCTAAAGAAGCTGTAAGTAGCACGATTTATACTTGATTTCCTAGCAGTGCTTCTTCAATTGAAAAAGTATGGCTTCCTATGCTGAAGAAAATGCTGGAAGAAAATTGCCATAGAGATATGGTATAGAAAATTCAGATTGAGAACATGTTAGTTAATCACCGTAAATCTGTCACCTTCTCTGGGATATAGTGCTTGTCTACATTTTCCAATCTGTCTTGTAGTTGGGTGTGGACATGTGACTTCATTTTAGCCAATGGCATGTGAATGATAGCTCCTTCCTAGAAGTGCCGGTCTCCACAAACCCTACAAAGGTTCCTCCTTGTTCTTCAAATCCTCTGCTTACTGGATCCAGATGATAATTAGACTCCTGGACATTGGAGAGGCACAAGAGAGAAGATTATTTCACCTCTAAAAGATGGAGACTCAGTCAGCTGCCACAGGAAGAGCAAGTCCCTGTAAATAAAAACTAGCTCTGTCTTGGCCTCTGAGAAACCGCTTTTTTAGGGGATTAATCTCTTTCTGTCAACAGGTAGACACACACACACACACACACACACACACACACACACACACACGAGGTTGATGTTTTACATGCTTACTTATAATACTAATTCTGTAGGTTTCATTGGTTCCTTTCTTACAGCTTTAAAAACAGGAATTTTAGCCATTGTCAGTTGAGTGAAGTTCCTCAGTGTGACTTAGAGATGACATCTGTACTTCTCAGGTACCAGTTTCCTAAAACTTCTGGCTTTTGAAAACTCAGATTCTCGTATGGTAATGGAAACATACCTATTTTAAACAGTTTCCCTTGCATGGAGAACTCTTGCCTTTCTTCATTTGTATGCGGAGTTTTTGTTTGCCCGTGTTTCTCCTTGCTGTCGCTGTTATGCTAATGATATGCTGTCCTTGTCTGGATTGCTTTCAGCTGCACACACCAGTGACTTCACTTTTGTGCAGAGAAGCAAAAACCTGAGACTTTAGCAATGATTACAATCTTCTGCTCAGTGAAGAAAGGCACAGATTTAGATACATATACACCAAAAATAAATAAATAAATAAGAATGGTGATAATCTTATTAGCCTTGATTTTCCCCATCTCTTTTGAATCTTAGTGTTGCACAATGTAAATTCTGGCAGGTGGTGGCCAAATTTTCATTTGTTGCTGATTTACTACTAACTTCCAGAAAATAAAAGGGGGGAACTGCTGACATGGAAGCAGACCAGAAATTTCAAAATATTAGTGTGCTATTTGCCAAAATGGAAATTGTTTTTTTCAAATGGTTATTAAACAATTAAAATGCATGATCATATGATAGGAACTGTATATATATATAATTTATTGCTTAATGTTTTATATTTTTAAACAGCTCTCAAAGAAAATTTCCTATCTTGGAAGCGTGTTATAGATCTCCGTGAATTTCAATATTTAACCCTGAAGCAGCAGAGGAAAATATTTTTATATAAATCATGGAGATGCTGACTTCTAACACTAGTGTGTAAGTAAATAGAGGGTATGAAAGTGGGTATAGGCTGTGAAACTAGATAAGAAGCCAAGAGAGAGAGCAAGAGGTATTGAGGAAGCGGGGTGGGGTAGGCACCACAAAGGGGCACATGTGACATGTGAGCTGGAACGTATGGGGTGGGGAGCAGGGGACGGGAGAGAAAGAGAAACAAAACAAAACACCCCTCCTTTTTTTGTTGAAAAGTACCACAATGAAACCAAATATTTGTGTGCTCATTCAAAAATAAAAACAAATAAAAGAAAGAAAAGGAACCTTCAAAGAGGGCCCGTCATGTGCCCCCAATACACTGCACTGACACAGGTTTGAAGCAGACATACTCACCCAGTCAGTGACCACATATTCTCCCCCTGACAAGTCCCAAGTGAGAGCTGATGGGTCAGCTGTTGCTGCAAGACCCTTTGAGTGGAAGGCAGGAGAGAAGTCAGCTGGAAGTCAGGGCTGGCTGTGAAGGTGTGCAGGAAGAAGTTTGTTTCTTCAGGTGATAAATTTGCAGCTTTTACCTAAATGGTCTCAGAACATCGTATTTCCCTTTTGGCTTTTCTATTGTCCCTGCATTACAGTGGACTACAATCCCCCACACCCCACCTTTTTATTTTGGACTAATGAAAGTCCACTTGCTTTTGCTATGAAAGAAAGCCATTCTGCATTTAGTTTTAAATGGTAAATTATTTTCTGGTCAAAGAAGGAAGCTAACCCTCAGATAATTAAGACATTGTAAGGATTGAAAAGCGCATATTTTAGCTTCTTAGTATCAGATATTTTAGTATTTAAACTTCTGGCTATTTAATAGGAAACATGTTTATTGTTTCCTCCCTCAGCTAATTAGAATTCAGAAAAACCAAGATGAGATTGGATAACAATTGTCTCAAAAGGATTATTAGGCATTTTCTAAAAGGTGATTTGGAATCCTTAACCTGTCAAAGTAGCTCTTAGATTTCACAAGGCAGCTTCATATGAGTTATTTACCTCAAATTAGAGATTTCTTAAAATTCTTTGTAAGATTGGACAGGTGCAGGTTGAGACAAGTGGCATTTAGCAATTTGATGCTGGAGCACATTTTCAAGGCTAAAAATGATGGCAATGTGTGTATACAATGCTTCCGAGTAGTGCTGTCCAGCTGAGCTTTCTGCATTGAGGGGAACTTCTTTACCTGGTCCAATATAGTAGCTTCTAGCCATAGATTGGCTTGAAATGTACACAGTGGGACTTTATTGAATGTGCAGCTGGTGGTGCATTTTGGATAGTGCAGTACTAGAGTGATTGCTAATGTTTCGTTGTCACTGTCTTTTGGTAATTTAAACCCATGGAGGAGTGACTTACAGTGGTCTAGCCTCTGGGAGGTTACACAGGAACCATGTTTTCTTGTAGCTGGCAGCACTTGCTTTTCATAATTCCCCTTGGATGGAGTTTTCTTAATAGCTCTAAAGTAGAAAAAATGTTCTGTGTTTAAATATGGCCATTTAAGAAAATTGTTGGTACCATTTTCTTTCTGGTTTAAATACTCAAACCTATCATTCATTTCTTTTCAGGGAGAAATTTGTTTTCATATTTCTATCCAATGATGGGGAGTCATGCCTCTGGAGTCTGAAAAGTTTCACATGAGAGCATGTTGACATATTTATTGGCTACCATTGGGTATAATAAAGTGGACAAAATGAACAAAGACTAAGAAAGTTCAGGCAGCATGTAGTCCTATTATTTTGTGATATAAAAGAATTTGATCTTATTGCAGATCAAAAAGCATTTTGCAAATTCCCCAAACAAACATAAATAAGAGAAGACACATAAAACTACATAATACCATGAAATACTATTCAGCAGCTGTGGGATGTGCAACGGTCCAGCTTTAAGTCGTTATGTTGAACAGACCTGGTGCATGAAAAAGTAAAAAGTTACAAGAATCACTCATCTGCCCTCAAGTGAAATTCTCTCCTGCCCACAATTACAGTCAGTCTGATCAAGAAGCTGCCATAAGTACAAGCCCAAGATGTACCTCAGATAGCAAAAGCTATATGTGAGAAATGTGTCAGTCTGAGAGCCCCAGGGAAATCCTTACCTCAAAGAGGATTCTTGGCTTGAATCACTATTGACAATGTGAGGTCAACAAATCGTGACAACCCAAGTCCTTTGGAATGGAGTAATGCAGTTACAGGTACAGGTCTATATCCAGTGAAGAACCAAAAATAATAACACACATGCATGCATATGAGCACACATGTGCTCTAAGAACCTGGAAATGGAAGACAAGCTGTGCTCAGAAATGTATTTTTAGAATTCTCTCTGTCTCTCTCTGTCTCTCTCTCTCTGTCTCTCTCTCTGTCTCTCTCTCTGTCTCTCTCTTTCTCTCAATTGATTAAATTTGTTTCATGGCAATTTCATACATGTACACAGTGCCTTAGGTGTCTCTCAAGTGATCATCTAATGTTGTAATGAAAGGACTGACCACCCTCCCAAGTCTCAGGGAACACTATGGAAGAGGAGATAAAAGAACATAGGCACCAAGGATGGGGAGGAGTGATGTGAAATGCTCTCTTCTGGACGTGATATGGCTATTGTACTCATGAACTCACAGTGGATACCTGCAAAGACCCAAATGAGATCAAGCAAGTCAAAATTACAGCTTGAATGGGAAAGAATACATTACCTCTAATTGAGGAGCTTCTGAAATTGATAGCTGCTGGGGGAGGGAGAATCATTTTCCTTTAGGGCTGTGACAATTGATGGTCGCCCATGATCCAGTACATGACACTGCACCTGTGTACATATGGGTAACACTGATGGGATTGAGTGGGCACATGAACAAAAAACAACAAGAAAAAATGTAGGAAAAGCATAAATTTGGAATGAAGGTATGTTGAATGGGTCTAGGGGGATTTAGAGGGGAAAAAAGGGGGGATATATTTCATTGCATATGTGTATGAAAGTATTAAATGAGTAAAGAAATAAATACAACTTTTTTGGGTATTTTTAAACAAAAGATTATTAGTTGACTCCCCAGCAAGAGTATTCTCCAACATCCTTTTTGAAGATATTCAGGAATAAGCGACATCTGTAAGAAGATACTATGTGACACATCAAATGGAACTCTTCAGTGACACAGTTTGCAAGGTGTCTGCTTGAAATCCCTAGATATTACTTTCCATCTCTTTCATTGACAGTCTGATATGATATACACCAATGCCACAGTTAAACCAGGGTATGTGACCAGGGGTAAATAGCATTTTAAGATATGTATAATATATTATTCCTGTGTGTGTGCAGATGCATGGAAAGGCCAGAGGTCGGCCTCAGGTCTCTTCCATAAGCAATCTCCGTCTAAATTTTTTGAGACAGGGCCTCTCATTAAACTTAGATCAGTGGTTCTCAACCTATGCGTTGTGACCCCTTTATGGGTCAAATGGCCCTTTTACAGGGTTCACTTAAGACTGTCAAGAAACACAGATATCTATATTATGATTCATAACAGTAGCAAATTTACAGTTAGGAAGTAGCAATGACAATAATTTTATGGTTAGGGGTCACCACAACATGAGGAACTGTATTAAAGGGTCACAGCATTTGGAAGGTTGAGAACTACTGGCCAAGAGCATGTTGTTTGGCTAGACTGCTTGGTCAGCAAGCCAAAAAGACTAACAAAGCTCTGCCTGCTCATGACTAGTTCTGCAGGTTACATACCACTTTCTATACGGGAGGGAAAATCCAAATGCCAGTCCTCGTGCTGGTGCGACCTTTTCTTGGAATTTTCATTTTATAGTTTTCCTTTCAAAAAACTTGTTAGTGACCACCACGTTCTGGTTTTCCTGAGGTTTTGTCAACAGGAACAGTGTAGGAAAATGCTCAGGACAGTTAGATCGTGAAGGTTCTTATTTGAGCTATAAAGTGCAGGGGGCAGGACCGGAACACCCTCTTCTGGCTTATTGCTATTGTTTGTTTTATTGTGATAAAAGGTGTACAACATGAAACTTGCCATTTGATGTTCTTTTTTAAATGTCATTTAAGCTCCTTAGGTTAAGTAAATTCACACTGCTGTGGAGTAGGTCCCTAGGACATTTTCATCCTGCAAAATTGAAACACTAGGCCCATTCAGTACTAACCTCCTGCTTTCCCCCTTAAGTTTTGGCAACCGACTTTCTACTTCTTATTTCTTTGATTTGACTGCTGTAGATGTGAGCAGTATTTGTTCCTCTGTGACTGACTTATCTCACTTAGCATATATCCTCAGTCTTCATTCATGTTTGCAGCCTGTGAGTTCTATGGTACAAATAATGCAAGGGGCGGGGGAGGACAATGCATGATCAGGAAGCAACTGGTTTGGGTGGATACATGTTTCTTGAGGAAGAACATTCTGGAAAAGAAAAGAAGATAAGAGAAACTTCCACGTCATGCCTGGGAACAGGACTCACCTGCACCAGAGCATAGATCTGTAGGCATCCGTGTCCCTTGTCATGTTCAACACAAATAAGTTCAGGAAGAGGGGTCATTTTCTTCTGGGCTTTGTCAACCATGTGAATAGCTAGAATTTTGTCTGAAGAAGCGGGCAGTGGAGGGTTTGAAGCCTTTCTGTGGAGATAAGACATAATACAGGCTGAAGATATAATTTGGACTTTGAGCAGAAAAATGAACAAAGGGTTGAAAAGTACAGGTTTAAAAAAGTAAGAGCAGGTGTTTTGGCTGGAACAGCAACGGGCAACAGCTGATGTTGGCGTGGATGAGGCCAGCCTTCAACTTTGGGTCTATAGATCTTAGGAGGTGGCAGGCTGTCCAAACACTGTACAGAAAAATCAATGAAGGGAGAAGGCAGGAGCAGGTGTGATTTATTGGGCATACCAGGCCTTTACTAAATGACTTCATGACTCCCTGGGTTAGGCTTTGGATATTCTATCCTGAAGGTAATTTAGAAATGGTTATCACATTCATTTTTAGAGGGAGATAAGAGAAGGGAAGTCCATTTTTAAAAAGATAGCATGATTTCTGTTTTGTCTGTAGGGAAGTTATATTTTCCATCTTTTAAAAAAAACCTGAAAAAAAACTTCAAAATAAATTGATTTAATTGAAGCTATTGTTACACACTGCAAATATGTTTGGTTCATGCCACAGTTCTCAGAAATTTATAAATGGGTTCAGACTGTTGTTCAGGCACCAGGAAATAAACCTCCAAGCTATTTACTACCTCCATGATATATAAAGTTTGCAGTTTTGATTTTGTGTGATTATGTTCAGCAATGGTGACCTTTACAGGCAACAATATTGAAGTGTAATGAGGAGATGTTTGATCACTGGTACACAATGAAGAGTTGGGGCTACTTCCTCATTTCTTCCCGGAATTCGTGAAATTCAACTGACAGGCTTTAACCTTTAGACTGCTGAAGTTATAAAATGTATAGGGATTTAGGCTGTTTATACAACACCTTAGATATATGAAATTTTTAGACACCGTAGCTTCCTTTATCATCTGGTAAAATGATTTTGTATATTTAATAATATCAGTCATTGGTAACCATGACAGGCTGCACTCGGGTGGATCACAGAGTATATGAGGTCTAGTTTGATGAAACTAGGAGTGAGGCCATGGAGTCAAACAAACAGAAAGCAAGCATTCTCCCCAGACCAGGCATTTTCAAAAGAGATGGGAGGCCTTTCTGTTTGGTTTCATTCCTACTTGTGGTAGCTTAGGAGCTAGGAAAAGATAACTCGTACTTCTGTGTGCTAGAAATTTTATTCAAACTCAATAATGTTTTAAATAAAGGAAAGCTAAAGATGAGATGTCAGTGAATGAGAAGCTGTGACTAGCAGGGTTAATGTCCAAGGTGTACTTTTTGATGAGAGGTCTGATGAGGAAGCATGGCAAGCAATGGAGACTGGAGCTCCAGACCTGTGGCCCCACCAGGACACTATGAGAAATACCCCGAATCAACTGGTCCCAATTCTTGTTTAGGAGTCAGTATACTAAAACCACCCCTCTTGGCTAAAACTATGAAGACTAATGGGCAATGAAATCAACCTCTCTCATGTGATTACAGAAACTTGGTTTTCTGGTTAGGAATTTGAAGGGCACAGACCTGGTTGAACACTTTCTAAATAAACCATGATAAGAAGCATATGTGTTAGCAGCTGGATTCTACTCTGTAGGAGAAAAAGAACTTATCAGTGAGGTATTAGTTTAATAACACACATAAAAGGGAAAATAAATGACTAAGCAATAAATGCAGAATCTTTTTCTTGACTTTCTTTGACACTATGGAAACACACACACACACACACACACACACACACACACACACACACAATGCTTAGTTATATTGAAGGATAGCAGATCTGAGTCCACTGGCATGGTCCTTGGCCTTTGTACCTATTTCTTTAGAAATCAAATTCAGGTACAAGTTTTCTCTGTAATCTGAGTATTTTGCAGTGCCTAGAAGCAAGGTGCTATAGACATGTTTACCAGATGGGTAAAGAGATAATCAAGTTTATGATTACCAAAGAACAGCCAAAGAACTGAGCAAATGACATGATGAGAAACTGGCATTTTGTTTGCATGTGAATAAATCTCACTTCAGTCCCTTTGTAGTCTGAGAAGTCTACACAGAGATATTTCCGCTATGAACCATTCCCTATTGTTGGATTTCTTTTAAACTGGAGTTGCTATTAAATTTCTAACACTTGCCGGGCGGCGGCGGCGCACGCCTTTAATCCCAGCACTTGGGAGGCAGAGCCAGGTGGATCTCTGTGAGTTCGAGGCCAGCCTGAACTACCAAGTGAGTTCCAGGAAAGGCGCAAAGCTACACAGAGAAACCCTGTCTCAAAAAACCAAACCAACCAACCAACCAAACAAACAAACAAATAACCAAACAACAACAACAACAACAAAAACTTTCTAACACTACTCAATATTAACAATTTTGAAAAATTTGAGGATATAATAGCAGTAAGGCTTGATCTTGGTTTGAGGGAGCATATAGAATTTGAAATATGATATGTAATTATGACTACAAAATTCCTAGGGTGGGCTGACAAGACAGTTCATTAGTTGTGGAGAACCATGGAGTTGGCTTGGCCTTGAGAGGAATGAATCATAGGTTTTTTAGCTTAGAGTCCAAGATTCCAGGGGCACAAGGTGCCTTCCAGTTCCTGAGGGACTGATGCACTTCCTCAGGCAGTAAAGCCTTCAGGGCACTTTGTGTCTCTCTGCATGTTCTCTTAGCAGTCAAGGAAGCATGGGATCTTGACAGGACAATTGTTCTTAGACATTAATCTTGTGTGCCCTGTATGGCTTGCAAACTTCCTTGCATCCTGGCAACTACAACAGTGTTGATCCTGGAAATTGCCATTATATTCTGTTTCTGATAAAGGTATAAAAAGTCTGATTGCTCTCAATAAATCTGTCACAGCCTCAGTTTTGCCGTGGCCCCTCCAATCCAAGCCTGGCTTCATACAATATCAGGTGACCTCGGCCTGGTAAGAAAGTGCTTACAATGAGTGCCCAGGCCTCTTCCTACAAGAACAACCTCTCACAATATTTTATCTGGCTTCTACATCCCTCCCTCTCTTTCTCTCTTCCTCTTCCTGCCTCTCTTTCTTTCTTTCTCCCTTCCTCCTCCCCCCTCTCCCCACCCTGCACTCCCAGGGTCTCTGCCAGATTCTTGAAGGTATCCTTGTGATTGAAGAGTTCTGAGTCTTCATTGGCATCATAACAAAGTCTCCTCTAGAGGAGAGGCAGGTAGAAGAGGCCATGGGTTTTTAAACAAGTGTTTCATTATGAACATTCCAGAAAACTAGAAACATAGTTAAACAAAAGCAACCAAATTAAAAAACTTTTTTTTTAAACTTGAAGATTAGAGGAGAAAATTCAGCAAAAATATGTTTCCCCTCCCCCAAAGACAAAAAAGTCATGCAAATTGCAGCTTCTAGTCCACAGTAATTCCAGAAAGAGATGGAGAAATGTAAAAGCTACCTGGACCATTGCTGGGCATGAGAACAGAACAGAGCCTTGGCCTTGTGTGTGGTATACTAGTGTCCCAAGACCTGACACAAGACAAGGCACTGAGCATGTGAGGGACAGAAAGAGACTCTTTCACATGTCTATCTAAATGGGATGCAATCTAGAAACAAGTCTTGTCATTACTATGGGGCTTATTTACTTGTCTGCATTTTAAAATTTTTCTGTGGGCAGTAATTGTACATATTTATGGGATTTTGAGCAGCACAAATATACAGTGCATAATGAGCAGATCAGGTGCTTGGCTGATCCATCACCTCATACACTACCAATTCGCTCTGTAGGGAGCATTCAAAATCCTCTGTACTAATTCTCTTCAAATGTAAAATTAATTGACAGATAAGCTGGTGATAGCCTCATTTTTTGTCTATTAAGTGAGAAGGTCATGCTAAAGATGCTGAAGGTCTTTCTAGGTTTGAAATCCAATGTTTCTCACTGAAGTAGATCTCAGAGCAGACTTTCTCCTGTATATTTTCTGTCCTCTGATATCTTCCATTGTATCAGGGAAAATTTGAAGGCATGGGTAACAGCTGCCCTAAGAACAGCTTCTAAATTTAGTGTGGAGACAGTTGTCGAGGATGGAAGGAAGCTGAGAAGCAGACCTATTTCCTGAGTCCTTCTGAACGTCAGTGCCTCAGCCACGCCAACATCCATCTTCCTTTGGAAACAGTTTCTATGTTTTCTTTCAAATAAAATGCATTCTCGGCTGTGTTAAAACAGTTCCTCTGCTTTCTTAAGGATTTAACTATTCCCTTTGGCCTTTTAAATAAGGAACCCCTCTGAACTCCATGCTTAGGCTCATTTTTCCTCTCTGCTCACTTGAGCAGCTGATTGAGGACCTTCGTATTCGGTCAGAGCATAATATGAGTTTTTAACTATTGGTCTGCAAACAGCTTCTGACAGTAGGTGACCTTCCCATCCCCAAGACCTTAAAGCGAGCAGTGTCATCAACTTCCACACCATCAGATCTATGTACACCCAGACGGGTAAATTCTGCTCACTGGGATTCTGAAATGGCCTTGCCATGTCTTTCTACTAGAACCCCTCAAAGACACCTTTAATTTTTGTTAATTAAAAAAAAAGTGAAGATAAGGCCTTACTCTATAATCCAGTTTGGCCTGGAACCCACTTCATGGCCCAGGATAGCTTTGAACTTGTGGCAATCTTCTTGTATCATTCTCCTCAATGCCTGGATTATAGGCATGAGTTATCATGCCTGGATGCTTAGGGGTTCTTGGAAAAAACTGAATAATTCCCCTGCTTCCAATTAGCTTCACAGGGAGACAGGAAGAGAACCTGATCCAAACTGCTGTGGTCATGTGAGTGTCCTTCTCAGAAGTGGTGAGCTCTGACCTCTGCCCCTCCAATATGCAAATCAACTTCATCCCTCAGCATGACTCTGAGGCGAAATATACCTCTGGATTTACCGTCCAAGGCCACATTGTGAGTCTCCTCAACGCATTCTGTGCTTCAGGAACACAATAGTACACATAATAATCCACATCATTCCTTAGACAAACCCAGTCTCCCCTCATCTGTCTGCTACACCAGAGCTACCTTCAGTTACTCATTTAAGCAGCTCAAATCACATTTTCTCCAGATGTTTAGTTTAAAAACTTTTTTAACAACCAGAATCTTACTATATAGCCTAAACTGGCCTCAAACTTCTAATCTTTCTGTTATAACCTCCAAAATTCTGGGATCAAAAGTATGTGACATCATGTCCGGTTTCTACAGCTCTTTACATTTTTCTCCCGCCAAGGGAGTATTTTACACTCTGGGAAGTACATCTAGAAAATACATGGAAACTGTGGAAAAACTAAAACCTTTAAAATAAAATTCTGCTAAAGCGTGTGTGTGTGTGTGTGTGTGTGTGTGTGTGTGTGTGTGTGTGTGCTTGTGTGTGTGTGTGTATAGTTCCAGTATTTTTTTATACATAGTTATATGTAGAAACTATGCAATATGGATTCTAATTTTTAGTTTATTTTTCTATGTATTTCTGGAATATTTTAAATCAATTCTTTGATAGAATATATTATAAATAATTTGCATCTTAAAATTCTGATATTCAGTTTTGAGAAATGTATAATTAGTGCTCACCAGCTGAGGGTCTGCATTTTGGTTTTTGCCACTTTAAGAAAAACTTCTTTGTTGTGAGAGATTATTTGTCTACTGTCACTGGTACAACTAAAGTACCCTAAATGAGATGAACTATGCTTAGGAGAAAACTTTAGATCTCCTAAAGTTTAATGAAGATTGAAGACATATAAACTTTATATATATTTAAAACAGCTGAAACACTAACTACTATGCTTAAAAATCCCACCATATTTGATATATACTATTTTAGCAAATTGGAGGTCATAAAAATCCAAA